>NW_019154113.1:11292238-11721903 GCF_002288905.1 Enhydra lutris kenyoni
TTGTTTTTAAATATTGTATTTATTTATTTGACAGAGAGACACAGCGAGAGAGGGAACACAAGCAGGGGGAGTGAGAGAGGGAGAAGCAGGCTTCCCACCAAGCCGGGAGCCTGATGCGGGGCTCGATTCCAGAATCCCGGGATCATGACCTGAGCCGAAGGCAGACGCTTAACGACTGAACCACCCAGGTGCCCCAATGCTGTTCCTTTCTAAAGATGCTACTGACAGAGCAAGAGCAGGACAATCTGTGAACTGTTTTCTTGCCGGTTCTGGAGTTTACACTGATGCTATCCAGCTCTTTTTTTTTTTTTTTTTTTTTTTTTCTTTTGACAAATGCTATGGCTCTGTAAGCTAGCCATCTACTAGCTTTGTAATCTTGCGCTTAACCTCTGTACCTTGGGTTCCCTGTGTGTAAAATGGTGATAACTGTACTTTTCTCATAGAGCGGTTGTGTGAATAAAATGAAATAAGACACACCAAGCCTCTGGTAGGGGGCCTGACACGGAAGAGCTCCCTGGATGGTGAGGCCATGGCTGAGGAATCAGAGCGGAGGGTGGGGCAGGGGGTAGGGAGGGTGGGGGGTGAGGTGGGGGGGGTGTTCTCTCCTGGCAGGTGCTACCAAGCCAGGCTCGCTGTGTTTGTAGACACCTCGATCTCTAGCATGATGCCTTTCTCAGGAAAAATTCTTCTGCTGACTTGCCCCTAGAGCTCATCCGTCCGTGCTGGGAAATGATCCCATGAACTCAAAGCCTGTGTCCATCTCCATCTGCTTTGATAGGATTTTATTTTTTTAGAAAATCCTCAAATTATGGATGTGTATTTTGATCCTATCTAAAATCGATCTCTGTGCTTAGGAGGGTGTAATTCCAGCCCTCGGAAAGCCAGGAGGCATGACAGACCAGGCAGTGAAAAAGTAATTGGGTGAGGGGGCTCACTGGGGGCGGGGGGTAGGGAGGCTGATAGGCCACCGAGGCTAATTATTCTTAAGCACCAATTTGCATTTAATCATAGCTTGGACTGTTTTCCTCCAAAGGTGGGTGCATTCATAACAGGGCTTTTAGCCCAATTTGTCCTTCAGGGCAAAAGACCTTTTCAGTGTTTCATTGAAGAAGTACAAAAAGGTGTAAGTGTGCAAACTTGGCTAAAACAGGAACTACTTTTAAGGAATCAGAAAATGCTACCTTTTCTTAGGAAATCACACATATTTGGGCTACACAGAGTGGTAATAATCATAATCATGACGACATCACCAGGAAGGTGGGCTGCACGGTCCGATAAGACCTAACCAAGGAAGACAACCAATGCGCAAAGTAGGGACAGAATCTCACCAACTGCCTTTTAGAGAATTGTGCCTTCTGGGGCATCTGGGTGGCTCAGTGGGTTAAGCCTCTGCCTTTGGCTCAGGTCATGATCTCAGGGTCCTGGGATTGAGCCCCGCATCAGGCGCTCTGCTCAGCGGGGAGCCTGCTTCCCCCTCTCTCTCTGCCTGCCCCTCTGACTACTTGTGATCTCTGTCTGTCAAATAAAAATTAAAAAAAAAGTGGGATTATGGACATTGGGGAGGGTATGTGCTATGGTGAGTGCTGTGAAGTGTGTAAACCTGGCGATTCACAGACCTGTACCCCTGGGGATAAAAAGATATTATATGTTTTAAAAAAATAAAACTTAAAAAAAAAAATTAAAAAAAAAAAAGAGAGAGAGAGAGAGAATTGTGCCTTCTGTCCCCCAGAAAATGGACCATCTGAGCCCAGTGAGTGCTGAATTCTGACCTCCACAATAAGGAAAAATGAAGATAAATCGAAACTCCTAAACAAAGTAAACATTATCTTTGGAGGTATAAGTATCAAGCTGCTCTTAAGACAGTATTGATATCCTGGAGTTAATCAGTTGAGCTCATTGACCAGACAGACCTAGGTCTAAGCAAAGCAGAAGACAAGAGAATGTACTGGAAAGAAAAACCGCTTCAGGATTCAGGTAACTCGGGTTCTAGTCCTGTTTCTCACACTGACTAAATGTATGATGTTAGTTAATTCTCTTACCAATACTGCTGGGAAACGGTTAAATGAGCCCAAAGCTTGGGACCATGACCATAAGCATTGATAGGATTTTATTATTTTAAAAATTCTCAAATTTTGAACGCTATTTTTTGTCCCTAACTAAAATTGACCCCTGAATTTGGGAGGATACGATTCCAGCTCCTGTCTCCCTTCTATCTAAAATGTGATGGGTACACTAGTTCAGCAGGACTTAGGTAAGTATAAGAATCAGAATCTCCAGAAAAATATTACCAAATTCTCAAGCCAAATGTTATTCCAGATACTTTGAATCTAGCACTTCTGAGCTAGGGCCTTGGCACCTGTTTCTGGAAAACTCTCTCTCTTGGTGGTTCTGACACACGTTAAGAACCAAAGGCAGGATGAACTCTGGACATCATCCATTCCCATCAGACTAGAGGTCTAGACCGCCCAGCCCACTGAAGTTCTTGACAGCTCACTTCCCTTCCTCCAAGATTGATCCTGGTGCCCTCCTATCAGGAAGAACTTCACCAGGTGTGGAGAAGGCCACTCTCTCACAGCAAGGTCAGGGGAGTGTCTGACTTTGCCTGGAAAATGTTCAGTCTGTATGAGAACTGGTGACAGGGAGCATTCTGGCCACATGTGCACGTGGGTACACACGCAGAGCTGCCGGGAAGCATCGCTCTGCTCAACAGTGTTCTGACGCTCAGTGTCTGGTCAATCGTAAGCTCCAATGTCCCATTCTACTACGAGTAGGGATCTAGGACCCGGTGACAGGAAGGCAACACGTGAACAACTTCAGAGCATCCAAACATGGCAGGAGTTATTTCTTTGCATCAACGATATAAACCTGAGCTGTCCCTATTTATCAGGCAAGGAAAATGACAAGAGAATGATGGTGCCATTTAACCAAGGTAAATGGCTCCCGTTTTGCAAACAAAGAACACAGACATGAAATGTGGAACCAGGACTCTCCTGTTAATATGGAACGTCTGCATATTGAAAGAAATGGGAAGGACTGACCGGCAGAGAGAAGCCTGGGACCCTCCCACCTCCATCCGTAACACATCAGTCTTACCTGTAGCCTTTGGAATGAATATTAGCCAAGCACCTATCCATGGGAAAGGGACCCACGCCTCCCAAGTAATCCAACAGGGAGAGGCTATTACATTTGAAAATAAAGCTCACAGTATTCAGGAACACAAAGAGGCATATGAACTTCAAGTGCTCTGTAGTGGTCATAACTAAAGCAAACTTCATGGGTATGTGACACATCAGTCACTCAGGGCGCTGCACTCAGAAGGCCCCACAGTCGGCTTCATGCTCTGCTGTCACTGTCTTAAAATTATTAATAATTTTTCTAAGGAGGCTCCATGCCCACCGTAGAGCCCAACATAGGGCTTGAACCCATGACCCTGAGATCAAGACCTGAGCTGAGATCAGGAGTCAGAGGCTCAGGGCACCTGGGTGGCTCAGTCACTTGAGTGTCTGCCTTTAACTCAGGTCACCATCTTGGGGTCCTGGAGTCGAGCCCCACATGGGGCTCCCTGCTCAGCACCCTGAATGGGCAAACCCCAGAAAGAGAGCTACAGAACTCACAGCAGCTAGAAGGCTTCCCCACTCATAGCTAGCCATTTTGGAGGGCTCCATGTTGGCCTGGCACTGGAGCTTCTTCCCAAAGGAATGCCCCATGGTTCCTACTGGAAAATGCCCTTGAGGTGGCCCAGAGGAGCAGCTCCTTTCAGTGAATTTGAGCAAGACGACATTGGATCGTTTTGTGAGACGCTCCAATAAAGTTGCCAGATAAAATACAGGATGCCCAGTCAAATTGGAATTTCAGATACACAGTGAATGGTTTTTAGTATGAGTATGCAATACTTGGGACATACGTACAATAAAAAATTAATTGTTACTTGTCCGAAATTCCAATTTGACCGGATGCCCTACTTTTTCATCTGGTACATGTGGCAGTTCCATTCAGGGAAAGCAGGCTGCTGTGGCCCTCGACTCTCTTCTCCCTTTGGCCCATGTCATCCTTCAAGTCAGAGAACAGACCTGGACTCCAGTACAGCAGGATATTAAGCCTCTTGGATCCAGGCCGGTGAGACATAACACACACTTTGCTCCCTATCCCCCATCGGTCATTGCCACGCCTCCCCACCCAGTGTCTAGCACATGCCTACAGCTGAACTGTCATGCTACCCTCCTTGCTCCTTCCCACGGAAGACTGAAGCCAGCAGCCATGGAGTGGGCACCATGGAAGGTGGCCCACTCAACAGCCAAGGCATGGCGAGCCACCAGCTACAGCATTCGGGCTTGCCTTCACTCCTTTCTTCAACAATGGCATTAGAGAAAAATGGATGGACGAGACAGATGGATCTGAGCTCACACGGGGCTCGAAATCAAGTTGGGGGAGAAGTCAAATGAATGAACAAGACATTTCCTAAAGCAGCAAGAGAGACAGAAAATTAAGCAGGTTGATTGAACAAAGTGAAGCCAGGGTGTGGGGTTGGGTGAGAGTGGGAGCTACTTTAAGCCCTGTCATCAAGGAGGACACCCGGAGGTGGCGGCAGGCTGGAGCCTAATCAGAAGAGTCAAATATATGCGCAGATCCAAGGCAGACTGTCCCAGGCAGAGAGGTTTATAAGCGCAAAGACACTGGGGCAAGAAGCTTAGTATGTCCCAGGAAGACTGAAGACCAGCATGTCTGGAGGAGAGAGAGAGGGGAACGTTTACGGATGCAGGCAGAGGACAGATCAAATGGAGGCTTGGGTCCCCGGGACATCCGAAATAACGGTCTTTCTATACCTGAAAGACCAGCTCCCAGAGAACTCTTTACTTACTCCTTCCACAGGACCACATAAGTAACAACTGTAAGGTGCTGTCCACATTGCCTCATGGGGAAGGGAAGGGCAACATCAGGCATCTGATCCCATCCTGAGCTGCCAAGGTCCTCGCTCGCTGTACCATAGCTTGCTTCCCACCCGGCACTCCCCCAGCCACCTTACCCCATTCCTCCAGCAGTCCTGGAGATTGGTGCTGCTTTCCCATTCTGCAGGTAAGAGCACTGAGGCTCAAAGAGTCCAAGCTTCAGAGCAAAGCCACCCAGCCAGCCCTCAAGGAGCAGAGTTAAAGTTCTACAATCCATGCAAGTCTGTAGCCCATAAGCTCATAGTCTTTCTGCCAGGCTACACCACGGACTTTCTGCCCAGCCATGGGCTTTGACCCCACACCCTACAGGCCCACTGTCCCCATTCACATTCACTTCTCTGGGGTCACATCACACCCGGCAATCACTACCTTCCCCCACCCCCATGCCTTTTCAGATCCAAGAATCTTAAAGCAATGGAAGAGTTGTTGGGAGACAAAACAATGGTTTTCAATCAACTTGGAAACTCAGTTTCCTCAACTCTTTTATGACCTACAGTGGGTCATTAATTTCAGATAATGAATGATGTGGTTTTAGCTTTTACCACCAACCAAACACACCACTGGCATATGAGCCAAATTGCCTTGGTGAGGGATCTTCTCTCTCTCACCAGTGAGGCCCCCAACCCGAGGCCGCTTCTAGAAAGCTGATGGAAGAAACACTCCCAGCCTCCATGCGAGCTGCTACCTGGCCAGGGACCGAGAATCTGGAATAAAGAAGGCTGTGGGTGGTGATCCATACATGGAATGCGTGGGGATGCAGAAACCTCATTCTAACGATGTCCCTGTGTTCTCATCACAACGGGCCCTTTGCCTCGGCACTTTCGTGTCCTAAAGATTTAGTCAGCTGCAGATTGAGAGAAAGGGCTCAGTCCTCGAACCAGCACACAGGCGCACATCCCCACTCTGCCACTCCCTGGCCCAGTGACAACCCTCGAGTCTCTTCCATGCACTGAGGCTCATCTCACGTCAAATAATCACCTCAGGTTCCACCCCAGGCCAGTGCTCTGAGCCCCAGTGGGCTAGACTCGCTCGCCTCCCATCTGAAACTTACAAAAACTCTCCCAGGCATTATCTGTTACGTTGCCCCCATTTAAAAGATTAAGAAATGGTGTCTCCAAGAGATGAAGTAACTTGCTGAGAGTCTCCTACTGAAAAGGTAAATAAGCCAAGATTCAAGTCAGGGTCAGTTTGCCCACAAATTCCAACCCCTCCTCAAATTCATGACCTTTACAGAGCCCCCAGAGATGCCTATCTTTTGGAGAAACAGAGGCACACACAGGGAACAGGGGGCCTGCGTGGTCCTCGGAGACCAGACCCCGAGCAGCAGATCCCCATGTATGGGCCTAGCCTGCGTGCAGACCCTGCGGCGGGTGCAGCTCACCCTCCCAAGACGGCCTGAGCCGGCCATGCAGGCGTCACCATCCGGCCTTTCTACGGCCTTCTTCTGCGAGATCTGTAAACACCCTTCCCTGAACATGGCCAGGCCCACAGAGGGTCCCATCCCAGGACTCCGTGTAAGTGAGACAGCAGTCAGAACTTCTAACACACCAGCTTGGGCTGCGGCAGCCCCGCCAGACCGAGACACTGCCCTGCCTCTCGCTGCTCTTAATTTAGAATTCATTCTATCTCGCCTTCCATGAAAGATAAGCCAATGGCTGCCCTTCACAGCTGTTTTCTCCGCGGTCATTCCTTCTCGCCGCCCCAGCTACTCTTTCTTTGGGGATTTGAGCAATGTAATGTTAGTACTATCAGTTTCATTCGGTCCCTCCAAGATAGTCTGCCAGGACTGGGGAGGCAGCCAAGCCAAATGCCCTTAACCGTTTGTGCGCTGCGCAAGCCAGGGGGGCAGGGAACGAAGGACACTGAGAGCAAGGTTCCAAAAAAGAAAAAAAAAACAAAAAAAAAACCCTTCTAGCACTGCACCTGTGGAAAGTAGACAATGAACAAAGATGGCAGCAACTCGGAGTGTGCAAATCAACGAAGAACAGACGGGGCCAGTGGCCTGCCCCCCAAGGGGCGTGCAGCGACAGAAACATACAGAGTACATACACCCAGCAAATTACTTGCTGGTCAAGAGGGAGTCCAGTCCCCCCTTTTGTACTTTACATAGCTCTATTTGGCCATTGCATTGTAGACAGGCCTCGGAGGCCCTCTATGTGGGACAGAAAGTGTTCCTACACCATGGACTAGGGGTGGGGAAGACACACTTGGCATTCCCGACAACGTGAGTGGGCAACCTTCGACAAGCGTTAGCTCACAGTAGCCCTGAGAGGCAGACACACTCATCACCAGTTTTCAAGAAGGTGAACTGGGGCTTCTTGGAGTTTTGGTAATTTCCCAAATACTGGGCAACTGAGAAGTTAAAGTGGCTGGGTTTAGAATCCAGGTGAAACTAGTGGTTCTCAAGCTGGGGTGACTTTGTTCCCTGGGAAACACCGGCAACGTGTGGAGGTGTGTTTCATCGTCGTACCCGGGATGCTGCCACCAGTGGGTAGAGGCCAAGGAGGCTGTTAACAGTCCATAATCACAAGACAGCCCCCGCAACAAGGAATGACCGAACGCATGTGCCAACAGGGTCATGGTTGAGAAAACGGGGTCCAAGGGACTCAAAGACAGCATAGCCACGAGGGTCGGGGAGGCCACCGAGGGAACACGAATCATTCAAAATGACTGTTAAAACCACACATGATGTTTGATCATTTTCATTTCTGATTGGGGCGGCACATGAAAAAGAGAATTTCCAAGGTTCCATGGATGGTTTCCATACATAATTATAAAGGTTTGTCTCGTTAGAAACCATGTGGACAAATCCTTCAGCAAAGCCCTGAGATTTTATCTCCAAGTCCTTCCATGGCCTGAATTAAATTTTCTCAACATGTGGCGTTTTTTTTTAAACGGTGAAAATGGGAAAACAAACAAATAAACAACACTCCCTGCGTGGAAAATGAAACACTTTCATGTGTGGCCCAGGAGACGTCACCCAGGACTCTTCAGGCACCTCTGTGTTTCTCAGCCCCACGGGCTCGAGTCAGCCTGACGGTTGCCCAGGCTCTCCCTCCTCAGCACCCCGGCACCCCCGCGCAGGTGTGGACCTACTGCGGCATGTCCTTCTCTCCTTGGAGGAGACTTCCAACTTAAGAGACCGGGAAGACAAATTACCTGGAAACAGATTTTGGAGAAAGGAGTGCTCACACAGAGGTCTGGAAACAGGAGGGCCCATCCAGTGAGGTCAGCCACCCCCACCTTTGTGATCTAATATCCCCCCCGCCACACCTAAAACCCCACAGAGCACTTGTTAAAGTTGAACACCCCCATCCGGCAAAGGGAGGTCCTTCTTGATTGGGCTCCACGCCACCTCAGATCCCCCAACACAGACCACTCCCTGACCCCCTGAAGAGCCTTTGGCCATGCTGTGACTCTCTGGAAGGTTCCTTGAGCGACCCTAACTCATCAGCCTGGACAGTCAACATTCTTTCATCCGTGTTCCTATAGCAGTGGGGTTTTCTGCGGTGGTAGTGCTGGGTTCAGCTGCCTGCCACAAGCCTACATGCCCCGGGCACAGAGCCTTCCCCTTGCATGTGACTGTGGGGACTTGTCACAAGTGATGACAGATACCAAATACTAACTCAATGACACTTTCATGTCAAGAGGCTTGGGAGTCAGAAAGCTTCGGCTCACACCTCAACGATGCCATTCACTTTATGCCTGTGACTTAACCTCTCTAGCCCTCAGTTTCCTCATCTGCAAAATGAGGCATGAAAAGCAATGCTCATCTGGTAGGATTATAGCAAGGACCAATGAAATCATGCATACAAAGCATTTAATTAGCACTAGGCCTGGAGAAAATACTCCCATCCCGCCCACCCCACCCCCCAAAAAGCCTCCTTTTTGGGGAAAGATGATACCATGGATAGTAAGTGGCATTTTGTTTTAGTTTCACATCCACAAACAGAGAATTCAGCAGACCCACCCAGAACCCCACAGCCCCCCTCTCCTTTGCCACCAGGGGGAGAGGGGTTTGTGACACGGCTTGGCATGCTCTCTGTCTGTGGCCGAGTCTGGCTATCAGATGCCCTCAGTAACCAGCCGCTGATTGAAGAAAAGAGAAGGTCCCACACATTTTCTAGCAAGGGCAAGCCAAATGTAAGCTATGATTGGGGTAGCTGACATTTGGGGGGGAGGCCCCCAAAATGGGCACAATCTGTCCCGGAAGAAAGAGAACTTTATGTTCTTCAGAGACATGCTCTTTTCTCGGGCATTACCAGTTTCCCTCGAAGAAAGCCATTCCATCCCTGTTTAAGGGAATGAGTTGAAGCAAAACGATAAAACGCTATTTCTGGAGTCCTACTGCCCTTTCCTCCTCCTCCCTCCCCTGTGTCCCAGCAGCCACCCCTGCCTGCCGCGGTCCCTGCGACCACCTTCTCTGGTATCTGCTGCCGGCTTCTCGGGAGGCAGGGGAACGTAACCAGAGCAGGCAGGTGATGCTATCAGTTGCCCCCGGTGACTGGCACTTTGACTAAAAGCCTCCTCCCTCCTCCTCCACTGTGATTGAGTTTCCCCCTCCCGGCCCTCCGCCCACCCCTCTCCTTAGAGGCCCCGTCAGTGCCAAAGCGCCTGGAGCTCACCCACCCCCAGCCTCACACCTGCGAACACGAAGCAGCCAGCTGGTCTGGATTAGGAAATCTCTCCCGGTGGGGCAGGCAGCCCCGTCAGCCCTGGCCCGGCTTGGGAGCGGGAGCAGGGGGACCTGCCTGCGGGTGATTCCATGTCCTGAGTCTCTGGGATTCTGGGATTCAAATGCTCCAGGAGGAGAGAGAAGCCTTAACACTGATCTCTCCTCTGAGAGCTATCTGGGCCGCGTTAAAGGCAGTCCTCGGTGTTGGAATCCGAAGGAAGCAGGAGGCCCAGGGAACGCAGGGCAGTTTTCCTGCCCTAGAAAAAATGGGGAGGCAAAGGAAGCCTCGGGGAGAGGGCGGTCGCCCCGGGACGTAACCAAAGCCTCGGCTTGCACCCTTCACCCAAAAGCCTAAAGAAGCTGTACCATCAGATACAATGTTTACTTCTTACCATTTTCCCCAGACAACTCCTGCCAATGGACTTGTCAGCCCGCCAGTGGGGACACTTAGAAAAATGGCTTAGCCCACGCTGAATCAGTGCTAAGAAGGGCTTGAGCACGGCCCTGCTTTATTCACCAAAAGCAAGTCAGCAGCAATCCACCCAAATTCCAACACAAAACCTACCCGTTTCACAAACCCGATGTCTTCATTATTTCCATACAACAATAAACTTAGAACTGACGCCTCCAGGGAGAAAATAAACCAACATGTGTTGAGATCCTGCCCTGTGCTGGCCTATCCCATACACCACCTCATAGAATCTGTGCATTGCTGGTCGGGGGTGGGGGTGCTCAGAATGGGAGAAGGGGGGGTGGGATGGGGGCGGGAGTTTGTCTCTCTCCCCATAACCCCAAAATCGCATGGCAACCAGGGAACTGCTCTCCTGTCTGCAGCCGCCAGCACTCTCCAAGCACTGTCAGTTTTACTCCCTAAATTCTTCTTGATTTTATGCTACCCACCCCTCTAACTTCAACATTTCAAAACACTGCATAATTACCCCCTCCTCTAGGGGGCCCACAAAGAGGCAGATTCTCCTCTGTGCTCCCTGCCCACAGCTTTGATTGTGTTTTCTTTTGAGTCTGCCAAAGACTTACTTTATTTTATTTTAGTATTAGTAGCCCACCCTGTCCCGCACAGGTGGGGTAAGTAAGGACACTGTGATTTACAAAAGTGAACAGCGTGTCCATCCAGGCCTGGATGTCCCCCCGCCGCAGGGGTGACTGCCGCAAAGCCTCCGTGTTCGTGGCCAGTGTGAAGCCCAGGGTGATTCTGAACCTCCCCTTCTACAGGTTACTGGAAGGAGTCGTTGGTTCTGTGACCTCTGTGATACAGACATGTCCCCAAGGCGGCAAACTACAACCTCAAACACATACTCCCCTACCAACAGAAAACATGGGCTACTGTTAAATAGTATCCTACAGCAGGTGCGGTAACTCAGCAACAGTGTCAATTAGGAAATTTTTCATAGGCTATGCGACAAAGGTAATCAACCTTTTTTTCTGAATTCCAAGTGATTAATTCATAGACTCTGAGCTCCCGAAATGTTCTCCGTGCCTGATGGCCTTGACTGGGACAAGATTCGCTTGACTGATCTTCATAAAGATCCAACGCAGTGATGTTATTTTAATGCCCACTTTGGGGGTGAGGAAAGTGAAGCCAAGAGTAAGTGGTTCGTCCAAATTCACAGGCTGTAAAGCCACAGAGTTTAGCTCCAAAGGTCCCTCAACCTCTATGCAAAAATTTCCCTTCCTGAGATGTGAATACACTTTATTCAGAAGAAGCCTAGAAAATGTTCTCTGGAAAAGATCCAAGAGAAAATCTAATACAGCTTCCATTAAATCTGGATGAGAAAAAGCAGGCCCTCCTTCATAACCTAGTTACTCTTGGTTCGTACGTAATTCTAACAAGTTGCCTTGCTTCCCGATCAACACACACAGAATGCAGGAAACTATAAAGAGGCAGGCAAGCTGTTATATATTAGCTAGCAGCCCAATATGTCAGGGATAAAGAAAAATCAACATGTAACGGCAGGCTGAAAACGCACAGCAATGGGGATATTTGTCCGAAAGCGAAAGCCCTAGAACCACTCTCAGCTCGACCTGACGGATGTCCATCACCATGGCCTCCCATTATCAAGAAAACAGAAAGCTATGTTCTAGTTTATTTAGGAAGGCAGGCATGAATGTACAAGACACATCTGACAAAGATTTCCATCGACGAAGTTGAGATCCAAAAGAGTTTCTTATTTTAAGGGAGTGAACTCGTGGACTATAATCATAGAATTCGATATATGCCATAGAGCACATGTTAAATAGAATTAAATAAAAATAAAACCTACACGGATGATTTTCTAGACAAAAAAAAAAAAAAAAATGTATTTAGGCATAATTACCTAAGTCTTCAGCTGGGCTAACATTGAATGAAGGTTGCTAGGCCAAAAAAAAAGTTTCACCCAAAAGAAATGGTCCGCATAACTTGGTGCATCTCTCAGTACCTATAAAAGTGGGGAGGGAAGGAAAAACAACAGTTGGACTGGGTAGGGGATTTCAAGAAGCTAATGAAGGGGGGCATCACAGCATATATGTGGAGGGGATTCCTAGCCCTTCCTGGATGATTCTGGTGCCAGCGGTCAATGGTACCTTTGTATGTCCATTTTTAGGTATTAAATTTTATGGAAATGTTGAAATCAAAATTATATTAAAAATACCTGGCAAATATGCGTGAGGGGAGCTACGGGAAAGGGGCAGAAGCAGAGGGAAAGAATTAGCGCCTGGGTTATGAAGCCCTCTGTAGGGCCTTCTGTAGGGCAGTCTGAGCCTCACCTGTGTCTTTGAAGACTTAACCCTGAAAAGAGATCAAGGTTTTTCAGGATCTCCAAGTACTCATTTCTGATACAAGAATGTTCTGAGTTCAGTGCTCTTGGCTTTTACAACTGTCCATTGGACCACTTGTATTTTAGACTTTAGCTCCATTATAGGATGGAAATTAGTCACTGATTCTTATAGGGGTTCATACCAAAACAGGATTTAATCTGAGAGGCCCCTCCCTGCCATTACCGCCCCCCCACCCCTGTCCCTCAGCTCTTCTAACCCATTCCGGTGGCTCCTCCCGTCTCTACTCACGTCACACCATCTTTTCATCAACCTTAAACCACAGCACAGCCCATCTGGTAACTGGGAACATCAGAAATGACATCTGAAGGTTACAGATTCCTCGGTACTTTTAAATTCAACATTGAGGGATGCCTGGGTGGCTCCATCGGTAAAGTATCTGCCTTTGGCTCAAGTCATGATCCTGGGGGTCCTGAAATCGGGGTCTGCTTCCCCCTCTGCCTGCCTCTCTCTCTCTTCCTCGCTTTCTCTGACAAATAATAAAAATCTTAAAAAGAACTAAATAGGGGCACCTGGGTGGCTCAGTGGGTTAAAGCCTCTGCCTTTGGCTCAGTTCATGATCCCAGGGTCCTGGGATCGAGCCCCGCATCGAGCTCTCTGCTCAGCGGGGAGCCTGCTTCCCTTCCTCTCTCTCTCTGCCTGCTTGTGATCTCTGTTTGTCAAATAAATAAAATCTTAAAAAATAAATAAATAATAAATAAAAAGAACTAAATAAATTCGAAATTGATTAACAAAATAGGATATGTATATGCCCAAAATACGCATAAGATACAAAGAGCCCTAATGAACTCCCATGGACTCACCTCCTAGTTTCAGAAAATGAATAAAATGATCTCTGAAATCCCTTTCAGTCCTTTTGAGATACCGTCCATTCCTTCCTCACCCATGTAACCATTATGCTGAATTTTGCTGTTCTCTATCATTTTACCACACTGTTTATATGCATACAGCAGTTTCATTTTGCATATTTTTACATTTTAACGATGTGAATGATACAGTATGTATTCTTCTATTGCTTGCTTTGGGTTTTTGGGGGTTTTTTTGGTACCTTAATATTACTTTCTTGGAGTTCAACCGGGTTGCTGCACTTAGCTATAATTCATGCTGTAAATCTGCTATCATAGGACTATCCACACTTAACCATCCTACTATTGACATTAGAATTATGTTCAACTTTGGTTATTAGACATACTGCGGTCATGGTCATTCTTGTTTATTCCTCCTGGCTTACAAATGCAGGGATTTCTCACAAAACACCTCCTCTCCCATTACTGTAGAATGTTCTCCTTTTCTCCTTGTCTAGTCCCACGAGGTTTTATTAATTTCTTACATAGCCAAAGATTGCTTATACTAAGCCACATATTTTCATACCCTTAATATCCTCTTATATCTCAAATCTTCCCTCTGGGGTCATTTTTCTATGTGCTTATGTTATGTTCTTGATATTTTACTAATTTAGGTTACGTCTATTGGGGGAAAAAAGTTTTGTCTTTATGTTTGTACGAAATATCTTTCATTTGTCCCCCATTTTTATAAAAGATATTTTGCTGTGTATATAATTCTAGTTTGTCGATATTTTAAAAAGATATTTTATTTGACAGAGAGAGAGACAGCAAGAGAGGAAACACAAGCAGCATAGGAGAGGGAGAAGCAGGCTTCCCACTGAACAGGGTGCTCAATCCCAGGACCCTGGGATCATGACCCGAGCCAACGGCAGACACTTAACAACTGAACCACCCAGGTGCCCCTCAATTGCTTTTCCATAGCCCACAGAATTATATTTTTTCTCTTGTTAGTAAGTAATAGTCGAAGTCTGAGTGTCATTCAAGATGTTCAAGACATTCTCTCATGCTTCTTAAAGATTCTTCTGTCTTGGTAATACCTCATTTTTCTAAGACATTTATAGATGCAGTTTGTTTTCTTTTACTCAGAATTCATCCGGCTTTTCGTTATCTGTGCATTGATGTCTTTCGAAGTTCTTGAAAATTGTTAACCATGTCAAATACTGCTGCTCTCCCGACTTTTCTCATCTCCTTCTGAAACTTGAATGAGACCTAAACTGGAAGGTCTGTCTATCCTGCATGTGTGTATGTAATCAGCATTAGTGAAGTACAATTTACTCAAGGTAAGATTCAACGGGGGCGCCTGAGTGGCTCAGTGGGTTAAAGCCTCTGCCTTTGGCTCAGGTCATGATCCCAGGGTCCTGGGATCCAGCCCCGCATCAGGCTCTCTGCTTAGTGGGGGCCTGCTTCCTCCTCTTTCTCTGCCTACTTGTGATCTCTGTCAAATAAATAAAATCTTAAAAAAAAAAAAAGATAAGATTCACCAATTGCATGTGCATCTCTCAGTGAGTTTTGAAAAATGTACACAGTTGTGTGACCACAATCATGAGGTTACAGAATATATTCATCACCCCCAAAAGGTTTGTGGCCCTTTGTGGTTAATCCCCTACTCTGCCACTGGTCTGCTTTCCATCACTATCATTTTGCCTTTGATAGAATTTCACAGAAAGGGAAAATTTCACATAACATGTATATTCTTTTGTGTCCATATTCTTTTCCTTACCATAATGCTTTTGAAATTCATCTATGTCATTGTGTATATCCGTGGTCCCTATTAACTTTTTATTTGAGAAGAATCCCTTTTCATTGTTATACTACAACATGTTTATCTATTCACTCATTGATGAACATGGGGGGATTGATAGTTTTTAGCTATTATGAAAACAGCTGCTCTGAACATTCAACTACAAATCATGGTCCACTTCCATTCCATAAATTGTTTTTCCAAAGTGCCTATGCCTTGTGGCAATCCCAAGTTCATGTATGAGAATTCTTATTGCTTACCAACACTTGCTCTGGTCAGTCATTTTAATTTTAGCCATTCTAATAATGCACAGTGGTATTTTATTTCACTACGGGTTTTTTTAAGATTTTATTTTTAATTAATCTGTACACTGATGTGGAGCTCGAACTTATGACCCGAAAGCAACAGCCATATGTTCTACCTACTGAGCCAGGCTCAGGCCTTTTCTTTTATCATTTGATTTTGCACTTCCCTACTACTAATAATGTTCAGCATCTTTTCATGGGGTTATTTTCTAACTGTACATATTCCTTGGTGAAATGTGGAATTCAAACATTTGTCCATTTTTTTAGTCATATTTTTCTTTTATTATTGAGTTGTAAATTTTATTAATTTGTTCTGGATACAAGTACTTCATCAGATCTATTTGGCATGTATTTTCTCTCATTTCTTGATTGCCTTTGTGTTTTCTTAACAATATCTATTAGGAACCAAAGCCTTTAATTTTGATGAAGTGTGATTTACCATTTTTTTCTTTTATGGTTTTATGTCCAAACTATGAGTTCTTTGACTACTCCAAGATCACAAAAATTCTTTTTTCTTCTGGATGTTTTGTCACCTTTGTTCTTATATCTAGATCTGTTTTCCAGTTTGAGTCGTTTTGGTGCACACTGTGACATAAGAGTTAAGGTTTACTTTTTTTAATATGGATATCCGATGGATCAAGTAAGCGTTGTTGAAAAATTGGTCCTTTCCCCATTAAATTACCTTGGCAACTTTATAAAAAATTAACCAAATGAGTGGGTCTATTTCTAAATTCTCTGTTGTGTCTTATTATTCTCTATGTTTTTCCTTATGTCAATAGCACACTATCTTGACTACTATAGTTTATAGTCAGTCTTTAAATCAGATTTTGACATTTTCCCCCATTTGTTCTTTTTCAAAATTTTTCCGTCTATTCAACATGATTTGCATTTCCACATATATTTTAGAATTTGCTTCTCAACTTCTACTTTTGAAAAAGCTTAAAGGGACTATGAGGTTGCCACGAACATACAGATAGGTCAAATTTTGGAAGGCTGATTATCTCAAGTGTAGTAAGTTTTTCAATCTACGAACACAGTGTTTATATTTGTTTTGTTTTCCTCTAATTTCTCTGGGTAACATTTTGTCATTTTTAGTGCATAGGTATTGCATATATATTTTTAAAATTATTTCTAAGTGCTTTATATATTGATAATAGTTTAAATATTTTTAAATTCCATTTCTGATTGTGCATTGGTAGTATGTAGAAATACAATGGATTTTCTTGTTTCCAGAGACCTTGCTAAACTTATTAATTCTAGTACTATCTCCAAATTCCCTAGTATTTTCTACATAAATTATGTTCTCTGTGGATAAGGACAGTCTTATTTATTTTTAATCTGTGTGACCTTTATTTCCTTGCTTTGCCTAGTCTACACTGGCTGGGACCTCCAGAATAATATTGAATAAAAGTGACGGTAAGAATGAATAGCCTTATCTAGTTACCAGCTTAGAAAGAAAGCATTCACTCTTTCACCATTAAATATGATGTTAGCTGGAGGGATTTTATAATAGATGTTCTTTATCATGTCAAGAAAGTTCTCTTCTATTACGAGTTTCCTAAGAATTTTTATCATGAATCTATATGAAACTGTATCAATTTTTTTCAGTTTATCTATTGAGATGACCTTTTTTGGTGCTCTGTTAATAGGATGAATTACAATGTTTTTTTTGAATGTTAAACCAACTACGTCTTCCTGGCACAAAGTCCACTTGGTAATGATGTCTTATTCTGTTTATATATTGCTTAATTTGATTTGCTAAAATTTGTTAAGGACACTCGCATCTATGTCCATGAGGGAAATCAATCTGTAGTTTACTTTTCTTGTGATGGATTAATATTGCTTGGTCTCGAGGTCATGCTGGCCTCATAAAGCGAGTGAGTGGTTGTACCCTCCTCTTCTATTTGCTTAAGAGTTTGTGTGGAATTGTTCACTAAAATAGAAAGACAAGTCCTCTGGGCCAATAATTTTCTGTGTAGGAAAGTTTTTCACCATAAATTCACAATTATTTGATACAAAGCTATTTGTTAACAAATAAGTTCCGCTTATCTGTTTCTTCTTTAGTGAACTCTGGTAGATTGTGTCTAAGAATTTGTCCATTTCGTCGAAGTTGTTGAATACTTTGGCATAAAGTTGTTCACACTATTATCTTATCTCTCTGTACTCTTTGCAGGGTATCTGTCAATATTTCATCATTCCAGATATTAACTTGAGTTTTAAATTTTGCTTCTTGATCACCCTGGCTGGTGTTATATCAGTTTTATTTTTCTTTTCAAAGAACCAGCTTTTGGTGTTATTGGATTTTAGATTCATCAGTTTTATTTCCCTTTTCAAAAAACCAGATTTGGGGTTTACTGATTTTCCTCTATCGTTTTTCTATTTTATAGATCTCTGCCTATAATATTTTTTCTGCTTTCTTTGGGTTTCATTCGCTCTATTTCTATTTTCTTAAGGTGGATACTTAGGTCTTTGATTTTGAGAACTTTCATTGTCTTCCGACAAGTATATTGGCTTTGGTAGGGCTGTCATAACACGGCTGTAGAGTGGGTAACATAAGCAACTGACGTTCATATTCTCACAATTCTGGAGGCTAGAAGATCAAGATCAAGGTGTAAGCAGGGTTGGTTCCACCTGAGGTCTCTCTCCTTGGCCTGCAGATGTGTCCTCACATGGTCTCCCCCTATGTGTCTGTGTCCTCATCTCCACTTCTTCCAAGGCTGCCAATCCTATTGGATTAAGGCCCACTCTAATGGCTTCATTTTAACTTAATTACATCTTTGAAGACACTATCTCCAAATATGGTCAAATTCTGAGATCCATGAGAATAGGACTTCAACCTATGAACTATGAATTGGAAGCGGGGAGGAGGCACAATTCAGCCCACAGCAAGGCCACACATTTCTGTCCAAATGTTTTAGCTGCATACCTCAAATTTTGATATGTTGTATTTTTAATTCCGTTCAAAATAAATTCAAATTTCCCTTGTGACTCTGTCCTTGACCCATGGTTTATTTAGAAAAATTGTGTTTACTTTCCAAATATTTGGAGAATTTTTTTCAGACATCTTTCCCTTTCTTACTTGTAGTTGCATTTCTGTAGGCAGAAAATGCACTTTGTATGATTTCAATGCCTTAACTTTATTGAGAGGTGTTTTGTTCAGTTTTATGGTACATCATGGGGATGGTTCCTTGTACACTTGAATGTGTGTCTTTCTGGTTTTGATGATTTATGAGTCTCACTTGGAGCACATTGGTTGATGGGGTTGTTCAAGTCTTTCATATCCTTATTGATGTCCTGTCTACTTGTTCATTCAGTTCCTGAAATATTACTGTTGAAATCTCCAACAATAATCATGCATTTGTCTATTTCTCCTTTCAGTTCTAATAGTTTTTGTGTAATGTGTTTCGAAGCTCTGTTCCCATGAGTATGCACATTTGGGATGTTATATCATCCTAATGAGATGACGGCTTAATCAATATGAAAATGACCCTTTTTATCACAGGCGATATTCCTTGTTTGAAATTTACTTTGTCTCATATTAAGATACCAATTCTAGTAGTTTGATTAGTGTTTGCACAGGATATATTTTTCCATCCTTTTGTTTTTAAACTATCTGTATCATTATATTTGAACTGTGTTTCCCACAGATGCCATATATTCAGGCATTGCTTTTGTTAATGCAAGGCTATCCGTCTTTTGCTTCATTATTTACAGCTCATGTAATTATTAATATAGTTGACCTTAAAGCTGTCATTTTGCTATTTATTTATTCTGTCTGCATTTTCTTTCTATCTTTATTCTCTCCCTGCTTCTTTTGCTATTTTTATGCCTTTTATCTCTACTTTTAGATTCTTACCTTTGGTTCCTTGATTTTATTTATTTACTTATTTACTTATTTTTTGGTTGCAGTAGGGTTTACAACATCCATCTCTAGCTTAGCACTGATCATCTTTAAGTAATGTTGTAACATCACTTACCATGCAAGAACCTTACAAAGTATATTTTCTGCCTCTCATACCCTTTATGCAATGGCTGTCACCTCTTTAAATATATAATTAAATATAATTAAATAAATATATAAACCAGAGCACCTGGGTGTCTCGTTCAGTTAAGCTTCTGCCTTCAGTTCAGGTCATGATCTAGGAGTCCCAGGATCGAGCCCCTCATCAAGCTCTTCATCAGGCTCACTGCTCAGCAAAGAGTCTGCTTCTCCCTCTCCCTCTGCTCCTCCCCCGACCCATGCTCTCTCTCCAACCCTCAAATAAAATCTTTAAAAATAACATATACTGTAAATCTAAAAATGCATGGTTACTTTTTTAAAAATTATTCTTTTAAGATACCAAAAATGAGAAATATCATTTTACTTTTTTTTATAGTTTTCCCATCTTTTTCTGGGACTCTAGTTATACTTATTTTAGACCAGTTGGCTTTTCCCCACTTATTCTCTGCTCACTTTTTAGGGAGAGGGAGTCTTTTGTTTTTTTTTCTGTGTATTTCACTTTAAATAGTTTCTAACACCATGTATTCAGGTCCACTGTTCTTTTCTTCCACAGCGTCTAATCTTGTATTCACCCCATCCAGTTTATAGTTTTTCCTTTCAGAGATTTTTCATTTTCTTAAAGTTTCATATGAGTCTTTCTTCTGTCTTCTGTTTCTCCCCTTGCCTTGCTTATGTTTTCCTCTACCTTCTTGAACACATGCAGCATCATCACTGTTTTCATTGTCCTTCTGTGCTATTTCTATCCTCTTTGTCATTTGGGGATATGTTTCTACTCCATGACTTTTATCTTGGCTATCGTTCATATTTCCCAGCTTCTTACACGCCTGTTAAATTTGATAGGATGCCAGACACTATAAAATTTAAATTGTTGGTTGGCTGAAGTTTTTTCCTTTCCGTATTGTGGATTGTAAGGAGCACCTGGGTGGCTTATTCAGTTAAACAACAGACTCTTGATTTCAGCTCAGGTCATGATCCCAGGGCTGTGGGATCAAGCTCTGTATCAGGCTCCACATGCTCAGGGCAGAGTCTGCTTAAGAGTCTCTCTCACTCACTCCCTCTCTCTGTCTCACACACACGTGCTCTAAAATAAATAATTTAAAATAAATAAATTTCATAGGATGTATTCTGGTGTACAGTTAAGTTTCTTAGAATCAGTTGCATCCTTTCAAAACTTGCTTTTAGGCTTTGTTAGGGAAGGTGCAGGATGGCCTTTAGCCTATCATTAATTTAGATCCATTATTAAGGCGATGCCCTTTTGAGGACTATCCGATGTCTCATGCATCATGAAGGCTTTCCACTCCATTTCGTGGGAACCAAATTATTCCAATCCTTGTTGAGTTCTGGGAGTCCTCATCCGCCTATTGCTCAATGTCTAAAAACTGTTGTTTCATGTGTTTTGCCTGGTTTTCTAGTTGTTTAAGTATGAAAATCTGTTACCTCTCACTCAATTCTGACCGAAAGCAGAAATATCCAACCCTTGAGTTTCAAATTTCAATTATTTTTAATTTCGATAATATCTGATTCTTTTACAAATCTTTCTGTTCTGTATTCAGTTTCAGGTTTTTCTTTTATATTTTGAAATTTAACAGGGTTTTTTTGTGTCTGATAAATTTCAGTATCTGAAATCTTCGAGAATCAGATGTTTCTCTGTGTCTGCTAGCTTCCACACAAGGTAGTTCATTTCTTTGTGCATTTTGTAATTTTTTTTTATTGTGAGTTGATTTTTTTTCCCCAGAATTTAATTGAGAATGAGTTTAAATTCTTCCAGATGGAATCAGTGTTTGCTTCTGCCAGGCACTTATGGAAATTGCCAGAATCACTTAAATTCTCAAACTCAGATTTTTGTAGACTTCTCAGGTGGCAGGTTCAGGAGGCAGTAAACAGGCAAAAGGTCGAGCTTGTTACAATTTTTCAGGGAATATTCCCATCTCCTCAATTTGAGTTCAACTTTTTATCCAATAGCTATTTTTTGCACTCCCCTGCAGATGTGGGAGGTGGCTTTTTGCTCCGAAAATGATATATTTCTTTAGAATCCCAACTGTATGGAAGATGTCTCCTATTCAAAACTCCAACTTGCATGGATTTTGAGCATTGGGTCCTACCCATGACATTTGAAACTATACAAGCATGGTCTAAGCCAACACCTAAATCAAAAGCCAGATAATAGGGGCACCTGGGTGGCTCAGTCAGTTAAGCATCTGCCTTTGGCTCAGGTCATGATCCTAGGGTTCTGGCATCAAGCCCCGCATTGCGGGAGGGGGTGGGTCTTGCTCAGCAGGGAGCCTGCTTCTCCCTCTCCCTCTGCTCCTACCCCTGCTTATACTCCATCAAATAAATAAAATCTTTAAAAACAAAAGCCAGATAATGAGCTCCACTTACTTTTCAAAGATACTTTCATTTTTTGGCCTTATGTTAATATTTTATGTCATCGTGTATGCATTTGGGAATTTTTAAAAATACATTTGGTCCAATATTTTTGTTTTCAGAGACACAGCCTGTCTAGGTGCCTCACTCATCATACTGGCAGAAACTTAAGTATCACTATATTCTTAATTTTGACTGGAGTGTGTTTGACAGTAATATTTCAATGAAGTCAATTTTAGCATCCTTTTCCTTTATATCTGCTATCATTGCTTCATACTGCGTGATCTGGAAAAAAAATTCATCACCTGTTTGCATAATATTTTATAGCTTCATTATTTATATTTAACTACTTAATCATTTGGAGTTTATTTTCTGAAAGATCCAAATTTATGTTTCACAAAATAGTTAACCACTCATCTTGGCACTTTACAGTGAGCAATTAGTTTCTGGTTTGTGTTATTATCTGTATATCCTTAATTGCCATCTAGGCTGTTATCTGCTTCTGCACTATCCATATTGGTTTGCCAAACCACCTTTGGGTCCTTGCAGGATTATTCAGTTTCTGTAAATATTTACGATATTTATGTACCCTCTGGCAGGGTAAGCTTCCCCTACTTATTCTTTCCTGCAATTTTCCTTTCTTCTTCAATGTACTTTGCAATGGTATTTCTAAGCTCACTGCAAGATTTAGACTGAGAAGTCATCAAAATGTAGAAGTTCATTGGCAAAATCTGATGTTGGACTCAATCACGAAGGAAGTGTACTAAATTCTGACATTAGTCCTTTCATGAGGGGTCATTTTTCATTATCCTATGAAGACAAGTCAGCCATCCCATGACTTTTGTGGTCACCCTTCAGTAACACAGAGTCATGTGGTCAGTTTGTCCTAAAACAGTCTCATTCCAGAAGTTAAAATGTTTCAAAGAATACCTTACATTTCAGTCTTCATCTATATGGACACCTGTCCCCTGTCACCCCTAGCCAGGGCCTACAAAAAGGCAGAAAGCCACGGACAGGACAATGGTGTGTGCTCTGCTCTTTCCCTCTTCCTGGTTCACCCCACCCTCTGCAAAATAGTGCAGTGCTGACCCCTCTGGGGCTGGCTGGATGAAACACAGGGGGGACATAGGAAAGTTCTTACTGACCTGGCAGTGTGAGAAGCTGGCCTTGTGTTCTGGGTGTAGCTTATGTGTTTACCTGATTCATTCCCTGATGGGACATTTTCATGATCCCTTAGAATGCATCTCTCGACTGTCTTGCTGACTTTTATGTGTTGAGATGCTTGGCTTTTCCAGATGACCACTTCTTCCTTCTGTGGTCCTCCAGAAGCTGGCACCCCCTTCAGCCTCTCTCCACTGAGTTCCAGTTGCCTTCACAGTGAGTCCTTTCAAACGAGTCTGTAGATAACTTCACATCTGGTTTCACACAAGACCCAACTCCCATCCACGGAAATATTTTCTTTGCCCCAACACACCTGGGGAGTGCTCTGCATACAAAGCGACCCCACTGCATCAGCTCATCCACGCTCCCCTGCCCACCTCGTTTCTCGCCCTTTACCTCAAATGGAGGAGTCAGGCACCGGCCACTGTGGTTCTTACTGAAAGTGACATGTACGAAGTTTTTTACATGTTTTGTTGACCTAGAGTGATCAACACTACACACACACACTCTGCACTCTATGACCAAGTAGTGTGTTCTCGGCAAAGTTCTTTTTAAAAAAAAAACAACTCAAAAAAATTTCCTTCAAAATCCCTGTCCTGACTCATTTATACTCTTGAAAGGTTTAAGAATCATCTAACCAGGGGCACCTGGGTGGCTCAGTGGTTTAAAGCCTCTGCCTTCAGCTCAGGTCATGATCCCAGGGTCCTGGGATCGAGCCCCGCATCGGGCTCTCTGCTTAGCAGGGAGCCTGCTTCCTCCCCTCTCTCTCTGCCTGCCTCTCTGCCTACTTGTGATCTCTGTCTCTCAAATAAATAAATAAAATCTTTAAAAAAAAATCATCTAACCAGTTGTTGATCAGCCTCTTTGAAACTCTTCAAGGTGATCTCTTTGGTATGTAGTGTATGTATATGAATATATATATACGTGTGTGTGTGTGTGTGTGTGTGTGTGTGTATACACACACATATATATATATGGGGGGCTATCAGGTCTAGTACATTTCTACTCCTCTACCTGTCCTTTTCTCCTTATTGATCTTGGCATGCAGATGTGCTCTCCATTTGAAATTGGATTCTTAAAGTCTTTGAATATTATCATAAAAACTATTTTTCATTCAATTCAGGCAATATTTACTCTTGTATTTAGGGCATTTTTTTAAATGTTTAAGTAATCTCTACACCCAATGTGAGCCTCAAACTCATGACCCCAAGATCAAGAGTCCCATGCTCCTCTCACTGAGCCAGCCAGGTGCCCCCATTTGGGGAATATTTCAATGCATGTTTTCAAATTATATAAAAATATGCTAAATTCACCTTTATCGGTATATAATGCCTTTGTCTGTTAAGAGTTTTTGACTTAAAGTCTATTTTTTTATTTTTTATTTTTTATGTTAGTCACCATACAGTAAATGATTAGTTTTTGATGTTGTGTTCCATGATTCACTGTGTGCACATAAGTCTAGTTTTTTTTTTTTTAATATAGACTCCATGCCTCTCTTTGGTTATGACTTACATAGAGCATCTTTTTTATACTGTCCTCTTCATCCTTTTTCAATGTTACATCTGAAGCAAGTTTTATGTAGACAAGATAAGGTTGGATCTTGGTTTTTCCCTCCATCAGTTACTGCATTTTGGAGAGTTTAACCTACTACATGGAATCACTGATAAGGACTTCTGCCTTTTTCTCGTTGATTTCTGCATACCTTATATTTGTCTACTCCAGTACCATATTCTTCATGGATTTCCCTTGATTTTGTTGTGAATTGTTTTGATTCTCTTCTTTATTTTCTATACATTTTTGAATATATATATCTCCATTTATTTTAGATATTTAGTTATTTCTTAAATGTCATGCAGATTATAACTGATCTCCTAAATTTACAACAATCTGGTTTGGACTGATACTATTTTAGCTTCAAAACACACACACAAAAAAAGCTTCTGCTCCAATGAAGTACCTATTGCCTTTATGCCTCAACCAGAAATGAGAACAGTCACCCTGGACAAGAGTGCTAGGCCAGGTGAGGAAGTGAGGTTAAGGGGGACCAGGTTACACAGGCACTTTGAGAATGATGGGTTTGATCCTCACACGGAGGCTCGTATGACTGAAAATTGTTAACTACACCTGCCCTGAGAAGCCCTAGGCTCTTTCTTACTGATCTCAAACATCCCCCTCAGAAGCCTCCTGACCACAGCACCTGCTGTCCTTCCATACACCCCAACTTCACGCTATTACGTCCTTCCTATGCCCCCGCCACCAGCTCCCATTTTCACCCACTACTTCCCCCTTACCCTCAGGTCGGTAAGACGGTCAGGCGGCCCTGCCCCCTGGAATTCCTGAACGCCTCATGAAAGAGCTGCCAAGCATTTTTTAAGCCTCTCCTGACTGGAAGGGGACACTCAGCTTCCTCATCAAATGACTTTCCAATGGTTCTCTCCTTCCACATCACCAGAGAAGTATCCTCTTCCCCAGAGGACACTCATGCGCGCCTCCCAGCGTCACAGTTCTCTGAATGGCTGCCTGGCCTTCTACAGTCTTATGACCTCACCTGTGACAGAACACAGTTCCAGGGAACCCGAAATGAACAGAAAACGTGGCTATGGCACAGACTCGACCTCCAGGTCCAGGTAGGAGAATTCACTCACAGAGTAAATAAAAACTGTGATTTTTAACATTTACCCAGTCCACATTTAAAAAAAGAAAAGAAAAAAAAAGGATACTAAAGACCCAGAGAGTTCTGATCCTAACGCCACATGTCCCTGTCCGTCTAGAAAGGAAACCATTGTCCTTTGCAACAACACGCATTTCCGCTCATTATCTGTAGACCAGGGTTGATCACTTGGAAGACACAGGTGTGTCGTGGGGGTCAACAGACCTCAGATCAGTCTGTGAAAAACAGGATGTCAGTGGAACGTCTTCTCGGGTCCCTCCCCCATCTAAAGACCCAAACTCCTGATCATAGACACTTTAATTTTCCTTTTGTTCCTTCAGTTGGGCCATGAATGAGCATGGACATGAAGCTGAAAGGGAAGGACGGGGGCATTTAAAGGACAAGCAGTGAGTTGTAGACCCTCCAGAACCTTCTGGGGTCCCAAGTTCCACACCACGTTGTTCATCCTTCTCCATTCAAAACCAAAGACTTGGTGAAATTCCGAAGATGTATTTTGTCTTCAGATTTCTTTCACTTCTTTGATCGTTTGCAGACGGTCTTCTGTGCTGGGAGAAAGTGAGCAAAACAACAGGACAGCAGCGCTGGAAAATCTCCTCCCCAGCTGTGCTTATCGGAGGCCTCTTCCCTTCCATAAACAGCACCAGATGGAGTTGAATTAGGATCTTAAAATGTAAATAACACAAAACTCAAGTTAGTGTTTTTCCCGTCACCCAATGGACAAGAGGCTGTGAGTGGAAAAAAAAATAAAGAACGCTAAACAAGACTGCTCTTCCTTGGCTGACAGAGAAGCTGAGGGTGTCCCGGCCGGGCGGAAGAAAAGCTCTTCAGTTAAGTCTGACTTCACGCTGCAGGCCCTCTGAGGCAACAGAGTGGCCTCCACTGGCGACCCGAATCTCCTTTTTCAGAGTGTACAGGGGTAAACATGGTTTTTCTAAAGAAAAAAAAAATATTTTTTAAATAGCCTGGATTTCCTTCGGACCCTGTGGTCAGAGACCCAGTGATCTGGTAACTCAAGGATCCACCTAGAGGTTGAGGCAAGTTCTATCAGCTCAGTTGGCTTATCCCAGATCACCAACATTCAACTTCTAAGCAAGCAGACCCCTATATACAAAGTCTTCATCGTAAAGCCAACAACAACTGGACGTTATGGAATACAGCAATCACCGCATCCCTTAAGGGTACCCAGATTAGTCATGTCCCAAGGAGAGGTCCTCCATTAAAGGAATCCCTATCGCCCCGTGAGCAAGCTGAGGGGTAATGCTCTCAGGTACCATCTTCTCTGTCACCTGCAAAACCAAGACAAGACATAAAACCCCTCTTAACCTCACCCCTTCCAGCTTCTCCCCAGCAGAGGCACTCACAGCAATCATGGTTCAAGAAAACGATTTGATTAGGCACCCAGAACTTCTGTTTTAAAATGGCAAAGGGACACTCTGCTGTTCTCCTACTAAATTCCCAAGCAGGTAAAAGCCATAGGGGCAGTCTTTTGGTAAACTGAGTGGCATTTAAAAATTTCTGCCAACTTAACTGAAAATGAGCGAACCTGGGCATCTTACAACCATATGAAATAATGCTGTTTTGCCTTGTGGGGCTACCCAGTCAGAGCTGGGATCCATCCAAACGGAAGGGTGGACAGCCGTCTCTCTACCGCACAATGGATGCCCTTAAGGTGTTCGTCATGGTACTCTCACTCCCAACCTCTGTGCATCTGGCTGCTCCAGTAGAGCCCTAAAGATCCCAAACAGGAGCCCAGGTGAGCCAGGACAAGGGAAGCAGCTGGAGGATGGGGAAATTCGATGGGGAAGAGTCAGAAACACAAAAACCTCAGGGACCTGAGCTCAATGAAGACTAATTTTTCATTCTTCCAATCAGAGCATTGGAAACACAGGTCCAAAGCACCTGCCGCTGGGAGCCACCTGACATAACCCAACTTCAGCCACAGATGTCACTGAGGAACATCTGCCCACTCTATAGATTGGCAAATGCTGCAAGTTTTGGGGGAGCATATTCTGGGGAATTGGGGAGCAGGGAAGAGGGCACTCACACACAGGCACAGCCCTGAGCACTCATGTACACATAAAGACAAATATTAGGTCTATGTAAATAGATTCATTGACAGGCATTTTGCAGTGTGGTTGATAAGGGTTTGGAATCAATTGAGTTTGCTCTGGGTACAGGTTGTGTCTCCAGTCCCCAGCACTGCATATCCCTGAGTTTGAGTTTAAGCAGTAGGTTCAAAAGACCCAGTCATAGCACAATGATTCTAGAGTCAAAAAATCAGAATTTGATTTCCTTCATTCTGTCATTCCATCTGACCCCTTGGGAGTTACCTGTGTTTCAGGTTTACACAGTGAACATAAGTGTGATTCTGTAAGGGGTAGTTTGGGGAGATTTTAAAAGGACAAACATACACAGTTAAGGTCATTGTACAATATTTTACTGAAATTGAATTATCTTGAAAGCGAAATGTATATTGTTTAAATTGTTCTAAAACTAAAGAGGGAATCATTTCTGGTTGTTGCATGATTACTGACATTAACTACTGCATAGAGGAAGAAGTGTAAACACTGATCTGCCTTCGGGTAGCCAATCCTTTGCACTTGCTACACCCACTTCTTGGAACATTCTTCCCCAGACACCTCCATGGCATGGATCTGCATGAGTCTTCAGGCCTCTTCCCAAATGCCACCCTATCCAAGAAGCCTTCCTTGACCACCACCCACATCCCGCAGTTTCTGTCTCCCTGGCCAGATTTATTTTTCTTCATTTCACCAGCCACCTGTCAAGTTATAGGTTGGTTGGTTCTTAAGTTCATTGTGTCTCTCTTTCCCTAGAAACTCACTGCTCCCTGGGATGGCAAAGACGTTTTGTTCACATGCTGGTTTTCAGCCCCCAGAACCATGCCTGGCCTGCCCCCAAGCAGGTGCTCAGTAATTACTCATTGAAAAGTAATAATAATTTGGTGATTTCTGAGTCGACTGTTGCATGGTTTACACTTTGCTCACTGAGTTGGAATGCCACCTTTATTCAGTAACATCACCGACTCAAGATGCTGAAGGATAATCTAGAGGGTGGCCATGGTGGTAGTGGGGTAGAAAGAGATTGGATGAATTTCAGAAAACAGGAAAAGCCTTTGAAGTAGCCGTGAGTGATTTTGGAGACCCTGCATCTGCTCCCCCCGCACTGCTGGATGTCAGAGGCTTCACACTGCCCTCCTTCACCTTTGTCTTCACACCTTTAAAAAAACTGGGAGCACCAGCAAATTCACAGAATTTGGACAGATCTCGGGTTTCAGCTATAAAGAACGTTCAGTACCGAAAGGAAGATGGCCAAGCAACTGGAGACAATGTGACCTGACATGAAACAATGGGGAACTTGAGGCCAAATAAAAATGGCACTCTTGGCTGATGACACCCTTGTCCCAGTCTTTGCACAATGATGGCAATGAATAGGAAACTTACTTTGCTTTGCTCCAAACAGTGATGCATCTCCATCACTCTCTGTTCTAAATGGAAATGCCACTCCTCTAAAAGCAGAGAAGGCAAAAATAAACCCATATCTGGGCTTTCTATTCCTTGTCATTGACCTATTTGGCCACCAGCATCATACTGTTCAGAAGATTTCAGATTTAAAATATGTTTCAAAATCTAACAATACAAGCTTCTACTTGCTACCTATTGTGTGTGTGTGTGTAAGTTTTACTTGTTCCTCCAAAATAAATTCTTCCAAATAAACATTAGAAATGCCATGTCAAGATTAAAAAATTCCCATTGCAATTTTGATTGGAATTATGTCAAATGCTGGGATCCATTAGGGGAGAACTGACCACTTGGCCATGTGAGGTCTTCCTTCCACTAGCTACAGTGAGTTCCCTCCATTCCTGCTGAGTCTGGAGCCCACCCGTGAACTGCTGACAGGTGGCTGTTAGCAGAAAAAGACACACGTGGAAGACAAGAAATGGTCAACCCTTTGCCTCTGGGCCCCTCGTCCCAGCATGTGCTCCCCTACAAGCCCAAGCAGCTCTGAGCTGGCCTCCCAGCTTCTCCTCACCTCGGCAGGAAACAGAGTTATTTCTGCTAACACTGAGTGAGTTTGGCTTCCTTCTTTGAGATGTTAGAAATCTGCTCCACAAAACCCTTGACCTGTCTTGACCCAACTCCCCTGCCGCTTCTTGTTCAAAGCCCTTAGTTTCTCTTGGCTCCTTCTACACTTTTCTATTCCAAATGTCTTCCTTCATCGCTCCTCTTTACCTATACAAGACCATTCATAAAAATTAGCATTTATAGCATTTATAGTTTACAGTTTCAAGAGTCAAAGTCTCTTTTAGCTTGAGAAGGTGTTTTCCATGGCCTTTTTGAGGCTATTGTCTGCCAAGTTTAGACCCCATGTTCAAGGTCACTTCCAAAGGAGTCCATGGAAAACCTGAAACCCATGGCATCACAAAAATCAGTCTCTTCTCCCTCTGACCTTTCCCTCCAGGATGAAAGAGACCCTCTCTCTCCCTGCCTCCTTCCCTTCCAGAGGGTTCCTATCTCACCCCTTCACCTGAAGGCCACCTAGAACTAGAATGTTTGCTTCAGCACTTCTGTTCTTTTGAGATGAACAGTGTGGTTGAGAAAATGTCTTTATCAGAATGTGACCTTGCTATGTCTTGCTATAGGCAACTTCAACAGATGCCTCTTTCTCCTTAAACTTTCTCCTTAAACTTTTTCACCAATACAGCAACAGTCAGAAAATGCCATTCAGAAGCTATAGACATACTGGCTGGCTGGTCACCCATGTCCACAATGACACTGTAACCTAATGAGCAGCGTGGCATAGTCTGTGGGTTTCAGACTGAAGGGGGAAACATGGCAATGGCTGATGCCCCACTGTCCAACCTGGGAAGATGCTTCTCCCCAGAGCAGAACATTTCCTGGATTCATTGATTTGTAGCCCTTGTCCTGCTTCACTGTGCATGTGAAATAAGATGTTTTTGCAACCCACAGAGAGTTCTGACCCTGATCTCATGGGACTCCCTTATAGCCCAGAAACTGCAGGGCAGCCTGGCAGTGCTCTCCTTGCATATTTCCCATTTTGGAGTACCCTTCAATACATCAAACATTTGTTGATGATCTACTGGATGGAAGTCACGTTTCTGAGCATCCAGGGAAAAGCACATCTGCTCTCTGTTTCTAGAATTAAATGGCTGCTTGGTGAAGATTAAGTAACATTAACTATGACTTTCCCCAAGGACAGGTCCCAGAAGGGTTTGTGTCTACTGAACACTGAAATACGTACCAACTTCCCCCACTAAAATTTTCTCCAGATTTTCAGCTTTGCAAAAACCTCAACTCTACCCCCTCATCTCCTATGGCTCAGCTCAGCCATCTCCTATCCAGAAAATCACCTTTGTCTCCCTTCCACACCCCTCTCTCCTTGCACTGCTAATCATAACACCATGGTCATGTCTTCTCAATATGACCTTTAGCCACTGTGCCTCCCAAAGAGACCTCTGTGTACTATAGTCCTGTCATACACAGGAACCAAATTTAATGAGTAGAAAAAGTGAAAGGAAATGATCAGTGAGTTCTTTCCATGAGGAAAGAATCCATGAGGATTCTTTGTCTGTGCCTCTGTCTGTAGTTAGCAGAATTCTTTAACATTTCATTTTATCCTCACACAGGCTCTGTTGTGGTCAGTTGGATAGGTAGTCTTATCCTCATTTTACAGGTGTAGAAATCGGTACACACAGAATTGCCTGAGATTACCTAATTGGGAAAGAAAATCACCTTCCAAACCAGAATGCTCTCCTCACCTCCTAAACACCTCTCTCACCACTTCTGAGGGGCCAATTGTTGGCTTCACATCAACTTATCAGAGATTTTCATGATCTAAAGTTAGGTACCTCCAACCTCTTATTCCCACTGGGGTTTTCCCCCTTCATAGCATTAATCGTAATTTGTAATTATTTTTTTAACTTGTGTCTGTCTCCGCAACAGAGTCATCAGCTCTGCCAATGTAAGTACCATTCCTATCACGATGGCCAGTGAAGTCTAGCCTGTGGAAGATCCTAGAACAAATATTTGTGGTCTTCTGACACCTAACTCTCCACCTTTCCACTCTAATAAGCATTCATGGAAAATTTCTTCAAACTGATCCTAATACGTAATCCTAAATTTGAACCTTATCATCATTGCTATTTAATCATTAAACTGGAATGCCTCTTTGTTGAGCATCGAGTCACATCAATAGATGTTGTTTGTGACCCCAAAGTCCAAGAATTTCATGTAAATGGACAATGCCTCACGAAATCGTGATAGTATTTACCAGCATTTGTGATGTGACTGGCTTTTCTAAATATTCTATACAAAAATTAACTCACAGAACCCTCAACAACTCTCTGAAGTAGAGGCTATTCTCTTATCTCCATTTTACAAGTGGGGAAATCGAAGCCTGGAGGTGCAGTGCTGTCACCCCCCATCCTTGGGAGAACCACTCCAAAATTATCCCTTCGGGGTAATGGTGGCCCCCACTGGTATCCACACTGAGTTTCCTGTTTCCCCCTGAAAACCTACTTCTTTGTCTCAACAGATGCCTTGCCTTGGTAGGCATGAGGAAGCCACACCCCAAAGGGGGGTCCAAAATTGCTCTTTCTGCCCTGTTCCCCCAACCCCCCCACCTTCTCTCTGGCCATGGCCTCAAGCCAGCACCTTGGCAGGACTGCCCTGCCTCGATGCCATAGGGCTTTACCATGAGGGATTCGACTTAGAGGCTACCTGGGAAAGCCAGGCACAAAATGGTGCCCAGACGCAGTGCCTTGGAGGGGGTGAAGGAGCCTGGCAGCACTAGCTGTGGCATGCAGGCCCAGAGAGTGGAGGAGGAAATCTGATGCATTGCCTCTACCTGCTGAGGTTGTCTTAACTTGTGGCCCACATTGACCCTCCTGGCTTCTCTCAGTCTACCTCTCCACTGCCCCTTTTCTCTGGGCCATTTGCACGCTCTGTATGCTCTGAGCAGCTCTAAAAAGTCTGGACGGGCTTCAGAGATGTTCTCAGAGGCCACATACATTTGGAATAACAGTCCTGTATCACTGACCTGTTCCCTTCAGGGACCTCCAGAGCCTCACTGGTTTTCCTTATGGTATCCTGTCCTCCCCTCCGACTGTTCTCTTACCTTTAACAGTGACAAACTCCTCCTGCTCCTTGCTTCTCTAAAAAACATGCCCATGCCAGGAAAAGCACTTCTATCTCAAGACCCAACAAGCCATGGAAGCTGGCCTTGCTCTCCCCTCAGACCATCTCCCCTAACCTCCAAAGAGACTCTTCATCTCCTGTCCCCTGATCTCCTTTTAATGTCCCTGAACTCACAGACCATGGACCCATGCTCCCACCCAGCCTCGAATTTCCACAAGCTTCTCCATGCCTGTCCTTGATTCTCAGATGTACCTGTCCCTGCCACCAAATCGAACGGAGTTTGCCAGAGCCTTCCTTGGCCCTCCTGCCCGTACTTTGAATGCTTGCATACCCCTCCCAGACAGCATTAGCACTGGTTTCCCACTCTGCTCCCTACATGCCACATTCAGGAGGAAGGAGATGTGTTTGTCATGAAAGCAAATGGTTGTGGAGAGAAAACAGAGATCCTCTCTCAAGGCCTTAGTGACGCCACAACTCCCCGGCGTCCCTCCTCCTTCTCTGGTTGTTCCTCCTCAGCCTCCTTTGAGAGATTCTCCTCTCTGCCCCGAAGGTGCCCTCACTTTTGAAATCTTTCTCCCCAGCGAGCTCTGCCCTTCCTATGGAATAGACGCATAGAGCAGATAATTCACCAATGGCTATCTACAGGCCACATCTCTCCCAGGAGCTCCCTACCTAAATATCCCCTCCCTTTAAAGGCACCTCAACTCAATAGCCCCAAACCTGTCTTAAGTCGTGTCCCTCCTCTGGTGTCTGCATTCGGGTTCCCCAACCCCCCAGCCGACCCCCATGGTCTGCCATCCCCCTCCACTCAGGTTATGCTTTCCACCACTACTCCCTAAGCCCCCTCAACCCTGGCCACCAGCGTTGCCCAAGGGGCTCCCCACCCGATCCCCACTCCCCTTCTTCTAACGGGTGTTCCACAAAACTGCTAGTGTCTTTTGCAAAAAACCCCAAATGTGATGTGACCAGGTCTCTCCTCTGCTTAAAATCTTTGCATGGCTCCCCAGGCTTCTAGGACAAAAACTCAAATTCTAAACCCAGTCTGCAAGTTCTCATGGCATTCTGGCTTTTGTCCCCAGCCTCAGCTTGCACCATGAGGTCACGTACCTCCCTGCAGCCAGGTGTCCCCTTCACACAGGTGACCCATTAGATTGGATGCTCTCTAAGGGTGAACATCCGTTTCTGTATGCCTGGCACTTTTGGTAGCCCCGGTACCTAGCTATTGCCTGGTATATAGATGTTCAACAGATACTAAATGAATGAATGGGTGAATGAATGAATGAAAGAGAGGAACAAATGATGCCCCATCCCAGAAGCACGAAGAGTGGCCAGAGTAAGACCTGGGACCACTGGATGGGCCTATAGCTTCCAGGTACAAACCATCAGGGTCTGATTGAAGACATAATCAAATAAAGACAGGAAGCCCCAACTTTCCCAGTTGAGACAGAAGCCCAGAAGAGAGTTAGCTGAGCCTGAGTGATTTGAGGGGATAGGGGATACAAGTTCATTTTTCTCAAAGATAAACACATTGGTGATGAAGGGGAAGCCACTCCAAGTGCCACCTTGGCAGTGTCTCTTTGAACCATGAACATGGTCTGCCCTCCCTCTTAAGGCTGGGCCCCTCTTGGTGGGGTAGAGAAGCCGAGGTGGTTACAGGCTTGGAGGGGGAGCCGCTCTAGGGCACCTGCAGCCTGAGGTTAGAGCTGCCCTGGGGGCCGGGCCAAATGAGGTGGCAAGAAGGGCTTTGGCCCCCAATTTCCCTCAGCTGGGTCTGCCAATGTACCCACAAGAGGGTTCTTCTCAGCTACAGCAGGGAGGGTCCCATGTTGTGAACCTGGGCCAGAGGGGTCCAGCAGGCAGCCATGACTGCCTTGAAAAGTTGGTAAGAATTTGGTTAGAAAATCCAATCACCATGCATTGCTGTGTGGTTACTGCATACTGAAGGCTGAGCCAACTCAGAAGGTAAAAGCCTGGACGTTGGGCTCCAAGTCTTATCCTCCCCCTGGCTGCTAAGCCCCAGCACCAACCCCTGAGAACTTTAAGGACAGAACATTCTGGTGGCAGTTGAAGGCAACAGTTGAAGCCAAGGCCCAGGGCAGGACAGAATTCACAGTCCAAGGAGGGACACAGACACCCCAAAGAGGAGCTCAGAGAGGGGCAGGCCCTCGAGGCCCTGCAGCCAGGGCTGGAAAAGGTTACTGGAGACAGAACAGAACAGAGAAGCAGGTATAGGAACCTACCAGAATATGAAGGAAGATCTGAAGGCCCAGGGCACCTGAGAGGGGTGAGGACCTAAAGGGGCCCAAGGGCCAGAAGGCAAACCGACCACCCTAGGGCTCTGCTGGGGGCCTACCCTAGAAAAGAAAAAGGCTCAGCCTCTTCCCCAGCCATTGAGCTAACGGGCTCTTTGTTTGAGGGGCAGGAACCACTGTCTCTGGAGCTTTGCTCCAGAGTGTGTTCACTGGGAATCAGGACAACACCAAGTCCAGATGCTTCCTCTCTTATAGGCACAAAGCCAAGTCTCCAATACTAGACCCACTCATTCCTTCATTCATTCAACAAATACTTATTGTGTTCCTGTGGTATGCTGGACATTAAGACTATAACAGTGAGCAGAAGGACAGCCCCTGCCGGAGGGAGAGTACAAGTAATTCTATCCCGCTTCTCTGTGATAGGTGTTTTGAAAGGAGCAGCTGATGGCACTGGGGAGAGCTTAAAGCCCTAATCAAATCTAGGTACGGGGCTTGCCTAAGAATATAATGGAGCTGGAATCTGAAAGATGAGTAAGAATTACCTAGCTGAAATGGGCAGGAGCAGGGAGGGAGGCCAGGGGTGTTCTCAGTAGAAGGAACTGCAGGAGCAATGCCCAAGAAAACATGGCGGATTGAAGACGCCCACAGTGGGCCGGGAACCCAGAGCTCTTGAAAGGCCTGAGAGAAATGAGGCTAGAGGGGCAGGCATGGCCCAAACCATGAACATTTTTGGAGTTCATGGTGAATTGTCCTGGTCTTGATGCTAAAGGCAAAAAGCACAGGCAGCCAATGGCAAGACCGTGGCAGGAGCCAAAAACACAAGGTCCTATAACGCACATCATAGGAAAGGATGAGTGAGTGTGTGTTTCTTCATAAGCCGGGGCCACATGCCAAAATCTACCCATAGTAAAGAGTCCCTGTTCTTGCCCTTGATGCCAATTATGGAGTAAAAATTCCTGGCATCTCAGGCACAGAAGCTTCATTGTTGTTCTCCTGTGTGCACAGAATTCTCCAGCCCAAATCTACCTATCAAGGTAGAAGTGCTGGGTTGCCATCCCATTTTTCAAATAAAGAATTAAGGCTTAGGACAATTGAATGGCTTGCCAGAAGTCACACAGAAAGGGAGAGAATGAGGATGATTATCTTCTAGCTCATCTCATAACATGCGTTCTCTAAATACATGGGCCCGACAATGCTGGGAACTGATAGTTGAGAAGAAAGTAACATAAGATAAATGTGTTTCCACAACAACGACTGCATTCCTAGATGCTTATGAAAGAGTTGGATAGTATATTGACAAAGTTCCCCTCCCAAGTCTGTAACAAAAGATACTAAATAGTGGATAATTTACTCTTCAAAGTAAAGTGATTTGCTGAATGCAAAACATTCTCAAAATTATAAAAGGGAAAAAAAAAAACAATCAGGGATCCTTGGAGAGCTAAATGTAGTAAATCATACTGATGTGAGTGCATTCAACTATGGCATGGGTAGGTGGTACTAACTGGTACTCAGACTTGCCCATTAAAGGACTTGAAAACGTCATGTTGAAATTCATCTGGAAGGCGAAGTTGTTACATCTATCAGAGAACGGATGCCCTGGCCAGTCTGGGTTGCGGACTTGGCGCCGTGAACGTGACAACCACTGTTCAACCATATTTAAATGGGCTGATGAGGGAGGGGGAGGGGACTGGCAATGGTCTGAAAAAGAGAGACTGAGAAATGCAGGCATGACAGAGTGTGGATGAGAACAGGGGACAGGCAGGGGACTCTACTCCCTGTCCCGGGCCCTCCTGCTCACTCCTCCCTAACAGTTGACCCTGACATATCCCCCAAAACACATCCACGCTGTCACCTGACAGAGCTGCTTAGGACAAGCTCTCCAGGGGCTCCCCGGGGCCCAGCCCCACACAGCCCAGAGTCGTACACATCCCTCCGATGTTGACAGCCTCACCTCATCTTTCCCCAAATCTAGCCAGCTGCTCCTCTCCACTCTTCCTTCAAGCCCCCAGCTCACTTCCTTTCTTCCAGCTTACACAGACCAGAACCTATCATACCCCAAGGAAACAGATTCTGTGGACCACGTGTCCATTCACAGCTAAGCCCAGAGGTCTCCTAAAGCAACCAGGGCGTGACCCTTTCCAACCCAGGCTTTCTGCAAGGGTTCACGGCTGGTTTTGAGTTCTAGAAAGTGGGAGCAAGCGAACCTGCGGGCCCGAAACAGCTGTTCCAGGAGGAGACAGAGGTGCTGTGATTTCTCTGTCCTGACATGTTCCCAAACTGGGACTGGCCCCACTCTGTGTTACTCCAAAATGAGCTAGATTCGACTGGAATGCTCAAGGAAATGAAGCACATCCCCTTGACTTCTTTTAAGAAGTAGAGAATCTCACTTGATAGGAGAGGCCCTTCTCCCCCTTCTACGTCCCCCAGAGGAGTGGTCTGGGAGGCATCTGGCTGCTCTGTCATGTAGGGAGCTGGACAACCAGCAAAGTCTCCGGGAGGCCAGGCTGGGCATGGAAGCCCACGGCCCGCATCCCTCTCCATGGCTGTCTTCCCTGAACCTCTCTCCACCGGCCTCTCTTCCTGATGTTTATGACTTAGCGGCGTGCCCACAGCTCTGGTGGGAGGGGAGTGGGCAGGGAGGGGTGGGTGCAAGGAGGAGGAAGGGAAGCGCCACTCCATTCCCCAGGAATCCTCCTCCTGCCAGGCAAAGGACCCCCATTAGTTCCCAGCCCCTCTTTTGCGTCTAGTCAAGCACTTCCGTAATGGAGGCCATCCCTGACCCCGAGAGTCCAGAGGAGGGCGGCTTGTCACCCACACTTCTGCACCTTCATCGATCCTTCGAGTTTCTTTCCCCCACAGACGATGACCCAGAATCCTGCCTAAGCAGCTGCATATTCTATTCCTGGCTCCCTGCTGTTGGATGAATATCTTCCCTTTCTCTTTCCTCCCCTCCCCTTTCCTCTGATTTTATGAGATGCTAGGAACTCAAAAAGAAAGACATTGATCCTGCTTGTGGCTCTTATTTTCCTTGGCACACATCCCCACCCCATCCACGCTTCACTGCCCCCAAGAAATATTCAGCATTGAGCAACATGACATTACCTGCCAGGGCCAGAGCCTGGACCAATGGTATCTTCTAGAATGCTTTAGGTCCTTGTTTTCAACATTCCTTTCTTCTCAATCTTCTTTCAAAACCCAGGTGTGTGTATGCAATGCGGGGCACAATGAGAATTTTAGCCATCAGACGGGGTCTGATCATTTCTCTTACATATTTAAATGGTAACATTCTTAGATATTTCAAGTTGAAATAAGTCCCCAAACATTCTAGAACACCTTTCATTCCTCACGCTGTCCTCCACAAACATGACTAAGCATGAGACTTCACCGGAGGGCCTCTTGGGGAACTCAAATTGCTCATCACGCCAGTAGAGAAACTCCAGAGTTTCTCAGGAGCAGGTTTGGGGCTTTTAACACCTTTGACCACCTGCAGTAAAAACTTCAATGGGGTTTAGTTTAGCAAACACTTGTTTTCTGAGCATATGCGGTGGGCATGGTACCATTTTTTATTTTGAAAACTATGAAGCCTTAAATGCAGGAATGTGTCTGTACCTGGAGAAAGAGTCATAATTGTAAAGTCAAATACATAAATATTTTCACCTGCCACACAGAGATCTCCTGGCAGACGGAGGAGGGAGAGTAGGCTCTCTATTTGTTTCAGTGTTTTCATCTCGTGGTCGAGTAGTGCTCCCCTTTGCCTTAAGGGCGATGGGAATGAGACACTGTGCAATCCTTAAATGTTTGGAAGCCTGTGAACAAACACTCAGCCACATCTCCCAGATCCAATCCACTGGCATGATTTGGCCTAATGCCAACATCATGATTCCTCCCTGGAAAGTGGAGGCCCTTAAAGGTCTCCACTGGCCCCAGGAAGCCAGCCCTCTGTCTTCCTGGCTCCCTAGCTACCCAACTCTGGGATGGCCTCCAGGGCCAGGCACCCTGGGACCCAGGTCATTGACTAAAGTGCCATTTGGCAATTGCCATTGGGCAAGAAGTGGGGCAGGAATGGGACAGGGGAAGGTAGAAGCAGAATGAAGTGACCTGGAAGAAGGTACTCTTGGGTGAGTCCCCCCACCCCCCCCGCCCCGGGGATGGCCAAGCCCTACTCCTCTGTTCATGAGCTGCTCTTTCCAAGGCAAAGTATCTTGGGGGTGGGTTCCTTTGTGTCTTTTCTGATGAACTGACTTTGATGATGTGTTGGTCCTGTTCATCAAGCGTTGGTCTCCGTGGGCTGATGCTGTAGACAACTCCAGATCTCGTCATAAAACATTCGATAGCTAGAGCCTTCCTCTTGCTCCCTTGGAGGGAGGGTTCTACAGAAGTGCCTCGAAGCAAATGATGAGACCCTACACAAATAGCAGAAGCTGTTACCAGCTGCGAGCGGATGATCAGAGTTCAGCTCAATGCGTCCCTTGCTGAGACTAGGGGAGGAGGTCTAGCCTTCAGACTTCAGAATCTTGATCCTCCTGAGTCAGGCACCTGCATAGGCCTTTCTAGAAAAGAACTCAGGCTGCCTTCCTCCAAACACTCCACCATACATGTCTCTCAGGATTGTTTTTGTATCCAGATGGGCTCGACCCCTGTTGGTGCAAAGATCCTGTGTCTCTCGTCACCCTCTGAATGAAGGAAAGGGATGAAACCAAGGGTGTACATGGTAGAGTTTGAGAAGGAAGGAGCTCTCCGGCCTGGATCTTCCTTTGCATAATACATAGAGATTAGGGAGCAAATACTCCAGGTTATGCCAGAAGTTACATTTTTGCAACTGAGGAAAACAAACCAAAAAAACCCATGAAAATCATAGAAACTGTAGGTCCCTTTTCCCTGCATGTAAATTAGAGGGTTTGGGGTCTTGATGGTCTCCAGTTTCCCCTGCAACCCAGACTGAGAAGCCTGCCCTGTGGGGACCTCAGCAGTCCTCCCTTCCTCTACGAGTTCTGGGGGCAGAACATGTTAACACCATATGTCAAGGTCAGGGCCTAACGTTGCCCTTCCTAACCAAACTTTGCTTTAAAATGTGTGTGCTCTGAAGCAAGAAGCCAGAGCTTCAAACCCAAAACTTGTGGAATTTGCAAAGCATTTTCATTCCACCAATACTTCCCATGTACTCTAAGGGCCTTGTGTAAGGATGGACTGTGGGTTCAACAAAAGTCCCTGCCCCCGAGCAGTTCACAGTCTAATTGTGAAGAAGCAGGAGCAGGAGGGTCTACAAAAAATGGATCCATCTCAGAGGGGCTGACCCAAGGCAGGAAGCAACACCCCCACCTTCGAATTAGCAGGTAACAGGGAGAAGTCATCATGCAGCACAGAGGTTTTAGGAATGCCCATTCCTTCCATAAGTGTCTTTGCCATTTGCTATGAGCTACGTGAAGGTGTGCTCTGAAGTCTTAAGGTTTTGACTGATCAGAATACTTCCAGTAAAGAAATAGAAAATTTAGATTTAATAGGGAAAGATATTTGAATAGCACTTGACTCTCTTTTGCTTTTCCCAGAATACAAAACAGATCGGCAATTGGGCTTTTGCACCAAGGATAGGACAACAAGGAGCTTGGGTGGCACGGGATTTACTGGAACCAGCTCACTGAAGCACCCTTAACTACCAAACACTGTTGGAATGGGGGCAGGGCACTCTATGCAGAAGCTTACAAGGAATTTATCCCAAGCTCTGAAAAAGGGGGGTTAGGAAGTAAATACTTAACACACAATTCTGACATGAATGAGGGTTTCTGCCCAATGTCCAAGAATGCCTATCAGAGCAGGAATCACAGACCTTAAGAGTTCTAAATGCTTTTGCTGGGTTTTTTTCTTTTTTATGCAGATTCACCAGATGAAGACATTAGTCTGGCTTCAGTAGTATATTTCAGAATCCTGAAAATAGAGCTAGAAGTTTCATAGAGCTGCCCCATGCTTCTCTCTCTCTCTCTCTCTCGGTCTCCAACTTTCCAATTCCCCCTTAGAATTTCCCTCTGATCTGCTCCATCAGAGCCTCCAAGAAGCTGTAGGGTTCTGTCCTCCTCCCTGGGAGAGTGTTGGTTTCCAGTCCTTCCCGAGGCTGTCTTCCACTCAGAACTTTTTCCCCATTCACTGTTCTGGATGCCTTGATCATCTTACCCAGGGTCAAACTCCTGCTACCCTCCTCCTCAGCCTAATTTCCTGACAACCCAGGGCCTGGTGGGGCCGCTGCCTCTGCCAGCTCAGTCTCTCATGTCTGCCTCTCCCCCAGCTTGGCTTCCAGGGGCCTTTCTCCACAACCCCCCCCAGCACCCAGCAACCAGTTGTCCCTGACTTGGGGGTGGGGGGGGGCAAGTGCCTTAAGAGGTGGTCTTCCGACAACTCCAAAGCCCCTGCTTCTGGAAGCCATCCCCATCTTCATTTCCAAAGGACACAAACCAGGCTCCTCTCGGCCCAGCCTCCTGTCCCTCCAGCAAGCTCTGTGCCTGGCCATGCGCCCAAGCCAGGCCTCTTCTTGCTCAGCAACACAAACTCTGGGAGAGCATCTGTCCAGCTGTCCAAACGTCAGACCTTCTGACGGCCCCCACGACAGGAGTCTTGCCCATGTGCCTCATCTTTTTAGAATGAAGGGGAAATAAGAAGACTCCCATGAGAGACCCCATTGCCTGCCCCTTGGCAACAAGCAGTGGTCAGGCCAAGTAACCCATCAGTTTCCCTGATGAAACTAGGTCTCTGTAGGCAGGCGACGTCCCTAGGGGAGGCCTTGGCATCCGCCAGCCCAAAGTCCCACTGAGGCCCTACAAAGGCCTTAGGATCCCGAACGGGGTAGTATCCCCACCCTGAGCCCAGGGCACACAGAGGATGCAGTGAGCTGGGGCAAACCATAAGGCTGGGGCACCGGGGCCTCAGGCAGGGTCTAGAGCGATGATAGAACGAGAAACCCAAAAACCAGCCAGACTCACACTTAGAAAAGAGGGCTTCCTTTTAAGCAGAAAGGAGACTATCACAGAACAGAGAACAGAAACTGGAAGCCTCGGCCTCTCCACGTGCCTCACACTAGGCTCACAGGTCTGCTCCGAGGCAAGGCCCCTCAGGGCAGAGGAGTTGGGCTTCCTCCCCGCCTGCTGATTCCCACGTGGGCAGCCGTGTGGGGTGGCCTGTGGCAATGGGTCCACGACTGTCTCTATTTCTCAGATTCTCCAGGGAGAGGCACTGAGCCACAGCAGTCCCCCCACTGACAGACTTCTCCTCCCCACTGGATCACATATCGGCCCCAGCAGCCCATTCCCTCGGGGAGAGGAGGACAGGATCACCTGGTAGGAATGTGGCCCAGAAGGTGATCCAGGAAGGGAGGTGGGAGACGGGAGCTCCCCTCTAAATGAAGGAGGTGAGCATATCAGGTCAACTGCCACGTGGCCCGCCCACACGAGGCTTGACGCTGCCCCCCACTAGAGTCACGTGGCCGAAGTCACAGGCAGCCCTCGAGAAAAGAGGAGCCACCAGGATGAACCGTGGCCAAGAAACCAAGGAGCCTGAGATGCTACCTGGGAAAGAAAGGCCTCAGAGTCTTGCCCCAGAGAAAGTCTCCCTGGGCTTTGATGGTGGCAGGCAGAGGCGGCAAAGGGAAAAAGAAAGACGGGGCCAGCCACCTGGGCAGAAACCACACAAAGGCAGGAAGGGAGGGGTGACCTTGAGAGGCTGAGTGAGAACTTTCTGGAGAAAGAGAAGGTGGAAATGAAGATGGGAGGTGTAGTGCTTTCCCAGAGGGCAAAATGTCCCCTGGAGGAGGGACGGCTTTGGGATTTGAACCTCAGTTCTGCAGCTAACTCTGAGGCTCCACTCTGTGCCTCAGTTTCCTCTTCTGTAAAGCAAAAGCAGCTCATATTTCACAGGGATGGCGTGAGAATCAGACATGTCCCTTGCTTGGCCTACGCCAGCTTCATGGTAAGGGTTCAATAAATGGGGCCTCTGAACAGTCTGGAAGCTTCCCCCATGTGAGGAAAAGCGACTCCCTTCTCTGGGGACACATCACCCGCGCTGATTTTCTCTCAGACCTTAGCACAAGCCACCCCAGGCTCTCCCAACTCCCCATCTAGCTGGACCAGGTGGAGGGTCCCCACCTTGGGGGCTGTCCCACCCTCATCCAGGGGTCAGGCCGGGCGCCCGGCATATATGGGTGCAGTAACCTGCCCAACCCTAAAAGGCGATCGAGATGGGGAACTGAGGGAGCCTCCTCCTGAGCCCCAGCTTTGGTCCAGTCTCTGGCCACATGCAAGTAAAGAATGCATGTCAGTGGACCAAAGTGTCCTTGTCTGTCAAAGGGGACACTCGGCCTTCAAGGCCTCTGGAGGCTTCTCTTAGAAAAGAAGATGATTTCTTTTTTTCTTTTCTTTTTTTTTTTTTTTTAAAGGAAAACAGACTCATCTTTCTGGATTTAATACTTGGAAAACTGTGGGAAAGTTACACTCCCAGAGCCATCCATTTCAAAAGTGCCATTAGATTACAAGAAGGGGTAAAGGTGACCCCAAGCAGCTCCCGCGCCCCCCCAACTCGGAGAAGCATTCTAATTAAAAACAAAAAAACAAACAAACAAAAACAAATAAAACAAAAAAAACTACCCTGGAGCAGGCGATGTGTATCAAGAAGGAAAACATTCGGAAGTGAAGCTGGCTGGTTTTCAGTGAGCCCACTCATGGCCCTGCTCTCCCCCATCACACAAGCCTCTGCGTGGGAGGGGGGCACTTCAAATCCCACACAGCCTGGGCCACGGCTGCAAACGTGGGCTTCCAACGGCTGGGGAGCCCCCTGTCCCCGGGCAGCACTGCCTGGTCCTCAGAGAGGCCTTGCCTGGACAGAGTGACTGTTTGCTCTCCTAGCCTCCCTTCCCCCAGCCGTGCTCGGCCCCACCACCCAAGTCCTGCCGTTGTGTCCCCCATGGGCTCGCATGTCTGCTGCCCCCGCTAGACTGTGAGCTCCTTGAGGGCGGGACACCATCTTCCTCTCTCCCTCCAAAGAGCACACACACTTTCAGACAGCGACCTAGAGAAATGACTAACATTTAGGACGTCGTTGAATGAGGTAACTGACTTTGAGAAGTAGTGGTGCCCACTCATGGGACTAAAGATACAGACAGGGGGCACCTGGGTGGCTCAGTGGGTTAAAGCCTCTGCCTTTGGCTCAGGTCATGATCTCAGGGTCCTGGGATCGAGCCCCGCATCGGGCTCTCTGCTCAGCAGGGAGCCTGCTTCCTCCTCTCTCTCTGCCTGCCTCTCTGCCTACTTGTGATCTCTGTTTGTCAAGTAAATAAATAAAATCTTAAAAAATAAATAAAATAAAAATAAAGATACAGACGGAAGAGATTTGAGGGGTGAAGAGGGAGGTCAGTTGAGGGGGGGTCCTGAGATGGGTGTGCCAACCAGAGGGGTCCAGCAAGGTGATAGCACCCGCAGATGCAAGGCTAGCGCTCAGGGGAGCACCTGGGAAAATGTTTGGGGGAACCGATGTGTTGGCTCTGCACCATGGGCCTGTATGAGATGAGCGTAGGAGAGAAAGGTGACGGGGCACTGAGGCTGTGATTCTGGAGAGGTCCCCTCTCTTAGAGGACAGGGAGGGTGGCGTCAAGGAGCAGAGAAGCAGACGGAGAAACAAAAGGAATGTGGAAGCAAAGAGAGGAGGGAGTTTCAAGAAGAAAAGGCTGAAAATTGAGTCAGGGTCTTTAACAGAGTGGCTTTGAGAGAGATGACATGGGCAAGGGCAGGACAAAGGCCAGTGAAGGAGCAGTGCCAGTGGTAAAATTCTGCCCCTCATCTCAAGAGAGAGGAAAGTAATGGAGGCTGATAGTAATACAATGAGGAAAAGGGGACGCAGCAAAGATTTCTTACAAACAAAAAAAAAGCAGGCATGTGAGCCTTAGCAAGCCCTCCTTTGTATCTTTTTATGGGGAAAGTAAGATTTTCCACACCCTAATAACCAAGTTTTAATCAGCAGACAAGGAGTTGAGGTCTTCCAAGACTTCCTTAAACCCCTCATTGGTCAGCCCCCTCTCCTTCAAGTGTGACACTTATCTCATGGGAGAATGGCAAGAGCCAGAAACCCCCAATTATGCAAAATCTCCTCAAAAGGATAAAATATATACACCCCTGGATTCTGCTTCTCACAGCACAAGGCACAAGGAAGTGCAGGTTCTTCCAGAGGCTGACATGGAAATGTTGCCTTCCTCATATCACAAGCGTAATCTGCGTCCACAAAGAGAAAGATGGCCTCCAGTGTACTCAAGAGAATTCTCAGAGGAAACTGAGCATGAGGGAGGTTGGGGGAAGTAGGGACAGCAGCAGAACACCTGCCCCCCAAACCACAGCCCACGTGTGTTCTCTGGACCTCCGTGCAAAAGCACCAAGGTTCTCTTCGAGTTTGGGAATCATCCAGACCTGAATCTGGGGACACGGGCCCCATCGACCACTAGCCTTGACTAAGAGACGTTAACTGCCAGGGCCTGTTTCTTTGCCTATAAAACGGGAGGAAATGTGCACTTCTTTTTGTGAGCACTGGAATAAGGTCCTCCAAGGGGCTGGCATACACTCTGAAGGAAGACTTGCCCGTGGGGAGGGAGTTCACGCCAAATCTGGCAAGGTGGGCAGAGAAAATGGAAGGGGTCTCTTAGAGGAAGTGGAAATTAAAATTAGCCTTTCAAAAATAAAAATAAAAAATTAAGATAAAATTCACCTTTAAAGATACACGGGTCTTTACCTAAACAAAGGGCTGCCTGGGAAGTTTCCTCTATTCATCCATCCATCCATCCATCCATCCATCCATCCATCCATCCCTCCCTTCGTTCATTCATTCATTCAACAAACATTTTTGGAGTGCCTAGAATTCACCAGGCACACGAGGAGCCTTAGTAACGTTCACAGCATTTCATTGAATCTGCATTGTGCAAAGTACCAAGGCTTGAGTACTTGGTCCAGGGAACACAGTTAAGCAACCGTGATTTTTCAATAAAGTAGCAGAAAAGAAGCAAACCTGCCAGTCTCCTGTTCCTTCTACACATCAGAAACACCATAGAGAAATGATCTGTGGCCAGGATCTCGAGAGCCAATCACGCTTTCTCTTAGTGGAAGTTTCCTTTTCTTTTCAGCAGCCCTAGCTTTTCATAAAGAATTGAATGCACACGTTGTAGAATTTCTGTTTAAAACCTCTTTCCTTCTCACGTATAATGAATGGTCTTTAGAGTGTTTCTTGAGACGTCCTTTTGTTGGGGTTCTTCACTGGAGAACCAGTCTTTGCTCCCCACAGGGAGCTTATTCTCCCCAACAGAAGCAAGAGTAAATGAACATAAGACTGGGGATGATTGGCGGAGGGGATGCTAGAGATTTGGGGATGCCCTTTTTCTGGCCAGACCTTACTTTGGAAGATAAAACGCAAGTACGCAAGTACTTAACAAAGTTTGACTGATTCGTTCTTTCTTATCCAGTCTCATACGCCCATTTTTTCCAATTCCTCTACAAAATTCAAGCCCGTGCTTTTTTGTGGGTTCCTCCCAATTCTAAGAGAAAGCCAGCAGGTTGCCTATCCCAACCCCAACAGGACCCATAGCTAAAATCCCTGCAAAGAAAAATGGGTAAAAGCTGCTCGAGGATGTCCTGGACCTGTTGAGGCCAAATTCTAGGGTGTAAAGTCATCCTCAACTGTCCACCTACCTCTTCCTGAAGCTTTTTGTACATGGAAATCCCATGTTTGACTCAGAAAGGAAAGGCTAGGTCCTGTCTTCCAACTTTCTCTGGGACCTGGAAGAGCTGCAGCCCTACTTTTGTCAACTTGGGGAATCAATTTTCCTGTGGCTGAATCGTACAGCCCATCATTGTGGGTGGCTTGGAGTCACCCACCAGAGCAAAGCCACACTAACCCTCTGCAGGTATCTGGCCAGAAAGGGAGCTTACATACCACGTCAATGTCTTTAGGAAACTTTCTAGTGGGCGAAGCCCATGTAGAGCAACAAGGGAGTTCTATTTCTAGTCTTTCTTACGGAGCCTCAGAATGGCTACCCCTTATTATGCCGAGCGCTGCCTAGGGTGTTTATTACGTGTGTCATTTCATATCATCTTCAAAACAGCCATGAAGAGCCTTAGTCGGCAGCATCACCACCAGCTGGGAGCTAGTTAAAGATGCAGAATCCTGGGCTCCACTACAGGCCGAGTAAATCAGGATCCGGGCCATAACAAACAAGGTGATGGGGGTTCATATTTCAGTTGGAGATGCTCTGCTCTAGTAAGTCCTCGTGTCCCCATCTGATAGATAAGGAAACCCAGGCACAGAGAGTCTAGGTAACATGCATTAAGAATATGGGAACGGTAAAGTGGCAGAGCCAGGATTCAAACCCAAGAACCTCAGGGGTCAGAGCCCACGACCCTCACACTATACAACCCTAACTTTGATCACAAGTGAGGTATCTTCCCAAAGTAATTTCTTCTTCACAGCCCCTGCCATGAGTCAGAGCCCCCTCCCCTTTGTTGCCAGAGTCTATCCAAGATACTGCTTTCATCTTACTTCCTTGGAGGATGTTCACTGTCTCCCCAGGACTTGCAAGACCAGGTCTAAAGCCTATCTCCTAGGACAAGACCTCTGACAATATGGCCCCAAGGCAACACCTTGCCAATCTCATCTTTCAGCTCTTCCTGCTTCCCCTCTCATGTCACCCAAACTCATGGTACTTTGCTATGTACCACTTACTGGCTATGCCCTCTACCGAGAATGCTCCTTCTTCGACACCTGGCAAAAGCCAGATCCATCAACAAATGCCAGCCCGAGTATCCTTTCAACATGGGAGCATTTCCCAACTGCCTACACCAAATACTACCCCCTCAGGCCCTCTGCTCTCACAGCATCTGGTTCGTACCGCTCGGAAATCTTACGTGTATTTACAGATCTGTCTCTCTTCCAATGCCAAGATGTGATCTCCACATTCAAAGGCCACACTGTATGTGTTTTTGAGCTCACTGTGCCCATCACAGTGCCCTACCCCCATGGCGGGAAGGGTTTTCACTGAGAGTCCGTGCGGAGCGCCGACTGCCTGGTTCTGTGGATAAATGGGGAAATGGGAGCCTCCTACAACAATGAACCCTCTGCTTGGTAGGGAAAAATTGCCACATTTCAGACTGTTTTCACTCTGACAAGCCCTGGGAGAAGAAGCCCAGACTGACCAGTGAAGAGCCTCCTCTTAAAAGGCATCAACCCGTAGAGCAGAGGTGGGAGAGGGTTGTCTTCTTACCATAGACATTCTCTCTGTATGGAGTCTCAGACCATGAAAGGAACTCCCTCAATGCCCCTTCAGATGGAAATGTTCTGTGAGCCAAAGATGACATTGTGTATGAAGCCAACCCTACCCAGGCCATTTGGCACGGGGCCCTTCAGGATGGTGAGAGAATTACTTCAGTTGTTCATAATGTGGGGTCGCTGGTTACTCAAAGGTCCACTTCCTTTTACCAAATTTCAACATCTTATGCCCAATCAACTTGCCCTTCACAAGAGGTTTTGGGGAAGTCTGCGCCCTTTTAGAAGCTGTCCTGAACACAAAACCAATTCCTTGACCATGTCCATTTGCATGGCGGTATTTGGTGCTTTGTTTTTGTTTTGTTTTGTTTTTTGGAAAAATCTCAGATGCCAACACTCCCTCTAAAATATTTCAGAGAAAAGCCAAAAAACAGGCCAAAGGCTGTGTCAGAAGAGGGAGCCCAAACAGCTTCCACATTTTTTCTTTAGCACCAGAAAGTATGCCGATTTGGAGAGAATCTCTCTCCTCTGTCTTGTAAACAGCATGTTCACCTCCCCTTGAATTTTCAAGGCTTCATTATATTCACATGTGACCTCAAAAGAAAGTGATCCTGGAGGTTGTGCAGGATGAATTTCTAACTCTCCCCTCCTACTACGTAGAGACCACAGGAGTGGTCTGTTCATGTCAGCCATGGAATATTCCCTTGCCCAGTGCCACTCTGGGCCCCCCATGCTGTCAGTCCCTCTCTCCCCAGCTCTTAGCCTGGGTGATGACAGACTGGACAACCAACTGAAGGCCTTTACCAGCACTCCTCTAGGTACCCATGATGCTGCCTCACGCCTGCCTCTTTGTCACTATTCTAAATCCAACCAGTCCCTCAAGGCACAGTTCCTCTGCCGGCAGGAAATAGGCCATCTGGAGAGCTCTGCCATGAAAGGCCACCCCCACCATGCCCACCAGGAAGCTCTTCCTCCCACCTCCCTCCCTGGTAAAGAATTTTTGAAACTCAGTGGTAATTGACATTTAACATACCTGACCCCACGTTTCCACCATACTGATGGCGGGAGCTAAATTGTACTCCATTGTCTCTCCCCACAGTGCCTGGCACCTTAGCAAGTACTCGGTAAATGTTTGTTGGGTTAATTGGAGGATGGAAAGTTCCCTGCTCTTACATAAATACAAGTTGAGTTTGTGACTATACACAAATATATGTTTACATGTTTAATAGTCCTTCCTAAGTGCAAATTTAAATTTTGCTGTATTAAAGTAGGGCAAATTCAAAAGAGTGAGAATAGTCACAAGAGTTTGACCCAAAATCTTTTTCTGTTAGTTTCAGGAAAGTGCTAGTAAGTTTCCAGTAAAATATAGGGCTTATGTCCCCCACGCAATGGGTATGACACAGTAAGGCAGAAAGCCCAGGTGAGCCAGAATTTTGCTGCACAAAGGCAGCTTTTAACCTCCATCACTACGGCTGACACGGGGCAGGGAGGGGGGCAGGGGGTGGATTTGCAAGGATTGAAAAATGGAGGAAAAGGTTTTGAATTCGAGTGAACAAATCTTTTGTGGGCAGCCCTCTAACAGAGGGTCTCCTCTTTCTTTTATTTTTCCTAAAGGAAGATTACAAAGTGTTTCTCAGTGCCGCGAGGAGTACTGACACTTCATAAGGAATCTGAAAGACCTTACTCACTGGGGACTTTGAAAGGTCTTTGAATATGAAAATACCCATAACCGCAAACAGCAATAGGAATAACTATGAAAATAAAGATCTAATGTTTTGGGTGTCTGAACCCCAATGCTCCTGTTCCTATAAAATTTTGAAAATTCCTTTCAAAAAACGACAGCCAAGTAACTGAGATCCCTTCTAGCAGCCAACTTGCGGTGAGAAGCGCACATTAGGGGTTAAAGAGTTTGGAGACAGGCTGCCTGGGCTGGAATCTGGATCCCTCAACGACCATATGATTTTTAGCAAGTAACCTAGCCCCGCTCTGCCTCAGCTTCTTCCTCTGTAAAATGAGGATAATACCTTATAAGGTTGCTTTGAGAACTAGAGAGGTTACTACTAAAGAATCAGTTAGCATAGTCAAGGGCTTAGAACATGTTTGGCACATTTAAGCACCACTGCTTAACAAAGAGCAATTTTCAACCCACAAGGGACAAGGGCAAATCAGAAAAAGATACAAAATCAAAGATACAGTATTCATATTGTCTTCTTTTGTGAAGTGTCTGTTCAAGCCTTTTGCCCATTTTCATGGGGCGCTTTGTCTTTTTATTATTGATTTCTAAGAGTTCTTTACATATTCTAGATGCAAAGCCTTTGTCAGCTGTGGGTATTTGAAATAAATGCATTAAAAGGGGCTTGATATCATTAGTCATTAAGGAAATGCAAATTAGAACCACAATGATGACACTGGCGCACTAGCCGAGCTTCCATTAAAAAGACAGATGGCGCCAAGTGTTGGTGAGAATGATGAGTCCCTGCAGCTCTCAGCGGACTGCTGGTGAGAGCATAAACTGCTATGACCATTTTGGAAACCAGTCTGGCAGTTTGTCACAGAATTAAACATTCACCTACCATATGACATGGATATTTACCCAAGAGAAATGAACACACAGGTTTACCCAATGGCTTGTACCAGAATGTTCGCAGCTGCTTTGTTCATAATAGCCAAGAACTGGAAACAACCCAAATGCCCATCAGCAGGGGAATGGATGACATCCCTTGGTAGACTGAGATAGTGGCACTGATTTGCGAGACGACCGAGATGAATCTCACGGATATGATGCTGAGCTAAAGATGCCAGACACAAAACAGTATATACTGTGTGCTTCCATTTATGTAAAGTTCAAGGACAGGCAAAACGGATCTGTGGAGCTAGAATGCAGCATGTCCTTACCTCTGGAAGGGAAGGAGATCAATGGGAAGGGGCCAGAAAGCAATGTTCTACGGCATTGGTTCTAAAAGGGGGAGATTCTATCTCCCAGGAAACGTTCAGCAACGTGGATGCTGACATTTTGAATATGGTGCTTCTGGCAGCTAGGGTACAGATGCTGTTAACTGTCCTGCAATACACAGACAGCTCCCCATGACAAAGAATGATCCAACCCCACATGTCAATAGTGCAGAGGTTGAGAAATCCTGCCCCAGGATAACAGAAACCCTTATTACGTGGGTGTCCTAACATACTCGTCAAACTCATCAAGCTGTGTATGTTGCTTTACGTAATTATACCACAGCTGAGAAAGACACCTGAACAAAATGACCAAAGACAAGGAATGAGACCAGGAGAGACGTTCCCCTGGGCACATCTGGCTTCCTGACTAACTTCCTGAGAAAGATTTGTCAAGTTTTACTACACCTATGCTGTACCAATATTTTGTGTAATTTTTTTTTTATTTTGCTTTGCTTAACCATTAGTAAATGTATATCGTTCACATAGAGTGTGAGTTCATTTACCCTCCACTAATCTTTTTGGGCGGCCCTACGAAATCCTGCACAGACCACCGTTCCTGTGGGGTTAAGAAAAGGTCTTAACTGGGAAGAGCCAGCCCATCGATACCCTGGTGATTAGAAACCTCACGCACAATGAATGTAACTAATGTATGGGACACATTCCCCTAGCAGCTTGGAAGATACTAACCGAGTTCTCGGTAATTTTAAAACATTTCAGAAATAGGTCTATAGACGAGCACAAAAAGCTAGCAAGAGAGAACTTTTTGAGAAAACATCGGAGTATAAGCAAGCCCTACCACAGAGCACTTGCCTTGATACAACAGTCAGGGAAGTGTGCATAGGAACCATCCCATCAGACTGCATATGGCTGAAGCTTTTATCCCACCAATGTATTCATAGATCATAAGTTAATTGTCACAGCAACTCTCCAAGACAAGTCAGGTATTAATTTTGCCATGAATACGCTGAATCTTAAGAGTTCAGATGCTTTACTGAAGTCCAAAGGAGGTTTCAGAACACAAATCCACTCTGCTCTGGCTGGGCATGGATGGGGGAAGTACAGAGCAAGGAGCATACGGGGCCAGGAAAACATGCAGCCTGGAGCCTGAGCCTCCCCTTCCACTTAGGGACTGCACTCTGGGCACCTGGGAACCCAAGCTCCTTGTCCAGTGAACCCCAAGCCCACTTCTGTGGCCAGCGTGAGTCTCTTCCATGGGTCTGTTCTGAAAATAGACCACACCACCAGCACCAGTGTGAATATGGCTTGTCCACAGGGCAAGAGAGGAAGGGACAGATAAAGCTTGGGTTTGGGGCTGGGTAGCCCCCATGCAGGCACTCTGTCTTCAGCTGCTTGGGCTGCAGTTTGGGGTGAGAAGAGAAGGGGCAGTCGGGCCAGTGGCCATCTCTCCCTTGTGCAGAAATGTTCTGATATGCAAATACAAGAGTCTTAGGAACTCTAAATGTGAACCTACCTTCCTGGTGATCGTTAAAGTAAGTAAGCCTTGGAAGTTTGCTAGCTTGGGTTATAACACATTTTGTCAAGTAGTATGTGAGCCTTCTTTGGTATTCTTGTCCTAGGCCCTACAGATGTTGCGCAGGTCTGCAGTCAAGCACAAATGGGAAATTCAAGGACATATAGTTGGTCCACCATACCAGGGACTCTAGCTTCCGTGTGGGCAGTAAAGGGGGAATTAAGGGATTCAAAGACTTCCCATTTGCCTAGAGAGTCCCACCCCTTCTGTCTTGGAATTCTTTCAGATTATGGACTATTATTTTCCCTCCCGGCCCCTCCCCTATTCCTCTCTATATCCCTGGTAAAGTAAAGGGAGTCTGAGGTGACTGCTTCATTTCTATTATTTCTAAAAAATAACTTACGCTCCTGAATTTAATGGGAATAACATTAATGCTTCATCGTTAAGTTTAGATACAGGATACTTCGTGGGAGAACTCTTTATCATGTAAGTACCCGTTCCTAATTTTCTGAAGTTTATTTGATATGGATGCTCAGTTTTATCAAATAATTTGGATCATCAACTATTATTGTTGGAGAGCCTGGGTGGCTCAGTTGTTTAAGCCTCTGCCTTTGGCTCCGGTTATGATATCGGGGTCCTGGGATCAAGCCCCATGTCAGGCTCCCCTGATCAGCGGGGAGTCTGCTTCTCCCTCCCCTCCTCCCCATGACTTGTTCGCGCTCTCTCTCAAATAAATCTTTAAAAAAATTACTGTCTGCTCTGTTGATAGACATATTCAATAATCATCGTGCATTTCTTAGTGTAAACCCTTCTTAGTCATTTCAAAATGTTAAAATGTCAGTATTTTGCTTAAGATTTTGTATCTTTGTTGATAAGCAATATTTTTCTATACTGTTATTTTCCTCTATTTTTGTCTGACCTTTTAAGGCCAATGATAGTTAACAGAAGATGATGTGGGTTTCTTTTTAATTTGTGAGAATTTGCTTATAAATCCACTGGGTTTAGAGATTTTTAAAAATACCTTGGTTTTTTAAAAACATTTTATTTATTTGAGGGAGACAGAGATAGGGACAGAGATAGTGAGAGAGCACAAGCAGGGAGGAGGGGGAGAAGCAGGCTCCCCATTGAGCAGAGAGCCCAATGCGGGAACTCAATCCCAGGACCCTGGGATCATGACCTGAGCCAAAGGCAGACCTTTAACCAACTGTGCCATCCAGGCGCCCCTAAAATACCTTGATTTTAAAAAAAAAATTTGCCTTAGACATTTGTCTTATCTATTGGTTCCTTGAGATCAGTTGGGTGACGTACATTTCAAAATCACACATTTCACTGAAGTTTCAAAAATATTACGATTGTAAATGATTTTTATAATCATTTTAAAGACTTTTTCCTATCTGACCAGGGTTTCTTCTTGTCATTCCTACTGTGGTATATTCATTCTGTCTTCTTTATTCCTGTGAGACTTGCCAATAGATTTTCTAGTTGAACAGTTGTTAGTCCCAGCGACATGCTAGAATCCTAAGGGGAAGTTATTTCTTTAATTCAAAATGTCTTCTGTTGTGTTTTCAGTCCATTCATCTCAAAGTATTTTCTAATTTCATTGTGATTCTTTCTTTGACCCATTGTTGGTTGTTTAAGAGCATGTCGTTTAACCTCCCCAATTTGCTTTTCCAGTTTTCTTGTGTTACCGATTTCCTAGGTTCATTTTACTGTAATGGGAGAAGCTTTCAATTTTTTTGAGATTAACACATGGCTGATCCTGGAGAATGACACTGGGAAGAATGTAGCTCCCAGTATTGTTAGATGGAACGTGCTGCCTACATCTGTTAAGTTCACCTAGCTCATAGTGTCATTTATTTCTTTTATTTCCTTACTGATCTTGCATCTAAATGTTCTACTCTTTGTTGAAAGCAAGGTATTCAACATTCTAACTATTACTGCAAAACTGTCAATTTTCCCATGAATTCTATCCATCTTTGCTTCATGCTATAGAGCCCTGTTTGGGGGATGCATACATGGTTATCTTCATCATGTCTTCTTGATGGAGTGACCCTTTTATCAATACAAAACGTTACTTTTTGTCTGTTCTAACAGTTTTTTCATGAAAGTCTGTTTTGTCTGACATCAGTGTCAACATGAACTCTCTTTTGTGTTATTTGCATGCTTTCACTTTCAACCCATTTGTGTCTTTGGATCTGAAGTGAAGCTCTTGTAGACAGCATTAAATTTATTCTTCCATTTTCTGCACTTTTAACTGGAGAGTTTAATCCATTTACATTTAAAGTAACTGCTGAGAAGGAAATATTTGCTCTTGCCAATTTACTATTTAAGTTCTATAGGTCATATTCTTTTTGTCTCTCAAGCCCTTCACTACTGTTTTATTTTGCATTTAATTGATTTTGATCTCCTAGCTTCTATTTATGTACATTTTTTAGTTACTTCCTTATTGATTACCGTGAGGATTACAATTAATATTCTAAATGTATAACAAGCTAGTTTCAATTAATACCAATTTAGCTTTGATCATGTACAAAGACTGTGCTCTTATACAGTGCTGTCTGCTCCCCTCCATTGTGTTATTGTCACAAATGATATGTTTGTATATGGTATACCCATGGATCTCTCTGATCTTTGTTCTACTTAGACTTCCTTAAGCTTCTTGAATGTGTAGATTCATATATTTCATCAAATTTGAGAAGTTTTGGACATTACTTAGTCAAACAGTCTTTCTGCTGCTTTGTCTCTTCTCCCCTGGGGTTCCCATAGTACCTATGTCATTGCCTGATGGTGTCCCACAGATCTCTTAGCCTTCATTAATTTTTCTTCTTTTCTCTTTCTGCGTCTTACACTGGATAATTTTAATGGACCTATCTTCCAAGTTTGCTGATTCTTTCTTCTACATCCTTAAATCTGTTGATGGAAGTTTCTAGTGAACTTCCATTCCAATTATTATACTTTAAAACTGCTGAATTTGTTTGGTTCTTTTTTAGAATTGCTATTTCTTTATTGACATTCTGTGTTTGGTGAGATATCATTCTCCTTGTTCTCATTAGCCCTTTGAGCATACTTTGAGTGAGTTCAAATTCAAAGTCATTGTCTGGTAAATCCAATGTCTAGGCCTCCTCGGGAGTTTGTGTTAATTTTTTTTCCCTGTAACTGGAACATACTTTTTTGTTTCTTTGCATGCCTTGTTATTTTTTGTTGAAAACTGGACCTTTTGAATATTATAGTATGGTAATTCTGGAAATCAGATTCTGCCTACTCCTCAGGGTTTCTTGTTGTTGGTTGTAGTCATATGTCATTGCCTGTTCAGTGACCTTTTAAACGATTTTTGTAAAACATGTATCTTTTTTGGGGTGTTATTAGTGAAGCGCCATAGCTTAGTGGTCTCAGCTAGTGATTTGATTTTTTTTTTTAAATATCTGAAGCCAAAAGAAAAAATTATTCTGTCTTTGCAGATTTCTTTGGAGTTATTGTACTCCTTCAATGCTTGGCCAGTCTGCTTACCATTTTGTCTTAGCCTTCACTTCCTGCTACACAGAGCCTAAAAATCAGCCAGACACACAAGCTCCAGAGTCCTACTCGAAGCCGTGGGCATGCACCCTGTCTTCCAGTTTCCCCAGTCTACCTGGGAGCTCTTCAAACCCTTGACTCACCCACCATCTCCTTCCTCAGTCTCTTCCTTCCCAGGCTCTTTGGTCTGTCTGCTACCTGACCACCTGTCGTCCCCAGCCCCAAGTGCTTCAGGCCATTAAGTACTTCTGACAACTACCATCCAGGGGGCCACCCAGGTCCTGAGAGTGTTCCAAGAGGATGAAACAAAGGCAAGACCTTGAGCTAATCCCTCAGGGGGCCACAAGAGGTCAAAACACACAGTCACAATTTTTGGAGAATAAGCCCATATGGCCCTCTCTGGCACCAGCAAGCCACACCAGGCATATAGGCAGATGTAGGCTCCATAGCTGCTGTTCCACAGAGCTGTGGAGTGAGGGACTGTAGGCAGGTAAGTCAAAATACCGTGATGCTCTCCCCCAAATTTAGCACCTTCTTTCTTTCTGAAACACTCCCCCTGGTTGTTGTATTTTTATTTGATCCAGACTTCTGAAAAAGTGGATTGACAGGTTTTGTCCACTTATTCTAGCTTCTGAGAAAAGCTGAACTCCCTTTTCAATGATGGCACTTTTAAAACTTCTTCTTTTAACAAAAGATTTTAACAAAAGATTTATTTTTTTGTCAGAAAGAAAAAGAAAGCACACACGCACAAGCAGGCGGACCAGCAGGCAAAGGGAGAAAGAGGTTCCCTGCTGAGCAAGGAGCCCAATGCAGGGCTCGATCCCAGGACCCTGGGATGATGAACTGAGCTGAAGGCAGACGTTTAACCAACTGAGCCCCTCAGGCATCCCATTAATTTTTAATTTTTTTAGCAGAATCACTGCAGGGTCTATTTTTAAGATACCAAAGTTTCATTATTGCCTGGTATAATAACTTTTCTTAAAATTTTGGTGGTAGTTTGAAAAAAATATGTATCCTATAGGGCACAAAATATAGTTTATTAAATCAACTAATATATTAATTATTAACTAATTGAAATATTTTTAAGCTTTTCTTAGTAGAGATGAATGACACATTTCAAAGTTCTCCTATTGCTACTACATTTTTTACTTTTCCTCACATTTCTAAATTATTACTTTATATTTTTACACTGTTATTCATCATACCAAAGTAAATGATTTCTAAATGTTTATTGTGGCTTGTACTCTTTAATTCTTTGTTCCATTTCATTATTTGCCCAAAATTCTGTTTTGTCTAATATTAAAAATACCATCTGTGCTTTTTTTCCTTTGTATTTTTCACATCTATTTTTGTCATTTCTTTCACTTTTAAGTTGAATATGTAATTATTAGTCTCTAAAGTAGTATATACCTTCACTGGATTTTCTTTCATAACCAATTTGTTATCATAAAATATGGTGACACTTCAGTCATTTTGCCTTATGCTTTTCGTTTTTTTATCCTTGCTCTCTTCCATTTTTTCTGTGCTAAATGGTATGTTCTCTTTTACCCACTGATTTAAAAGTTGTAACTGTTTCTGCTCTACAAGTGATTTCTTTAATTAAAAATATGTATCTTTATTTGAGTTCCTTTTTTCTCTAACTGCCAGTGTTAAAAATTAAATGGCACTCATATGTGCTACCTGTGAGTGATGATATTTGACCTGCCCTTCCTTACTTTCTTACTTGCTCTTATTATTTTCTAGATTTGGTTGTAATAAACTAGAACATTAGATGCATATTATTTAATATTTAACATTATTTGTTCTGTAAGGAATAATCTGGTGTTTTCACAGTTTTATAATTATATTAATCATTAAACTTATTTATATATCTTATAAGCTTCATTGCTCACTGACAATTCCAGGAAACCACAATTCTCTCAGTCTTGGAGTGATTATATGTCTAAGCTAGAAAGCATTTCAATTCTTTAGAAAGAGCTGATAATCTTTGAAATGTCTAGGTCCTCACGACACACCTAAGGATTTCTGCTGTAGGAGTGCCTATTTCTCCATTATACTCAGTAGGCACAGTGTCATGGACCAAAGATATTTTTAGGGACCCATAAAAGTATTTTCTTTAGGGGTGCCTGGGTGGCTCAGTGGGTTAAAGCCTCTGCCTTTGGCTCGGGTCATGATCCTAAGGTCCTGGGATGGAGCCCCACATCGGGCTCTCTGCTCGGCAGGGAGCCTGCTTCCTCCTCTCTCTCTCTCTGCCTGCTTGTGATCTCTGTCTGTCAAATGAATAAATGAAAACTTTTTTAAAAAGTATTTTCTTTAAAAATTGAGAGAAAAAAATTAATATGAGCCAGCCTGGATTCTATTAACTTTTACAGATATCATTTTAATATCTTTTTGTGGAGGAAGGGACCCACAAAGGCAAAAGTGCCTAGAGCCCAGGAAAGTCCTACTGTAACTCAGCACACAAGGACTTTAAGTCAGCTTAAGTCACCATCTTTCCCCTCAAAACTCTATTGACATCATTCAATTGTCTTCAGTGTTATTGATTCAGAAAATGATGGCTTTGTTTTATTGGTACCTCACCTGATCTTTTGATCCTGAAATTTTTTTATTGTTTATGTTCAAAATATTACTGGTATGGTTCTAGATGATTATCATTAACTTCATCTAAAATGCCAGAGGGACTCCAGCGTGTTTCTTCAACTAGGCAAGTTGTCGTCTATTTATTTGGTTTTACTTGGTGACTGTTTGTTTTATGTACATAGTAACTAATTGCAAAGTAAGTGCTCCATGCCTCTGACCATTCTCCCATCATTTTAGATTGACTCCTGGGAGGCTTTCTTAGGCCAGCATTTTTACTGACTCAATTTCTAGAGTCTCCAATCTGCCAATCTCTGCCATTCTTTTTTTCTTCTTTTACAAAATTTCTTTAGAGAAAGAGCAGGCACAAGCTGGGTGGGGGGAGGGGCAGAAAGAGGAGGAGAGAGAGAATCCTAAGCAGGCTCTTTACCCACAGAGTCCGACACAGGACCCTGAGATCATAACCTGAGCCAATATCAAGAGTCCATATTTACCCACCTGAGCCAGGGTGTCCCACCTCTCAGCCATTCTCAAGACAACAGTCAAGGTTTTCATCCCCTTGCAGGATTTCTTGATCCCACCTGCTTTTTCATAACGATTATCACAGAGATAGAATTCTGTCCTTAATCTTGCTCATACTTAGCCCACATTTCCGAAGTTCTTTTTTGCAGCTTTTAGTAACAGTAGCATGGGTATTCATTCATTGTGATTCCTTGGTGTAACCATCTTCTTTGCAAACGCAATTTGTTTCCATGTTAGTAACGTTTTCCTCCTTTTTCCCATCTTTATAGAGGAAGGTCTTTGCTTGTCCAGCATTGGCATTTGAAAGAAGTTCCATCAGAGACCATAAAGGTCTGTAGTCATTCTGGGCCAAATTAAGAGAAGAGGGGACATTTTGAATAAAGAAGGCTGTTACTTTCATCTTTTGAAAGCCAGCAAGGGTACAGCAAGGGAGTTCCAGAGCCAGCAGCTGTGAGAAAAAGAAGCTTTATCAGCGTTATCCAGAAAATCTTGTCTGTATTTAATTGGCAACCAGGAATCACTAAGGCCAGATCAGCCACTCACTGTCTGAAAAGTTGCCCTTGATAGGTGTTAGCCATTCACTGCATGCCCATCCACAGCCAGGACTGACAGGAAACACATACTTCCTGTGGCTCCCAGGCCATGTGGGGGCTAGAGTGCCTAGTAAGCATCCAGGAGGTAAGGGTGAGATCGAGATGAGTCTGAGGCTCTGTACCCTATACCCTGCCAGTCCTAACCCCCCCCAAGGAAGGGAATACAGATCTTCAATCCCTTTTCTGATCCCTTGAGGGATGAATGAATTGTTTCAGAATTCAGAATTTAGAAAGAGAGAGGCAGAAGAAGGAAGGTCACCATACCAGAAAGTATCTTGATGGGTTATGGTGGATTGTAAGTTATATCTCCATGATGTGTCCCTTGAGATAAAGAAGCTGGGCACCCAGTCAGGAGTTGATTAAGGGTCAAGGAGAGGGAGGATCAGGTATAAATTCTCAGGCACTTTCACTTCTTCCAACTACACAGGTGCAAAGTAGCCTGAGGGGGTCCTCTTAAGAAAAGACTTTGGGTCTCAAGTGTTGGGAAATAAAAGCATATAAAAATGAAATTTTAAAAAAACAAGAGTTCTGACCAGAACGCTGACCTTCCCTACCACATAGGTATCCTGGGAGGCCAGGCAGGTTTCAGACAACCTCTTGAAATCAAAGACCTTACTCTGTTGTTTTTTAAAAAAATTAAAAATATAAAAAATTTTTTAAAAAGATGCCCAGTAAGTGGAATAATGGGTACAAAATAATCACTTTGGAGATCTTTTTCATAATGTATATTATTAGACTGGTTGCTGAAATAATGTGACGGAGACCATAAATATCACAGCACCTTTTATTTTTGACCCCCTTCAAGGTATGAGTGATATGTAAAAAGCCACACATGAGTTTGGGGATAAGAATACCCCCTCTAGCACTTCTTCTGGAATATTCAGTGTTAACTTTTAAGCCATATTGATTCAAACTAAGGTTAAGACCTTTCCCCAGCAGGTGAGGAGCACGCATGTCATCTGGGAGCCTGTCAGGACTGGGTTGGAGGCGGGCCTCCATGAGGAGGGAGCAAATGCCCAGATAAAGGCCCAACACCATGAAGCCTGACTTTTCAAAGTGGTCCTTGGACCCTTGTTCTCCCTAAGCATGAGTTTCTAAGCAGTCTCCTTGAGTAAACAGCCATTGTCTCCCATGGGTAAGTGTATGCCATCCGAAGCCATAATTAACCCTTTACACTTCCTCTGTGGGAATGTTTTCTCCTGTGCTCACAATGTCTAATCCATTACAGCCGAGGTTGGATTTTGTGGCCAAATCCATTTTGGTGCTAATTTTGAAGACAAAACTATGCTTTCTCAAATCTGGGGCACCTGGGTGGCTCAGCCAGTTAAGCATCCGCCTTCGGCTCAGGTCATGATCCCAGGGTTCTGGGATCTAGTCCTACATCAGGCTCCCTGCTCAGCAAGGAGTCTGCTTCCCCCTCTGCCCCTCTCCTTGCCCATGCTCCATCTCTCAAAATCTTTTCTAAAAAATCTATTCCCATTTGGAATTGTAGATATGGGACCTTCGGGCTGTACTAGCCGTTTCCTTGAGCTCTCTTACGCCCCACCCCCTGACTCACCTCCCAAGCAAGCTGTTTCTTTTAAGCAAGTGAAATGGCAGGCAAATTCTTCCTCGATCCAGGAATAGCCATGCAGCAGAAATTCTTCAAAGTTTCCAGAATGTGGATGCCACACTACAGCACTGAGGTAGCTTCTGTTTTATTTTCCAGTGGAAATCGGGGAGGGGAGAAATGTGTTTTCTCATATTGCTCTCTTCCCCAAAAGTCCTGCTTATGACATAAAAGCCTGGAAGTGGGGGCCAGGAGTGGGGTGCAAGGGCCAAGCGCTTTCCAACGAGGTCTCCTGCTTTGCTAATCAGGGTCTTTCTTACTGCCAGCAAGTACTAAGTTCTTTCCGAGGTATTTACTGGAATGTCTACCAGTATGTATGTGTGTGCTGTTTCATGTTTCTTGGCCTCATTTCAGTCAAATACCCACTTCAAGACACAAACCCTCTTGATGCTGCTATTGTGTGCCTTCCCATAGAGTTGGCAACATTTGTGAGTCAGGAACATTTATCCGTTAATTTATACCAACTGATTATTTATAGACTCAAGTATTATAAGCCCATTTGCTTTGGCAATTTGGAAATCACATAATTTTTCTGGCTTTAGGGGACAGAACACACTAGTCCACCACCATGTCCATCAGATTGGAAATGTCTTCTCTAGAGCAGCAAAGTTACCAAAAGACTCTAATGGGGGAAATGTTAAGTTTAGGGAAAATGGAAAATTGTTCCTCTTCCTTGCCCACCGTAAGATGGGAACTTTGAGTATGTATTGGTGTGTCCCACAGAAACCATGGTCTGGAGCATACCTCGACTCAACTAGTTGTGCAAGGTTTAATCCTCTGTAGACCAGTGTTAAAAGTGTGACCAAGGAGCCACAATGGAATGAGCCCCAGTCTGTGCACCAAACTCTAACCCAAATCTCACACATCATGAAGAATCACTAGATCATCGGTGAAACTTTGGCTTTTATCTCCAGCTTCCACATCCCTTGGAACCCAAATTCTGGGCAACTAGAACAAAGGGTAGCAAGGGCTCTGAAGCCAAGCAGACCCAACTTCACTGGGTCTGTGTCTAGCTTCAGAAATTAATTTCGCCTCTAAAACCTAAGTGTTTCTTAGTTAGTGTTCCTTACTGAAGTGTGCCTCTTACCACCCACCCCATAGATTTTTTGGGAAAATTAAATGAGAAGACATTCTTGAAAGCACTGTCCATCTCAAAAGAGGCACTCAAACGTTGCTATCCTCATTGTGATGAGTGGAAAATGCTCACCCCAGGCCACTGCCTTTGTCAGAAGACCCAAGGTATATGATAGCTGTGATGCTCTCCTGTCTGCACCATTTTCTATAAAAGTTGACTAGAAACCCATCTAGAGAAGGTGAATTTCTTGCTTCAGGTGTTGACCAACAGAAGTGCACAAACCAGCTGCTGGGCCAATCTGCTGGAGGTAAGCCTGGGCCATAGATGGCTACTCAGAGCCTCAGGTTGAAGGGCTTTCTCCACCTGCATGACCCTGAGCTAGGAGCTAGAAACCCAACTCAGAGTCCTTGTCTTCCAAATAGCTACCAAAGACAATGGAAGGCAGCCAGTGCCCCATGCCATAAGAGAAGGACAAATAGAGTGTCTTGTGCTTACTGAGTCCAGCATTTTGAAGATGGGCAAAATCTGAGGAAGGGTAACTAGAAGGAAAACACTGCAGCATGAGGAGAGGGGAGTCAAAATTATCAAATTATCAAAATTATCCAAAAAAGATAAGAGTTGACCAAACAGCACCCAGTGGAGACAGCCTGGCCTCTTGGGTCAGGCATGACTCTGGGATCTGGGGGGAGCATTATATGGGGTCACAGGAGCAAGCATTTCTTTGTCCTGTTCCCTCTATGGAACCTCTGCTTCACTTTTTGTCTCCTAAAAACATAAATTTGGGGACACATTGAAAAGGAATTTTCCTCTGCCCGCTGAGGTCTAAAAGTAGAGTGGATGAAAATGCATTAAACAGTGCTTTAGCAATCTGCAGCAGTCAGCTTGTAGAGCTTGAAACACGGGGCACAGAATCCCAATATTCTGACTCCAAAGCTACTGACTCAGGATCAGACCTCAGATCATCTCCTCCACTGCCATAGGCAGAATCTGCAGGGGAAGTCAGTCCAGAAAGCTCCCCCGAGCTTGAACATCTGTGGCTCTCAGATATTTCATTCCTAGCCCAGACTTCCTGTCTGTGCCAACCACTATGATTAAAAATGCATCCAAAGTAAACTTCAGACAACAGAACCTTCCTCAGCAACGTGGGGGGCACTTGGTGTTAGAGGGTGGTCACCCCAAGTCATTGTAAACGTTGCCCCAGGTGCTCAGCAGCTGGCTGGAATGGCTTGTGAAATTCTATCCTTCTAGCTCCCCAACACACTGAGAAGTAACCCAGGGAAGCCAACAACCCCATCCCACCTGTGGAAATTAATGGTACGAGCTCAGCATATTGGCAGAGAAAAGAAATTTACACAGCAAACAAACCTGCTGAAAAATTGGAAATATTTGCTTAACAGAAGCACATTGATTAAAGTCACTCCAAGATCAAATTACTCTCCCAGCCCGGGCAATCTCACCCTGGAGGGCAGCAGACTTCTATTGGCAGGGTATTGATGAAAAGCTCGTGCTCTGTCTAGATGCACCATATTAGGGGCGTTAATCTCGAAAGTGGTCCATAATTTTGCTCCTACACTCTTCATTTGGAAGAGTTTAATTCCAGTACAAACAGTAATAAGGAAATAAAATCATTGATGTATGTCTTTCCAATATCCGTCTTTGGTAAGAACTTTTCATTTCTATGGCCAATTAAAGCTCATCTTAAATAAAAAGTTAAGCTCATTTCAAATAGACTTCCAAGGTTATTTGGTTTTTTCAAATCCTCTACAATTTCAAAGGAAAATATAAAGGAGAGCCAAAGCCACTTCTTAACTACAAAGGCAAGCAAGTCACCAAATAAAAGTTTAACATGAGAGTTATAATGTAATTTCTACATGGAGAGCATACCTGTATATAAGGAAAACATACATAAGGAGAGATACATACCGAGAGAGAAAGGAGCAGTTTTGAGAAAGGTTCCTCACCTGGTACCTGAAGAGAAGGGCATTTGAGGGCCAGGTCAAGGTCAGCTAGCTACATGGGGCAGTTTTTCAGCTGTTCGAAGAGCCGGGCTAAGATCTCTCTAGGCCAGAGCAGCTAGCCAGCTGAGAAGCCAAATCTTCATTGCAACCCTGAAAATAACTCACATTCTATTTGCCACAGCATTTTAAATAATCTGAGAAGGGGCAGTCTGGGCATTGCCTGCCTCTGCTTCCTAAGACCAGCCACGATGACATGAGGCCATCTCAAACTCGGGCTCAGGGGGCTTCTCTTATGAACCTCTGAGAGACAGAGCCCCAGTCACACACTGGGAAAGAAGAAGGCTTCACTGCAGGGCTCCTTGCCCTGGGGGCCTAAATATGCAATAGCTACAAGGCCCAAGGACCTAAGGGTAACAAGAAAAAGTATCAAGGTGCTTTGGGACCAATAACTACATGTGCCTGGACCTCCAGCTCCTGCTACCCGGGCTGCACCCAACAGGACTGGGGACTGCCCACCACGCCCACGCAGGGTGTTTGGACCATTTCCAAATGCTGAACGTGGGCCTGGAATCACCCTCCCTTCACTCCCAAGTGTGAGTCTCCAGGCCACAGGAGCATGCAACTCTCCCCTCTGTTCCGGGTACCCATCTCCAGCCTAGGACAGTCTGTGCTTGCAGACTAGACACCCAAGTTGCAATGACAGTGAATGCTCCAAGAAGTTCCCCTTGTGGGCAAAGATGAGCTCCCTACACCCTACTAGAAATCTAGAATCCACACTTCCCATACAACCACCTGCCCCTGAAGAGGGTATGGAACCCACTCTGCACACACATGCTTGTGCAAGTGCACGTGCGTGCATGCACACACAACACACAAACATGAAAGCACTTAGATGGGATTTGCAAAGGTTTGGGCTTTTGTTCATCAGGAAGCCAGAGAGTGCAGGGGAAGGGAATGGGAATGATGGGATGGAGGGTATCAGGGAATGGGGGCAGGATGAAGACAGTGGTTACCAAAGGAGACGAGGGGAGGGAAGCCACCATGTCTGAGCACCCAGGTTCCAGGAACTGTCCTGGGTATGCTTTTTCTTATTTTTCTCACTTAATCCCCATACTATTTCTGAGACGCAGGGCTTGGACCCCTGCCTGCACATTGGAATTACCTGGGCGGCCTTTAGACAATACAGTGCTGAGCTCCCAACTCCATCCATTGAATCACAGTCTCTAGCAGTAGGACCCATGCATCCATGGGTTTTAAAAACATCCCAGGAAATTTCACTGCGTGGCCAGGACTGAGACTTAGCCAAGGAACCCCAAACCCTTTCCCACTCTTGTATTCTGAAACATCCCCCACAGCACTGAAGAAAAGCAGCCCACGCCAGGCGCCTGGAGACAGTCTCAGAGGGCCAACCTTCTGAGGCTCTGCCCCAGGCTCTAAACCTGCTGAAATTGCAATGGAGTGTTACCCAGAGGAACTTGGGGTTTTTGATTTTCATGATTCAATTAGGGACTGAATTGGCTCTAAATGCTGCTTTCTCAAACTCCTCAAATTCCTAAGATCGTTTCAGTCTTGAAACTATAGAATCACATACCTTAGAAGATTTATACCTTTTCACATAAGAAGGGTTGGTTTTGTTGGTTTGCTTTTTTTTTTTCTTTTTTTCTTGAGATGGGAAGCCACCTTGCAGGAGCTCCCTCTGCTTTGATGAGGACGTGTGGTGAGCAGCCAAATGTCATTTCGAAGAATAAATTTTTGGCTTAGGAGAAAATGCACACTCTAGTTCCTGATAATTGATTTGCAAGGTTCCAATTTCAGTAGCAAATTGCTTCTGCTACCCAGGTATTTTGTATTTTATATGGGCATTTAGAAAATGCAATATTCCTTAGGATGACCAAGAAATGACAGGAAGAATTATAGTTTTACTTTTGGATCATTTCTCTGTATACACACACACACACACACACACACACACACACATATGTGTATATATATATAAATATAAATTTTTTATATTTATACATATATTTTGTATATATAAACCTCTTTTATATGAATGTATATATACATATATATGAAATTCTAAGAGTAGCTGGTTACAAATAGATCAGGGTGGTTAAAAAAACGAATAATACTAATGGTGTTTTTTAAGTGGGCTTTTACCCTGAGAAGAGGCTCAGTGCTCTCCAGCCATGTCATCAATCCTGATGGTAACACCGGCTGAGCCAGGAGCGCATCACGCTGGAGGACCCTCACTGACACCGGAGGAAATGGAGAGCCTAAGGTTTGCTCAGCTGTCAATCATGGAACCAGGGCAAGAAGCCAGCACCCAAACAGAAAGAGAAAGAGCCGTGGACCCGGGTCAGGATTCTGGACTCTCAAATCCCAACCGTGTCCAACTGTGAACCTTTAAGGAAAGCCAGGCATTTCTCTCTGCAGGCCACGGTTTTCCCTTTATAATAACAGCAGCTTGGGAGACAGACTCTCAATGCCTTTTCCAACACGAACACCCCATGGTCTGAGGATCCCCAGGTCCTAAGAAGGATCGAGGCACCGGCTTAGAGTCAAGCTGACCTGGACGTGGCTGCTTTGTAGATGAATGGCTCTGACCATCCCTTTCCTCCTCCTTTCATGTCTGTTTCATCAAATGTGAAACCGAAACGAAAATCAGCTGCCATCCCACAACGTTGTGGACACTAAGGGGTCTACGTGCAGGCAGGCCTGGCAAGGGGGTAAGAGCCATGGAGCGTTGCTCTTATTAACCATCCACTGCAAAACGGGTTGAGCCTGCAGACTTCCTCTGTTATTCTAACTGAACTACTTGGACCTTGTACTGCGCTGACAGTTCACCTCTACACGACCCAGAAATACTCTTGACCACTCTCCAGCAGCGCATGAAACCATCCGAACAGGACCTGCACTCCTGATGGGTTAAATTGGGGCATTCCGACTTCCAAGAGCAATCGTGCTGTCTGGGGGCACCCCCAAGCCTACAGGTGCACTGCTGCTGCTCAGAGACACTGTCTTCCCCTCCCTCCCTTTTCCTCTCTCCCGCCCACCACTGCCCAAATCCTTCACTTTAACACATCTCACACTTCTTTTTTTTCCTGGCCCTTCCTTTTGTCCCCTTTTCCTACAAAAGGCCTCACTGTGCTCCCAAGACTTCAACAACACAGATTCCAGCTCTCCCAGTAAACGTTTCACTGCACCTCCCGAGCATCACACTCCCAACACGGACTAACACAGCCAGTGTCTCCTCCAAATGTTCCTTCACGAGGATCCAGCCAAAACCATCCCACAAAGACTAAAGAAAAGGCCATACACTCCTGAATGGGGAAGAGGGTGAGAATAACACCAGATCCTAGAATCACTGCCTGGCAGAGTTGATAAGAAATCGAAAACTACCTGACCCAACATCTCATCTCACAATTGGGACCTTCCTACTATAAGCCTCACTACACGGCGCCCATGTTATTTTTGTTCATATCCAGTAACGAAATTTTCGCCTGCTGATGGTAGTCTTCTCATCTGTAGAGAGCGCTGATCATTCAAATGCCTTCCTTACACCAACTGTCTGTGGGTCCCTCCTCTGCAGCTAACTGGCAGGATGAAGGATCTCAGCGTATCTCCCTGGGCCCGAGCCTTCTTCTCCATGTCACCCTTCACACGGATACCATGCCTCTCACCCACAGCTGTCACTGCCATTGTCCCCTGACACTTCACCACCACTGCTGCCTTCCAGCCCACACGCAGCTGGACAAGACGTCTAGATCCAGAGATGTTAGCCTGGGTCCAAAGTGAGGGGAGAAATGTCTTTGTCAATGTCAAATGTCAATGTCAATGCGTTGAGAGAAATGTCTGATTCTGGGGAGGAGGTAGAGTAAGTCTGATCAGGGAGGTGTTCTTTAAGGCTTGTATCCCCCCCAAGACATTATGACATCACATCCACCAAAGGAAAGCCATGAAATTGCAGTAAAAACAACCAAAAAAAAAAAATCTATTCAGTCAATCTCAAGTGCCTTCTGCTCAGGAGAGAGAACACACCAGGGTTAGGACGCCCACGGTCCCAAGAAAATAGTATGACACCCCAGGGGTGTTCATTTTAGTAACTTTTCCCCAGTGTTCACCCTCCCTCTCTCTACCGACTTCTCTTGCGCTCATGTGCAGAAAAGAAACTCATCACTTGAACCATCTGGAACCCGGTTTCTAGGCTGCTGACAGCAAATAGGAAAGGGGAGGGTAAAGGTATTGAGGATTTCGTATCGCAGAATGTGAGCCCTGGCAGGTATGGTCTAAAACACGGATGAGAGCAACTTGCTTCTAACTTTAGCTGGTCAATATCCATCTGTCACCATGATTACAACTGATGCTGTTTATGTGCAGTACATAAATTACAGAGAGAAACAGAGTCATACAGACTCACAGACACAAGCACGTGAAAATGTACACACACACGTGCGCCCACACCACACACACATGCCTTGGCTCTATTCCAAGCTTAGCAAAGGGAAAAGAAGATGATGCATCAAGCCATGACCTCAACCCTCTACCATGGACTTTCAAAGTGCAACACATGTCCCTGCATGGAGGCATCGTTACCCTCATTTTATGAATAGGGAAACTGAGGCTCAGAGAAGTGTAGTTATACATGTTCTACAGCTGGATTCCCTAGAGCCGAAATTCATATCCGTGTCTGTCAAATCCTCCCAAGCCTGGGCCTCGGCCCCTTCTGCTCTTCTCTGGCTGCAGCCATAACTCACATCATGAGGAGGGAGCCCCGCGCACACCCATAATTCGAGGCTTCAGTACGTTTAGTGATCTCAGTGAATGAATAACCACCGTTTGGACTGAGCAAAACACACACACAAAGGGAAACAGAGATGAGCAGAGTCAGCAGGAGTTGATCTGGTCCCATTTGTCACAACCCAAACTATTTTAGAATCCCCGTAACCGGAGATGAAATGCAACTCCTCCTTTTGTCTGAGAGTTTCAGTTTTGGCAGAGGTCCCAAAGGCTGAACACAGCCACGGGGGCCATGGGCCCCCATTATGAAGTCATGTGGCGGATGCAGTGGGCTCTGCCTGCAGGAAGTCAAGGCCACTTGTGCCTGCATGAGTGGGTCACCCACCCCCTCCCTTCAGAAGGTGGCAGGAGAGAGAGAAGGTTTCTTCAGAGGAGGTGAGCTGGTCTACAGAGGTTCCCACACACCTCCCCAGGAGGTGGGGTCTGTCTCTTGATCTCAAGCTGAGTGAAGGAACTTCAAAACTGTAAACACAGAGAATTTAGGGGTCATAAGGATTGGCATCTACACCTGCCTGTGAGGACACTAAGGACAAAAGGTTGTGCCTGGGGACATAGCTCTGGAACAAGGGGCTGGCAAAGGTAAGTGGGGTTTTGTGGTTATAGTTTCCAGGAAAGAGCCAGCCAAAGGTCCCACCCAAGAGGATCCTCATGATAGGAATCATTCTAGCTTCATCTTAAATCCCTGTATCAGATGAACATCCTCCCAGGTTGCCCTTCCTCAGGGATGACTTGGTCATCCTTGGTCATGACTTGGTCATCCTTGGTGGCCCCTCGATCTTCCACTGAAAACTTCAAAACCAGTTTGTGACAGTCTAAAGAAAAGGCCATTTGGAATTGTTATAGATCAATTTGGGGAATATTATATCTTGTATGATATTCAATTATCCTATCCATAAACGTGGTATATATTTTCATTATGTAGATCTTTAAAGACCTACATGATGAAGATATAGATATTTTGTCTAGAAAAGTCTTAGATATGTTTTAAGATTGATCTTCCAGATACCGTATTTATATTTGTTTGTTTGTTTGTTTTAAATGCTATCACACATTCTAATGGCCGCATAGAAATGCCATTTAAATTGTATTCATTTTATATGCACATAAACTGCTAATAATTTCAATAATTTGCCTGTAGCTCTTTTAGGTTTTCTGTATAGATCTTTATGCTTCATTTCATTTAATTTGTTGCTTTGTCTAGGATTGCAGTACCAAGTCTAACAGCCGCAGCTAGAGCAGGCAACCTTGCCTTGTTTCTCACTCTAAAGTTGTTTCTAAAGGTTTGCCATTAAGTATAAGACTTGCCATACATTACTTAGGGAATTGCCTTTATCAGATATAAAAAGTTCTCCTAGTTTTCTAAGAATATTTAGCATGAATAAATGCTAAAGTTGTATTGAATAATTTCTCTACATTAATAGCAATGATCATATGCCTTTTCTCCTTTAATCGGCATGATCCAATGAATACCATTAATTTCCCATTTAAATCAATCTCATGTTCTGGGTTTACTCTAGCAAAACCGTTTCACTCTAAAGCACATTTTGCATGATATTAATATAGCTCCATGAATGAGCATTTATGGACTATTCTCTAGTAAATCTTTTCCCATCCTTATGTTTACAAACTCTGTGCATCCTCATGTTTCAGGTAAAAAGCATGTAACTGAGTTTTACTTATTTTTAAGCCATTTTGACAATCTGTCCAAACCAGCAAGTTTAGAATACATGCACACACATACTCACACGTGCACACACGCTCATGAGTATATATGGTGAATACTAAAATATTTGAATTCATTACACTCTTTTTGTGCTTCCTGCAAATTGTTTTTCTTTCCCTCCGTTATTTATTCTCTCTGTGTACCATCTTTAACATTGATTGTAATTTGTCTTACTTGATTTTCTCCCTCTACATATGTAGAAGTTACAGGTACTACTTTATCTCTCTTGGTTTTTAAAACATTTTATCTCTGGAAGTTCTTTTTACACCAGCATAAAGAGGTTTTTTCTCTTCCAAGAGCACTTGTATTTACTTAAGGCAAATGGCAGGAGGCACTACCAAATCATTATTACTTTTATTTTTAATATTTTTTAAGTAGGCTCCATGCCCTGCTCAGAGCCCAATGTGGGGTTCAAACTCACGACTGTGAGAGCAAGACCTGAGGCTAGATCAAGAGTCCAACACTCAACCGACTGAGCCACCCAAGTGCCCCAAATCATTACTTTAAACTCAATGAATTTCTCATCTTGGGGTCCTTTGGAACTTTCAGCTAGTGTAAATTCTAGCTCCAAACCCATGTGAAGGCCAAATTGCCGTTAAATATCCTCAAGGGAAATTGTGTTTATTTTTTATTTAGGTTTTGTTGTTTTTGCTGTTATATTCCTGAATTTAGAGCTAAGATTGATAGAAGCAAGTTTCTTTTGTGGGATTGACGTGAACATTCCTTGGTTCCATAAAGGCCCATCTCTTGCTTGCTTATTGTTTGCTTGCTTTTTAAAATCAGTTCTTCCCCATTTCACATTCCCATTCTCTTTCCCTATGTAGCCAACAATTCTCACATGTTTGATGTATATACAGTTGCCTAGTGTCCCCTCTAAAAAATTCATGGCTACCCAGAACCTATAAGTGTGACCTTTCTTAGAAATAAGCTCTGTGTGGTCATAATCAAGTTATGACAGGTCATACTGGATCAGGAGAGGCCCTTAAATCCAACATGACTGGTGTCCTCATAAGAAGAGAGAAATTTAAACACAGAGAAAGACCAAGACATGCAGAGAAGGAAGGCAAAGGCAGGGATTGGAGGCATGAATCTGCAAGCCAAGGAAGACCAAGGATTGCCAACCACCACCAGAAGCAAAGAGAGTCGTGGAACAGATTCTCCCTCAGAGTCTCTAGAAGGAACCAGCCTTGCCAACACTTTGATTTCAGACTTCTGGCTTCTAGAACTGTGAAAGAATACATTTCTTTTGGCTTAAGCCATGTAGTCCATGATATTCTCTAGCAACCTATGAACCTCATACAATGGGAACCCTTCCGTGATTTTTCCTTGAAAAACACGAATTGGGGCACCAGTGTGGCTCAGTGGGTTAAGCCTCTGCCTTGGGCTCATGTCATGATCTCAGGGTCCTGGGATCAAGCCCCACATAGGGCTCTCTGCTCAGCAGGGAGCCAGCTTCCCCCTCTCTCTCTGCCTGCCTCTCTGCCTACTTGTGATCTCTCTCTCTGTCAAATAAATAAATTAAATCTTAAAAAAAAAAAAAGAAAAGCACGAATTGCCTCATATGACTGTAATCTTAATCCACACAAACAAGATTGCACTGGGAATTATTCCTGCTTCCTTCTCATTTCCCGTAGCACTTTCTTTGCGACATACCCATGGCATATGGACATCCACGAGTGTATATTCCCCTGCTCCCAATCCACCCAAGCGAGGGGCACCCGGAAAGCTTCAAGCTCCCTGCTGTCACAAACAACTGCGATAAACACCTGCACACATGTCAAATGACTTGCGTGACAATTTCTTCTGTTCCCATACCCAAAAGTAGGATTGCTAGGTCAGAAGGACTGCGCCTGTTTCATTGAAATAACAGCTAGTAGACTGCTTCCCAGAAAGGCCGTACTTTTCTGACTTTCAGGAAAGGCTTCTGCCCAACCCCAACGCACCAACACTTGTCATTACATGGCTTTCTATATTTGCCAGTAATAGGTATAAAGTCATGCCACATTTTTATTTGTATTTCTCTGATTAATAATGAGTCCAAGCAACTCCTCCTATTCCTATTGGCTTTCTCTATAAATTACCTGTTTGTATCCTTGGCCCATTTTTTTTTTTCTATTGGGATCCTGTTTTATTATTGATTTGAGGGAGTTCTTTATATATTCTAGATCAGCAGTTCACATATTGTGAACAGGAGGATGGCTCCTGGTTACACTTTTAAAAATAACCTGAAGCAAGAACTCAGGTTTACATTCATTACATCTAGCGATATTTACCATTTCAGAAAACAAGACATTTTAAAAGATTTCTTAACTCATGTAAAAAGAATAAGAAACTCATTATATATAGACCTAAGTAACATTTTCACAAGAACGAACTGTTCTTTCTAACAAGTGACTTAGTGAGAAGAGGAGAAATGTATTTTCATTTTTCCAAATTTTTTTTAATATGTGACTCAGTCAAAGACAATTGGATACAGCATTTCTGTTATAATGTATTGTTTTGGTTGAGTATAGGAAGAAACATAGTTGGGAAAGAAAGTAGTATTTTAATAGCCTTTGCTGATGATTTTAGATATTCTTCTTTGATAATACACCACAGCTCACACTTGGTAGTTTCTTAAAGGCTACTTGCAAGGTGGAATCCAAAACTATCTCAGTGAGCTTTCTGTATGTACTCTGTTCTATAGAATCTTACTGGTCTACCTTGCACTTTCAATGGCTCTTCATCCATGCCTGGCTTTGTAGCACCATTCATTGTTCATTTGGAAATATCAATTCACAGAGTGGTACAGATCTTCCATATGTTGACATATTTCATTATACGGTATCCAAAAATGCACAATTTGTTAGTATCACTACCAATCTCAGCAGAGGAGTCTTGAAGTTATTGGGAGGCTATCAAGCTTGCGATGGCGGATCAGCTTTTCCAAAATTCTCATTTTCCTTGAAAGCATGAATTGTTATCATATCACCGACATCCTGTTAGTCCTCTTCTTTGAAGTGACAAGCTCACTTTATTCATTTCACAGAACGGGAGGTGGGAGGTACTGGGATGGGAGGTACATAAAGTGTTTTAATTTCTGTCTCAAAGACTCTGTCCTGAAAATCTACCAAGGCCAGCCACCGACACAGCCAGGCCTGCAGTTACCGCAATTACCTGGAATTGGAGGGGGAGGGAAGCCCCGGTTCAGAAGACCCCTCACCCAGCAGCAGAGGGCAAGCTCAGCCTGTCCTGTGACCACCTGTCTGAGAAGCCTTCCCGCCCCACAGATAAGGGAGCTGCCTGCAGAGACCCCTCTCCAGCTGGAAGAACTTCTTAGGCTCACATGTCTGACCAGTGAGACAGATAATAAAAGCACCTTCCAACCACAATTCACTGAGCACCTGTTATCTACCAGACTCAAGCATGCAGCAGTGAACCAGCCAGACAAGGCTTGGCCTGGGGGCATTTATGTTCTGGTGGTCAACATGCATGGGGTCCTCTGGCCAAGATAAGGGGTAGAAATGAAAGCACAAACGTCAGGCCAGGCTCACGGGGTGACCTCGTACTACTGAAGAGGCTCAGGGCATCGTGTAATCTACTGGCCCGCATCTGGTAATTCCACAACCCCTCCCAATCCCAAATACCCATGACATGATAATCACCCTGACTCGGTCCTGATAATTCAGTTCGCTCATATAAAATCACTGCAGCTCAATAAAATATTTGAAATGGTTCCTGCACATCCCTCCATGAGTGTCCCTAGGTCTGAGCATCACAGATGAGTCACAGAAACCTTACCCTTCAATATAGCTGGGACAGATCAAAGATGTGAGGAATTCTAAACAAAACCATCACTGTCTCTCTCCCTCCGCACTCTCATTCATTCACACACACACACACACACACACACACACACACACACACACATGCGCCCTTTATGCCACCATTAAGACTCCATTCTTTTAGGGTCCTCAAGGAATCTTGGTCTCCTAGGAGTGCATTCTAAAACGCAAATAACCCAGGAGGGGGTCACTCCCACTGCCATCAACAGTTTACACTTCAGTTAACAATTAACTCCTCAGAAGAGGTTTATGGCATGCAGGACTCTACCACCAGCTGTCCCACAGCCAAAGAGCCCCAGAACATCTGGAGAAACTCAGGCCTAGAACGGGGATGTGTCTTCCCCAGATCACACAGCCACTGGCAGGACAGTGCAGTAGAGAAGCCCCAACCCTCTCTCCTGGCCTCTAAGGCCTCCTGTTCCTTTGGTAGAAGGACAGGCTCCCAAAGGAGAGCCAGGACAGCTCCCATCTAGAAGGGCTCCCTCTGCACCATATTCCTGAGGCACAGGGAGTGTTCTAGAACCTACCTCAAGGCCACTCAATGCTGGTTCTACAGAGTTCATGGGGTTGCCTCTAGCCCCTGGCTGTGCCTCCTGACCCAGCCCTCAGCCAGCCTCCTGACCCCCGGTGACCAGTCACTGGGCTCCCCCATTTGGCTTCCCCTTTCCTCTGCCCTGTGCCATGCCGGCCCCCTTAGCCCAGCCTGGGATCCTCGGCGTAGGCCCAGCTTCAGGTATCTTTTTCTGTCCAGAAAGAGGCATCCAATAGCTATCTGATACACTCCTGTCGCAGAGCACAAAGGACACCCCCAGATGGGTGGCAAGACGGAAGAAAAGATAAGACATCTAGGAAGCGAGGAAGGGAAATGGTGGGTGTTCCTGCAGCAGAGCCTGAAGCAGGCTGTGTGCACGCCAGGGAAAGTAGAGGAGAGAGAGGAAAAAATACCCAGTCCCCATATCACCCTGAGCTCCCAGATCAAGCTCGGCTAGGCATCAGCCCTGTCTCTGGACTTTCCAATTACATGAAAATTCCTGTTCTCTTTTAAACGAATTTGATTTGGATTTACTGTGTAGCGTACAGCCAAGTGCACCTTTCTTGGATCCAGAATTTCACGAATCCAGTAGGGATTCCAGATGGTCTTACATGACATGGAAGAATGCCCCCAAATCCTGAAATTCAATATATGTTGCTGGGGAGTTGAGGCATCAGGGGTGAATACACCCACACCCTAAAATTTCCTCTCAGGGCTTCAGCACTGTTTTCACTAACAGCCCCCCTTGTACGGACATTAAAGATCAACACACGTCAGAGCTTCCCAGGTTGTTGTATTTACAACAGAAAACGTTGGGGATGTTCTAACTTTTGCAATCACCACTGTCTGCCCCAGGGGCGGCTCACTCTGACCTGAAGGCAGGGCAGTACCGATGGGGAAATTCACCCTTCCCACCCCCCACCTCCTCTTTCCCACCCTCTTCACCCCTGCCAGCCTTCAATGGGTTAAGCTGGACAAGTAGCTTTTCAGAACAGCTGGAAACAAAATGCTGCCCCAGGCTGACAGCAACCAATAAAAGGTCAGGGGGTTGAGGGAATCGCTTTCCATGGGAATAATTTTCTAAGAGAAATGGCAAAGTTATTTAAGTCACCAGGTGGGAAGCATAAAGGACAGTCTTTCTTGGTCCTCAAGAAATGGGTGATGTTAGACCTCACAGAGTTTTGCTTGTCTCTGATTTATAGAATGAAAGCACAATTAATTTTGCATGTATATAATGAAAGCAAAAAATGTTTATGTATAATGTATTATATAAATAAAATATATGTATATCATATATATATGTGTGTATATATATATATATATATATAAATACTTTTATTTCGCGAAACAGGGTCCCCTTTTTAGGAATAAGCACGGGAGAAGGGAGAGAGGGACATAAAATGTTGATACCCTCTGACTGAGTAATCCCACTCTTGGGAATGCAACCCCAAGAAATATATTCAACAGGGGAAATAAGCTTTATGTGCAAAGATGTTCACTGCAACATTATTTATGATAGGGAAAAAGAAACCTAATGGCTCAGTGAAAGGGGGTGAGTCAGTAAATTATTGCACATCAGCGTGAAGGAATATCACGGTCCACCATAAATGCAAAGTAACAAGATGGGAAATGTCACCTTAAAAAAGCACTCATCAAACAATGTGCACAGGCTGATTATGTCTATGTTGTTTTGTATCTTGAGTACACGAAGACTAGAAAGGGAGAGGTCCTCTTTCTCTCAGCTTTGTTTAATGTTACTTTCTTTTCTCTGAATAAAAACATAATGTTGGGGGGCGCCTGGGTGGCTCATTCAGTTAAGCAGCCAACTCTTGATTTCAGCTCAGGTCCTGATCCCAGGGTCCTTGGATCGAGCCCCAAGTAGGGATCCATACTCAACATGGAATCTGCTTGAGGTTCTCTCCTTCCCTCCCTCTGCCCATCTCCCTCTTCCCCTATGCTCGCTCTCTACTATGCACACTCTCTCTCTCTCTCCAGGATGAATAAATAAATCTTAAAAAAAAAAAAAATGGGGCACCTGGGTGGGTTAGTTTGTTAAGCAGCTGCCTTCAGCTCAGGTCATGATTCCAGAGTCCTGGGATCGAGCCCCGCATCAGGCTCCCTGCTCAGCGGGGTGTCTGCTTTTCTCTCTCCCTCTGCCTGCTGCTCTGCCTATTTGTGCTCTCTCTATCTCTCTCTCTCTCTGTCAAATAAATAAATAAAATCTTTAAAAAAAAAAAAGTCACGTCGCTGTGGAAACGAAGATGTTCATAAATGTGGTTTAGGATGTGCACAAAGGTGACAGTACACCTCTGTGAACATATTAAAAAAAACACTAAATTAAACACTCAATGGGAGAACTGTATGGTATATGAGTTGTTTATCAATAAACCTGCTATGAAACATCACTTTGTTTTCAAAAAATGTGAACCACTTTCAATGAAGAGAGGAAAAAAAAATTTGTTTCCAATTTAAGTAAGAGAGCCATTTAACAGCTGGATTATGCAAGATTTTTTAATAAATTCTCCACATAATCTACTAAGTTGGTGACAAATATGATCTCGGGCCCTGTTTTAACCAAAGCACACCCAATGTACTTAAGGAGACAGGTTCCTCCCTGGTCCCTCTTGAGATGGGACGGACACAATTGGAAAAGAATTTCCAAAATCAGGCAGATGGAATTCAAATCACAAATCGACAGCTTAATCATAGTATTGCTGAGGGCAGCTGACTTATCCCCTCCAAGCCTCTGTTTTCTCTTCCATAAAATGGAGCCATTTCCACCTTCCCGATGTGGTGGTCATGAAACTCAAAAAGCATCATGTACGTAAAGCTTCTGAGACCCAGACATTCAGGAGCTGCTTAATTTTTATAGGAATACAATACAGAGATGCAACTGGACTGGGTTTTTTAATTATTCTGGGTTTTGTTCAGAGGAAGGGGTCCCTCCATGACAATACCAAAGGGACTTCTGCCCATGACAAGCCTGGTTAGTAGTCTGCACACGTCTGTCTGTCAGAGCTGCATGTGTCTGAACTACCCCCTGAGGAAGCTGAGGTGTTTTCTCAGGGGCTGACCACTGGTCCTGGTCACTGGTCACTGGTCACTCATCCCCAACAGTCTGACCCAACAGCAACCATGTTTGTCCATACGGCCCATCCCACAACACCCGCGCCTGGAAAGGCGAGAATTTCATCCTTCATCCACAGGATCCCAAGCCAACCGCTCAGTTGGATAGACTGGAATCAGCTAGACCAGTTCCCAAAAGTTCCCAAAGCCATCGAGATGCTAACTGGAGATTTCCATCCACAACAGAACAAAACTTCCCCCACTCTATAGCATAAGAGTGATCACAGCCTTGGGGTCATAAAGTCCTGGGCTTGATATTGTCTCTACCCTCCTTCTAGCCTTCAGTCAAGTCTCAAATACTTATGTCTAAATTCAGTTTACCTCCTTTGGAAAATGGGACTTGCCACAGTCTGACTCATACTGCACAGAAGATTAAATCAGACAAAACACCAACATAAACATTCTCTGACACATGACGGATGCCCAGTAAATGGTCATACTCCTCCCCCTACACTTCCTCATTATGTTTTAATTGATGGGCTTCTCTTCTAAGACAAGCTCACCCTATTCCTCGTTCTCTTTCTCCTACTTCTGGGCCCCACGCCCACCCTCTGATTTCTTCTTCCCAAACCAACAAGTCCAAGAACATAAGCCTCCAAATATCCATCAGCACCAACTCGGCCCACGGCATATGGCCCCACACAACCTTGCCATGATCTCATCCAGTTGGACTGTTATTTTTATAGACTGGTATTAAGAAATTTTATATACACTGTCACGCTGGGTATTCTCAGGCCTGCAGTGCAGATGGAGCATTCCTAGAATTTTATGGTGCAACACATGGGCCTCTGTCCTCCTCTTCAGACCTTCCACATTCTCCAGGGTCCAGAGGTAAGTGCTGAAGAGCTCCATGCTCCATCCTGCCCTCTCTTCTCTCGTTTGCCAACTGAGATCCCCTGCCCTTGCCACAGTCAGCCAAGCAGCCACAGCTTGGAGAGAAAGAGCAGATTGCCAGGGGAAACAGGGAACAACACAGGCTCCCGGGCGTCCCACCACAGGGGAGAGTCATTGGTTCAACAACCCATAAACCAGGAAGCTGAGCTGTTTGTCCCCGACAAGCAATCCTGCTTCTCGATGCCCAGGAACTAGGAACATAGCATGGAGGAGGGCTGCGAGAGCAAGCGTTCCTATCCCCCAGCCTCCCACTGAGGGAAAAATGAGAATTTCACAACTGTTGGATGTGTATTAGAGTGTTCAAAACTGTAGTAAATCATCTCTATAAATTATGAAACATAAACCATGGGTGTTTGTTCTATAATTATGTCATCATTCATATATATGTGTGTGTGTGTATATATATATATATCTTTTTCCTTTTTTTAATGGAATTTTTTAAAGATTTTATGTATTTAAGAGAGAGTGAGAGAGAGAGAATGAGTGGTGGGGGAGGGGCAGAAGGAGAGGGAGAAGCAGACTCTCCATTAAGCAAGGAGCCCAATGCCAGGGCTTGAACCCAGGACCCAGGGATCATGACCTGAGCTAAAGGCAGATGCTGAACCAACTGAGCTACCTGGGCAAACCCCATGTTTTGTTTTGTTTTGTTTTGTTTTTTCCTAAAAGTAGAAAGGCAAAGAAAAAGGTAAAAGCACTTTGGTCTAACAAAAGGGTGGGCAGATACTTCAGTAGCAAGAATCCCCCCACCTCCCCCACCTCTCTCTCTCTCTCTCTGACTTACACTGCTTTTCCTCACTTATTACACGCATTTCTGACTCTCAGTCATTCAATAATTTGCTGTCATCAGCTGTGGTTTCTTTCTTGGTAACTGTAATTATTTGAAAACAATGTCAGCATGATCGTCGTTCCTCGTCCTCCCTGGCAACTGCTCCTGGCTTTGCCTCTCGCATGTCCCCGTCTTGCCCCCTCTCCCACCGGCTCCTGCGCCTCTTCCTCTCCTCTTTCCGCCTCACCCTTCACCTGGTTGGGAACATCTCTGAAAGACAAGGGACAGGGTCCCCAGCATTGGTACCCATGGAGCAACCACCACTGCCCTCACACACAGTAAATGGGTTCAAGGCAGAAACTGGCAAACATGTTAACCATCCCTGCAAATATGGTGGTGATACCACGTGTATGTGACGAATGTGTCCCACCACGGAGGACCCCAGAAGGGACACACAGATCCATCTGAGCTCTTTGTCCTCTCCTTCACTCAGACCACAGGGCAGAACAACTTCAGAAAAATGAAGGGCTTGGGGCGCCTGGATGGCTCAGTGGGTTAAGCCTCTGCCTTGGGCTCAGGTCATGGTCAGGGTCCAGGGATCGAGCTCCCTGCTCAGCAGGGAGCCTGCCTCCCCCTCTCTCTCTGCCTGCCTCTCTGACTACTTGTGATCTCTCTCTGTCAAATAAATAAATAAAATCTTAAAAAAAAAAAATGAGGGACACCTGGGTGGCTCAGTTGGTTGGACAACTGCCTTCGGCTCAGGTCATGATCCTGGAGTCCCGGAATCGAGTCCCGCATCGGACTCCCGGCTCCACAGGGAGTCTGCTTCTCTCTCTGACCTTCTCCTCGCTCATGCTCTCTCTCACTGTCTCTCTCTCAAATAAATAAATAAAATCTTTAAAAAAAAAAAAATGAAGGGCTTGTTCTCAGCCTGAGGTTCAAAGGAAGAGAAGATGAATGTTTGCAACCACATTTGGCATTTTAAAAATGTTAATAAAATCCGTGCACTGACCCAGAGGAGCTCTACACAGGCTGGTGACCTTGTCATAATTCTCTGTTTGGGCCCCGCACGGTATTGTCTCAATCTGGCGTAACTGTTGAGCTCACACAGATCAAAGACCCGGAGATGACAAATGTATGTCTTATTAAAATAAAAAGTAAAGAAAATAGTGACTACTTAACAAAATAGCATGGTTAGTGTGGGTAGAGGAATCTTCCTAAACACAAGACTAGTAGGCAAAGAATCTTGAACAAAGTGATCCTTCATAGAGAAATTATTGGGAATCTCTGAATTGAACCTCACTCTAAAAGAAAGACTTCTTGGTCAAGGTCACCATAAAAAATGACCGTAAAGTGACAGGAGCAGCTGTCATCAGTCTGGAACTCCTCCTTAGCTTCCCAGGAAATTATGCAGAATGGACATCCTCATGATTCATTCTACCAAGCGCTGAGAAAGTGAAGTGACCATTTCTACCCTTTGATCCACATCCCCACAGGCCAAGGATGGCCGCTGAGGATTTCCTAGTATTGGATACATGGTCTCTAACAGGCTCAAAACGAGCATCTTAGCCTCAGACTGCAAAGATGTGGCTAAAAGGGTAGCACTCTCTAAAACACTGCTGGGAGTCTGGAAATGCATTCCTTCCACTAACCCAGATAACTTTGCCATCTTCCAAAATCTCCTGCAATCTCACCTCTTCCCAAAACCCTGGATTTGTGGCGATCATGGCAAGCTGCTCTTTTGGACCTATCCCTTCCCACAGAGTACATTATGCCCTGCATATAAAATACATTCATGTCAATAATAACAGGCCATATTAGCCATTATTTCCCACTCACACCTGATGGGTGAGGGCCCCCAGCCAAGGGAGACCCCAGAAGTGTATATCACAAGTGCTCCCCGCCACAAAAAAACATGACTGACCCTATTCTTACTACTTTGGGGATCCCAGAGGTGAGGCCACCACTGCCTGCCAGGCTGTACCCTATAGCAAGGCATCTTGCCCTGGGCCCTTTGACCACAGTTGAGCCATTTCTGCCCAGAACTATTGCCACCTGCATGATCACCTTGAGTGTTGTCCCTGCTGGGGACCACCAAGCCTGACAGCCATCACTGTCACTCCCACTAGATGGGCCATCTCTGTTGGTTCCCTTCACCTCCATCAGCAAGCTAAAAGAAAATACCCCTTCCTCTTTTATGCTAAATGCTGCTAGAGGGATATTAGGGCAGCACAGCTGTGCTCCAGAGCTGCCTAAGATTTTGAGAGAAAACAAGTCCTCTCAATCTCTACTCACAACCCTCCATCTCCAGAAGACCTGGACATGAGTCTTTGGTGGTACTGGACCATAGGCAAATCTGAGATGAGAGTCACTGGGCCATGGATAATGTATTGGCTTCCTTCCAATGGTTGAAGCTTGGTAATGACGTCAAGCCCATTTCTCTGTTGCCTTGGACCCTCACAAAGAGCTCTTTTCTGGGAAGCCTCTCAGTCCCTCATTAAAAACATTCCAGAAGGATCTGCAGGTGTGCTTGGAGACTATCATCTGCTATCACCTACCTTTCATTTAAGGAAGAACACATTACCACTGGAAAAGTAAGACACTGCCCTTAACCAAGAAAGTGTGTGTGTGTGTGTGTGTGTATGTGCGCGCTCTTTCCCTTCCTACAGCCTAAGGTATGAGGGAAAGAAAGAGTAAGGGCATATAACAAGAGTTTTTGAATCTTGGGCCTGGGCTATTTGAATCTTGGGGTGTGCAGATTTGATTTTGGCAGGTAGAATGCGTCAGAGGAAGAGTGTCATCAGAAATGAAAGTGTAAAGAGAGGTTAGGGTTAGTTAAGCTCAACTACATAACAGGGTGACCACTTACTCGGCCCTCTTGTCACAACTTAGAGAAAATACTGTCACAGACTGGATAAAGATTCATGCTGACAATCTTCTGGAATCATTGTACTGTATCCCTCCTCTTTCCTTATATAACTCTAGGAACCAAGCCTACCTTTCTTGTCCCACTTACGTGAATGAGGACACGTTAGCAACAAGTTGTCAGAGCTGAGGAAGAATCCAAACCTCCATCTTGAAGGCAAGTGCTATTTCTGTGACAGGATCCTGTCTTTATTCAATACCCATAGGCCAATACCTAGCAATTCCACATAATTTGTACAACTATCTTTGCCGCTCTACCCTAGAATGCACTGACACTTGAAAGCCCATTGGTAAAAGATGACGGTAAGAAGAGTAAATTCAGAAGAAGGTAGATTCCTCATGTGGGTCACCTCAGTGATTTCCACCAATGGCTTCATGCCTATCTCCCCATTACCCAATAACAATGGATAATCTCTGACCCTCTTTCTTCTCACTCTCTTCTTGTCTCTCAAACCAGGGCAGACAACTGGTTTACCATTTTTAAGTTTACCATTCCACTGTAGAGTTCAGTTTGGTAACCAGTACATTTTTCATCTATATCCCACATCCCAGAGACTATTGCTAAATAAGTCATGTAGAAACGGTATTGTGGAGTCCCCCCAAAATTCATATACTGAAGGCCTGATTCTCAATGGGATGATATTTGGAGGTAGAACCTTTGGGAAGTAATTTAAGTTTAGATGAGGTCACGAAGGTAGAGCCCTCTCTATGGGCTTAAAGGCCTTATGAGAGGAAGAGACACCACAGAGCTCTCTCTTTCTCCATCAACTAAGACATAACAAGAAGGCCACCTACAAGCCAAGAAGGGAGCCCTGACCAAGAACCTGACCATGCTGGCACACTGATCTTGGTCTCCCAGACTCCAGAGCTGTGAGAGTTTTATTTATTATATTTATTATAACAGCCAGAGCTGCCTGAGACACCATACAATAATGAACATAAACCCATTGACATCCCTAGACAATCAAAATCCAGATTAACCTTGAGCTTGGAGACCATGAAAATGGTATCAACATTTTATGGCCGAGGTCATAACAACAGCTGAATTGCTCAGAAGCCCTTAGTAAGCAGCTTTCAAGTTCTTATTGAGTAAATTGATGGAAAAAAGAGAGAAAGGCATTTCCTGCAGTCAGTTCTGCTGACTGTAACCAATAATGATCGGACTTTACTCAATCTTACTGATACGAACACTCCTTAGTCTCCTGTACTTTGGTGAGAGGGTGAGAGAGGAAAGATGGCGCCATTGTCATGGCTGCCTCAATGGCTCCCCTTCTCCAGAGGCCTCTGAGGTGTGGCACTGAATACTGTTGTTCCAGAGCCACCAAAACTGTTCTTTTACAAAGCACTCACGTCTGCCTGAGGGGGCGGGGGTTTCTGCCAATTTAGAAAAAAGAACAAGGCAAGGAATTGAAGACGTGTATCCCCGAGTCCCCCAAAGGAGGTATGGAACTGCGAAATCCAGTGGCTGTGGCTGTAGCTGCTCTAATATCCTGCATTTCCTCCACCAAGACGTCCAACACCTGATTCCTGTGGAATCCAGGCTGTCCGCAAAGATGAGTTTTGTATTCTTACTCCTGATAGTGTGTGTAGCTTCCTCAAATGAGCCAAAAATTCAAATTACCCAGAAATCCTCCTTTACTGGGTCATTGGGGAAAGTAGGACATGGTTGCTACTTTTTGCCAGTTCTTGTCAGAAAAAAGACAGGCTCTACTTGACTTCCTGAGGGCAGACAAGGAAGACTGAAGCCCGCAAAACCTGAATGTACTGTAGAAATTCTTCTTCATGCAGCAAACCAGGCAGAGGCTCTGGTCTCTGAATTAACAATCCCCTAAAATCTATGCTTGTCATCCACTCTTTTAGAGAGGCTTGGGGAAATCTTTCCTGCCTTCCTGCTTAAATCTCGTGTGCCTGTTTGTAATAAGGCTAGGAAATCTTTTCAAAGAGGCCTCCCAGAAACTTGAGAAGGGGCTCCCTGCCCCCCTCTACCCACTGTTCTGACTGCTAATCCCCAGCTGAGGTACTGGGGAACCCCAAAACGCTCTCTGGACCCCAGGTCTGAGAATTGCCATGTCAGTAAGAGAAGGAGGCATACAGAGAAGGGGCAGCTGGACTGTCAGTTCCTTCCACGAAAAGCATGATTGATGAGAAGCCCGGCAGAGTTCCTGGCTGGCTCGGGGAGCGGAAGACGTATACAAACCAGAATGCTCACGGGGGAGTTCTGCGTGCCATGAAACAACCCAAAGGCACAGTATGAACTGTTTTAGCCAGTGCGCCCCCTTCCTTGGAGAAAGACACTGCCCTGGGACTCAGTGAATAGAAAGGTGCCAGAGAGGCAAACTCAGCCCAGGACCCTGTTGATCTTGGGAGTGATTACGGATCCTTCCGTAGTTAGCAAACTCCCACAGAGAAGCCAAAGCACAGGTAGCCAAGGGTCCGGAGGGAGAGATGAAAAAGAGGGCGCTGCCCCTGAACCTTGCCAGCACACCACCAAGGGCAGTGCAGGGATAAGAACACGGGGCGCAAGTTTGAGGGCAAGAGCCTACTGTGCTTCAGGGAGCCTGCCCAGAAGTCAAACCGAGCAGAGGAGCGACCTGGAGGACTGACACCTCTGGGGCGCCTATAATGTACCACACCCCACATTACTCGAGTGCATTCTCGCCATCCGTGGCAGGCAACGTTTCCCCCCCTTTCACAAATGAGGCAGGTGAGCATCAAGGAACGTGTCTAACGTCATAGTAAATGAAGGACTGGAAATTCCAATGCACATCTGTCGACTCCAGAGCCCATCCACTACAACAGCTCGTAATATTCTGCTCCAAGAAAAATTACATCTTCCTTAGCGTATAAGAAGTAAGGACTTTTTCAGGGCACCTGGGTGGCTCACTCCGTTAAGCAGCTGCCTTCAGCTCAGGTCATGATCCTGGGGTCCTGGGGTCCTGGGGTCCAGCCCCATGGCCAGCTCCCTGCTCAGTGAGGAGACTGCTTCTCCCTCCCCCTCTGCTCCTCCCCAACTCATGCTCTCTCTCTCACTCTCAAATGAATTAGAAAAAAAGAAAAAGAAAGGACTATTTCTTCGCCTCCTTAGCCAGCAAGCCCAACCCCTGCCCTCCTCTGGCCTGCACAGCCAGGGTGACGCTGTCCCTTCTCCCTCCCATTCCAGGCACATCATCAGGCCATCTTTTACTAGATCCATCCTAAACCCTACCCAGCGGCCCCGCGATCTGGAAGAATAATCCCTGCTAATATACTATTGTCCGCCAGTAATTGCCTTCCCCTGGTTCCACCTTCTCCGAAGCCGTGGGCAATTTCTCCCAGCTTCTACCTTCTTGAAGCTTTTGTTTAAGTCTTTACAAGACAAGACTTTCCAAAGAAATAATTAAGGCTTTCATGCCCCACACTTTTAACAAATATAGTTTGACCTCGTTTCATCCCTTTGGATGGAAGCTGTTTTCTGGCACCTTAAAGGGATTTCCATTCAATTATCCTCCGGAATCCTCTTTTCTCTTCTTCTGTCTTTCAACACAAAAAGCTTCCCATTTGCCTCCAAAGGTGAAATTAGGTGTTTGCCCATTCAGCAGCGGGCAGAGTTTTAAATTGGATGAAGTAATAATGCTTCTTTGAATTTCAGGGCAGCCTTCAGAGAAAGAAATTAGAATCTGCCCTCCAAAGCGGCTCCATCATTTTTGGTGACTTCTATTCTCCAGGCTCTGGGGAAAGGGGCAGAGGCAGAGCGGGGATTCACACAAACAGACAAAGAGTCTTTTTAAGAAGTTTATTTGGCAGTTAGGATAAAGGCGGGCCGATGGTCCCTCAGCCCTCGGTGCTCCCGGACAACCTCCCCCTCAGCCCCTGCCTCACGCCTGGAGGAAAACCTTCCAGAGCAGGACCCGAGGGGTGAGCACCACCAAGTCAGTAACATTTGCTTTTCAATAGAGGAGAATGAATTCAAAAGGAATGATGATTCAAATCAGACAGAAGGCACTAGGGGGGAGAAAATGAAAACAAATGATTGGGATTCATTTGACCTGAGCCTTCATCCTTTCACTTGAAACAATCCCCCCCCCCCCCCCCCCCCGCCCCGGACGTCAGACCTGAAGATGAACAGCTTCCTCACATTCTGCATAAAGCATCTAAATGTCTCCCCTCCTCTCAAGACTACCCACTGTATGTGTGTGCGCGCACACACGCGTGCACACGTGCGTGCGCACACTCAAATCCTAGGCATCCACAAGACCTATTTATGGGACCAACCCGACCGATTGGCACCTTCTTAGTAATTGGATGTATTTTCAGTAACTGATGGAAAGATTCATCCATACGCCTTCTCCGGCAAGCGTAATACCTGGCATTTACTGTCAGCCCGCACTGACTTCATTCCAAGAAAAGTAGGGAGTATGTAACAAAGTGACAGCATGTCTCTGGGATAACCTGCCAAATTTATAACAAAATTGAGGGATTCACCTGTCTAATTAATCCAGTGTCACCTGGCAGAGGAAAGGGCCTAAACAGCTTGCCAAAAAAAAAAAAAAAAAAAAAGAGCATGTTTTGATGAATTCTGGGAGAGACGAGGTAGGGCAGCAGGGAGACTACAGAGCTCCCAGGAGTCCTAGAAAAGGTCAGGGGCAGGCAGGAGGGAACCAAAAAGCAGAAGCAGCCAACAGAGGCAGCCTTTCCTGCTTCTCAATGATGCCTGAGACCAGACCGGGTCTTATTCTATGAAATCCCCTAAACGTGGTACATCCGATGCTCAAAAACCCATCAACTCAAGAGCCTTGTGTGATTTGGAAGCATATCTTTCCAAAGGAGAAACCTGCCCTGAACTAAATGAGCCTTTCCAGGAGCTTTCTCCTTTGATAGGCACATTGTTCCCCATCGTGCCTCTAAATTATATCCATCTTCCCACCTTGTTTCCATGAGGAAACCAAAAACTTAAGAGCACAGGTTGTTCCAAAACGTACCAGAATATTTGCACCCACCGGGCACTCTTAGCCAAAAAGAAAAAAAAAAAGAAAAGAAAAGGGAGGGGTATCCAGACCACTGCCTACCCAGCCCAGAGGGACAACACACTCCTATAGAATCGGGCCATGTATACCCAGCCTCCCTTTTGAAAATGTGGAATTCCTTGGCTATTAGTTTAACTGACTATTCTCATGAGGCTCAAGCAGGTTGCTGGACCCCCTCCCCAGGGTTTCGGATTCAGCGCGTCTGGGTTGGGACCTGAAAATGAACGTTTCTAATCAGTTTCCTGGTGACAATGATGCTGCTGGTCCAAGGACCCTCTGTGAGAACCACTGATCTCAACGACAAATTCTTTCATTCGTGTGAAGTCTAGCCCTTGCAGTCAACTTAATTCCATCTCTAACATGCCCCAAATTGGGGAGTCAACAGTTTGCCACCAGTGTTTCTTTCTTTCCTTTTTGTTTCTCATCCAGATAAAGATGGCTACAAACTAACAGTTATGGCAGGAAATGAATTCTAAAAATCCAGGCTACCACCCGCACTGGAAAATGATTAAAAGTGAATTTGGAATGCCTGCAGCAACTCATTTTTAAAAGGCACCAAAAACTGGAAACAAGCCAGGTGCCTTCTGGTGGGTAATGGGTCAAACCAAATCTGGCCCATCCTTACAATGGAATCTTCTTCCTCAACAAAGGGGAATGGATCATTGATACAGAGTAGCAACTGGGATGGATCTCAGGGCCATTGTGCTCAGGGAAAGAAAAGCCAGTCTCAAAAGGTGGCCTTCTATATTCCTCCTTTTATAGACCATTCTCAAACTGATGAAAGTTTCATGATCACTGAAGAACAGATCAGCAGTAGGGGTTGAACTAGGGGAGGCTATGCCTATAAAGGGGGTCAAGGACGTTTTTGCGGGACGATCAAACAGTTCTCTTTCCCCCATTGTGGTGCAGCCATCCAGATGTGGTGGAATTTCATGGAACATACGCTATTTTTTTTTTTTTTAAGGAGCTCATGTAAGAGCTAGTAAAAAGCTGAATAAGATCTGAGGTCAAAGTCAATGTTTTGATCATTGTGCTACTGTGTTAGATCTTATCGTTCAAAAGCTGGGTAAAGGATATGGAAACTGTACTATTTTTGTAACTTCCATAGATGTCTAAAATGATTTTAAAAGAAAAGCTTTTGTTTTTTAAAACACCCAGGCATGGAGAGGAGCACAGAATTTATTTGCATAAACTCTGAGTAAATACGGGAGGCAGTGGTTTGAGGTGGAAACACTTGGTGGGCTGGAACAGGTTATGGTCCTGAATCTGTTACTAAGGCTGCGGAGAGACCCCTGGCAAATTACTGAATCTCGCAGACTCTAGTTTTCTCATCTGTAAAATGGGAAGGGGGTTAGACTAAGATTTTTTTTCCCCAACATTTCTAGTTCCCACCTAACACCAAAGTGTTTTCCATTATGTAAGCCTCCTGCACCTGAAAAACAAAATCTCCTAAAACATCCTCGTGAAGTTTCTGTTAGTTGCTGACTTTGACAAATCTGTGGGAATTCCTTCTTCCAGTTTTACCGTGATTCCAGTGGTAGTCAACAAAGGTGCCCAATTCTGCCCATTGAAACTTGAGAGGTCCCCTCTCTCATTTGTCTCCATCGCTCCTCAAACCCAGAAATATGCTGGGCTGAGCCCACAGCAGGGCTCAGAGGCAAAAACAAAAAAACAAAAAAACAAAAAAAAAATACATCTGGGGAAGAGGCAAGCTAGGACTTAGCAGTGAGATGCTAACGTCCATGCCCAAAGGACTCGAGGAAATGCAGAGAATCAAGAATAGCTCGTGAACAAGAAAGACTTCCATAAGTCTGTAAGCTCTGGGCATGCAGGGCAGATATGTCAGGTTCCTGAGCAGAAGCAACTCCTTAACAGCCCGTAAGATAAAAACCTGCTCATCGCCAATGCATAATAAGGAAGAAATGCTAGCTGGCAGGGGAGCCTTGGTGGCTCAGTCGGTTAAGCATCTGCCTTTGGGTCAGGTCATGATCTCAGGGTCTTGGGACCAAGCAAGGTCTAGCTCCCTGCTCAGCTCCCTTCTCATTCGCTCTCTCTCTCTCTAATAAATCAATTAAATCTGAAAGAAAGAAAGAAATGTTAGCAAAGATACTATGAGTTTTTTAATAGCTCAGTTATCAGGAAGAGACATATGGGTTCGTATTAGGACAGAAAGAACAGACAATACCGCCTTTTCGAAAAAGGAAACTTAAAGACACAATTATCTAGAAGTCCAAAGATAGGGCAAATTCCTGTGTTGGTTGCTTTAGAGATACACTGCCTACATTTGGCTACTGAGCACTTAAAATGTGGCTAGTGAAACCCGAGGTATGTTTTAAATGCATCATACTCACTGGTCTTGAGAGACTTTGTACCAGAAAAGTAACATATCATTAATATCATTTTATCAAATATCATAATATCATTTATTTAAAAAGTAAAATATCATTTATATTATTACAAATGGAAATTATATTTTTAATAAACGAAGTTAAAACATGTTACTTAAATTAATGTCACCTGTTTCTTCTCTTTCTCTAATATGGCTCCAAGAACACTTTAAATTACATATGTGATTCACATTATATTTCTACCAGACAGTCCTGCCTCGGCGCAATTTTGTCCCCCAGGATATATTTGGCAAAGCCTAGAGGCATTTTTGATTGTTGTGACTAGGGTCGGGGGGTACCATCTACTGGCATCTATCATTGGTTTATCTACTTTAGCAGAGATGCTGCTAAATGTCTTAAAATGCACAGGACAGACTAAACAACAAGGAATTATCTGGACTAAGACATCAACGAGGCTGAAACTGTTCAACCCTGCTGCAGAGAATTCTCTTCTCCACTGCTGACATGACTTGGTTCCTTTTAAGACTGGTTGTCCTCATGGTGGAAAGATGGCCTCCTATACCCTTCTTTCTTGTTGGTGCCTAAGGAAAGAAAGATGGCTTCCCTTTGCTCGCTCTCAAGACCAAAGCAGAACTTTCTCCCCCCAAAGGAGTCAAAAATTCAGAGACTTATTTTGGTGATCAACGGACAAAGGACTACTCTCATTCACAAATTCCAGCATGATACAAAATATACTTCTACTATGTAATCTGCCCATCATTACTCTCTGAAATAGACCTGGTAATGGCACCGATTGTTACAAGGAGAAATGGCTACCCGCACAAACCTTGGGAGATCCCACCCAGCTACTGCAACAAACTGCTTTAAGTAATTCTTGGTATTTTTTATTATCAGATAAAGATGTGTTCTTTTCCACCACGGCATTGGCAAAACAGTGTTCTCATCAAGCGATGTTTAAACAATTAGCTTTATTTCTCCCCCCACTAAATAATCAAATATCTATTTGCTCGGTTCTGGGACCAAACAATCTTTCTTGTTATTACTCATTCTTTACATGAAATTCAGTAAACCCTACATGGCATTTTAAATTCAATTGATTTTTCAGAAAATGTAATAGAAGTTAGGTGGACAACCAGAGGAACAATGAACTGACAGTTTAAGCAAAGACATTCTCCATTTTTAACCAAATCAATATTCAATCACCTTAGTGTCCAGAAAAGCCTATCTTTACAAATAAGGGAAGTGACCTAGGGTTTATGTTATGGAGTGGAAAAAAACCTGTGCTTTTCATCTTTTTCATTGGAGAAGAGGACCCAAGATTTGGGGACAAACAAGGCAAGGCAAATAGGCCCTTTTCTGGTCACAGTAATCAGACATCAGGTCAAAGCCTCTCCAAAAGCCATTTCTTCATACCTCTGCTCCTTCATTTTCAAGACATTTTAAAGACATCGCCTGCTCTCCACTTTTTTTTTTTTATCTGAAGTTATCTCCCGGGCTCCAGAGAGTCTCATATAATTGACGATGTGCTGAATGGGCTACAGAGAAGAGAGAACCATGCAGACCTCCCTTCCCCACCACTCGCGCCTCCCACCCCACCCGTCCCCTACTCCATCCCCTCTCACTCCAGGCTCATAGTTAAAATAAAGTCTGGCCATCAGTATACTCTTACCTTTTTTTTTTAAGGTTTTTGAGAGAGAGACAGAGCATGAGCAGCAGGGAGGAGGCAGAGGGAGAGGGAGAGCCCAATTCCCTGCTGAGCAGGGAGCTCAACCCAGAACTTGCTTCCAGGACCCTGAGATCATGGCCTGAGTCAAAGGCTGACGCTTCACTGACTGAGCCCACCAAGTGCCCCTCGATACACTCCTCTTAACGAGGTAACTGGAGAAACCCCTGGGAAGGTGAAGAGGCAGCCCAACCCTTTCCAGCTGTTCTAGCCCCTTCATTTCAGTTTGCCTTGTACCCTTGCCTCCTAAAAGAAATGCAAGGAACAGTATATTTTTGTCAGGGTCACATTAACTGTTGTAACAAAGAAAACCTCAAATGGCCATGGCTTAATGATAAAAAGGTAGTCCTTGCTGGGGTAACACATCAGTATCTCTGCTCCTGATTGGGGTGGAGGAGGGAGGTCTGTCTGGGGACCTGGGCAGAGGCTCCAAGGGCTCCTACAGGTCCTTCCTAAACCTGCCCGGCGGTCACCTTCCTGGGGCGTTACGGGAAGGTATGCACACTGTTTAACCGCTCCCGCCTCGGTGCTGCCAACATCTGTCCACTCCCCGGTGAAAGTAAGTAACATTCTCGCCTTCTTTTCAGGGAGCATCCTGCCCTGGGGAAGAGCCCGTGGATTTGGGGTGGACAAATCCGTGTTCTCTCCACCACTGATGGCACACCAGCATTTTCACGGGCCTCCCCCCAGCACAACGGATTGGTCTAAAACTTAGTTGTTCTAGAAGCCTGGGGCCTATTCCTCCAACGGCACATTTGTTCCTTGCAGCAGGTTAGAAAAGACACATTTTCCAAAGATTGCCAACGCTCACTTGGGAAGGGAATGGGAGTTAGAAACAGGCTCTGAGTTTCTGCAAGGTGGTTTTAAATAGCAGCTCTGCTACTGCCTTCTGCTACTACCAGCCTCCTTAAAGCTCCCTGGAAAAACCAAGATTCTAACAAGTCTTAAATTAGACGCTGTTGCCGGTTTAAAAGACAAGATTCTCCTCTGAAAACACACATTTCAAATCTCCTGTCTTCCCTTTGATTCTACAGCCCTCACATTGAAAGAACTTTCGAGGTTTGAAGCAAAACACATTTGTTTGGCTTGGTTTACTTTGTTGACATGACTTATTTTTTATGTATGACTTTGGGTGTGTGTGTGTGTGTGTGTGTGTATAAATTACTGTCTTCTTATTCAGAGTTGTACATGCATTTTAAGACGGATCCAGAGATTAGTAATTCATGAGATTTTTATAAACCTGAAATCTGAAGAAATGATCATAGATTATATTAGTATAAATGGGACCAGATGTTTATTCTTTGATGTTCTAGAAGGATTCCATCAGCTCCTGAACATTCTCAGCCTGGATGGATGCAAAACCCTCGCCTTCTTTAGAGACAAATACCAAAGTGGGGAGTTCTAACATAAAACCTCGAACAAGTCTATGGCCATTTATTACTTTTAACCTTTCCTGGGATCCTCTTCCACACACATATTATGTTAGGCTCCTGTTCAAGTAAAGCACCCAATAAGATTACGTATTTGTGTCATGACAGAGAAGGAAAAAGATAAATAATAAAGTGAAATACAATGGGACTAGGACCAGAGCACACAGTAGCCTTTACCTTGTCCCTGGTCTCAATGTCACTACTCTTCCCGTGGTTCAGCACTTAACACAACTGCCCATGAACTTTGCCCCTAACAGTCCATCACCAAATTGCAGAGGTCAGGGGACAAAGAGAGATAAGGAATGGGATGTGAGAATGAGGGCAGAGGATGGAGCCAGTGTCCTGCGGCCAGAAGCCCCCAGTGATAAAGAGTCAGATGGCCAGTCACTGTGAGGTCCATGACTGGAGCCAGAGCACCAGCTGAGGCTGGATGTTCCAAAGAACTCGAAAGTCAAGAGCTGGCAGAAACCGAAGCAGAAAGGAGGCTGGGTGAGGATCAGAGTTAAAAGAGTCCTGATTAACCGCCATGACTAGCCCCAAAATTCCTGCAGCTTGACTTGGCATAGCAAGATGGTAGGTTGGGAAGGCTTCAAGGGTCAAGGTCATGTCTGCCACTACAAGCTGTCTATAATGTGAACAAATGGCTGTGTTTCATGACTTCTTTCCCCATTTGTCCAATGAGCCCCATTAAGTTCTGTTCCAGGCCCTAGAAATACCAAGTTGTAAAGGAGACAGTCCTTGTCCTTGAGGTAATCAGGACAAAGAGAGAAATGGACAAGGAATGAAGTGAACAATGAATGCAGTATAATGAGCAACAGGCACAGGGCTTTCTGGAAGCATGGAAGAGGAGTGTATAAATCAGAGCAAACCAAGAGGAGGCTAATAAGGGAGATGAGGGAGCATGACAGAGCCCTGAGCTGATTTTCCCAGGCCTCCAGATCACATACACAAAGGGCTGAATGGCAATCAGCTCTAATATCAGTTATCCATTTCTTGTGAAGCCACCCAAAATATTTATCATTGCTCCTCATTTTATGGGTTTGGGCTGGGCTCAGGAGAGCTGTTCTTTTGTGGTCCTTCTGGGGGTCATTCATGTCTACAGCCATCTGACAGCTCAGTTGGGACGGGATGCTCTAGTGTGGCTGGACTCATGTGCCTGACTGTTGACACTGTTCCCTGGGTTTCTCTCTTTGTGTGGTCTCAGAAAGCACGTCCCAAATACAAAAGGTGATCAAACTGCTGCTTCTGTCATCACTACAAGTGTCCAACAGACCAAGGCAAGCCATTGCATGGGCCATGAGGAGGTGTGTCTCAGAGGGGCAATTATTGTAACAATTGACCAGAGCTCTCTTCTCTGAACGATCCCAGATCCAATGTTACATGCAGTTGAGGCAGAATGGAGGCTGGATGAGGAGCTTCTCCCCACCACCTGTGTCCATCCTTCAACAGAGGAACCAAGCTTAGCCAGGGGCCTGGGACAGGAGTCATCTCTGCTGATAGCCAAAGCCTCCAAGCCTAGCCCAGTTCCATTGGGTCAAGATGGAACCTGAGCCCCCTCATGCCTGCCAGTGCAAAGTCACAGGAAACAGGGGCCTGGGCCCAAGTCACCCAATACTTCACAATCCACACACCAGGATAAGAAAGGAAAAAGAAGATGCTAGAGAAAACTGAACCATAGGGACTGGTGGATATTTGGGAAGAGCAAAAAGAGAACTTGGCAGCTTTGGGGTCCCTCTGAATCCTAGAGATCTAGCTCCCAGGGGTCACAAGCACCCAGCCTGTTTATGTATCAAGACCCTACGTAGTGACCCCCACTCAAAATACGTCCCTCCCCAACCCCGCTACACATACACACCCAACAATTCTCACAAGAGCACAGAATCTCAGTGTTGTGAGGAACAAGGGAGGTGGCTTATCTGGCCCCTGATTTTTCTGATGAGTAAACGGAGACCCAATGTAATTAAGTCATCAACAAAGTAATAAGTGCAGAACCAGGAGGGGAGCAGCGAAAGGATTAAGAACACAGAATCTTAATTTGTGCTGGATATTAGAGATTTGCAATCCCCTGAACAGTATGATAGTTGTGGGTTTTATTCCCATAACTGATTAAATCAAAATGAGATTTTTTTTTTTGCTTAATCCAATGATTAGAAAAGATGTGAAGAATCTCAAGAATCTTATTAGAAATAAGTTTTATTCCTAGAACTCTTTTTTTCTTAAAGATTTTATTTATTTATTTGACAGACAGAGATCGCAGTAGGCAGAGAAGCAGGCAGAGAGAGGAGGAAGCAGGCTCCCTGCCGAGCAGAGAGCCCGATGTGGGGCTCGATCCCAGGACCCTGGGATCATGACCTGAGCCAAAGGCAGAGGCTTTAACCCACTGAGCCACCCAGGTGCCCCCCCCTGGAACTCATTTGACCATAGCTTTTCTTCCCGGTTTCATTGAGTTATAATTGACATACATCACTGTATAAGTTGAAGGCGTACCGTATGATGGTTTAATTTGCATATATTGCAAAAGGATCATCACAACAGGTGCAGTTAACATCCATCTTCTCACACTGATACAATAAAGAGAAAAGAAAGAAAAAGAAGAAAAAGGGAAAAATTTTGTTCTTGTGATGAGAACTTGTAGGATTTCCTCTCTTATCAACTTTCTTGTACATTACACACCGTTACCTATGTAACTCTTCACTTGGGGAAGACTCAGAGTCAAATCACAAATCTCTTTTGACCACAATCACTATTTAATAATTCACATTAGACTTTTTAAAAATAGATTTATTTTTGGAGTAGTTTCAGGTGTGCAGCTAACAGGTTAGACTTTACATCAATAACATGGGTAGGGTTTTTTGATTTTGGGTGTTTTTCTTTTTAAGATTTTTATTTATTTATTTGACAGACAGCGATCACAAGTAGGCAGAGAGGCAGGCAGAGAGAGGAGGAAGCAGGCTCCCTGCTGAGCAGAGAGCCCGATGCGGGGCTTGATCCCAGGACTCTGGGATCATGACCTGAGCCTAAGGCAGAGGCTTTAACCCACTGAGCCACCCAGGCGCCCCTGGTTTTCTTTATTTTAATTAAAGCCTTAAAACATGGCCACTCCATCACCAGTAGTAAAAAAATGCTGAGATCCTAAGATCAAAGAACTTTTTATGAAGCTCTATATATTTTCCTGAAAGATCATGGGTAGATAGACTTTCAAAACTCAGGACTAGTGTAATTTACTGAAGAAAAATCTCCCCTCACACATATAGCTTAAGGAAACCAGGATCCATCTAAAACCAGCATTTCTCCACCTCAGCCCTACTGACATTTGGACCAGAGAATTCTCCATGTGCATTGAAGGGAGTTTAACAACATTCCTGGATTTTCTGTTCAGTAAATGCCAACAGCGCGCGCACACACACACACACACACACACACACACACACACGATCCTCCCTCCCTCATCGCCTCCAACCCCACGTCTTGACAACCAAAAAGTCTCCAGATGTTGCCAAATGCCTCTTGTGGGTAAAAAATCACCCCTGGTTGAAGATCACTGATCTAAGAAAATCAAGGTCAGTCAGAGCCTCAGACACATTTAATACAGTCCATTCTGTTCCCTTTACGTTTGAGAACAATCTAGAGAAATAATTAGAGGTGCGTTTGTCACCAGCTTCTACGTGCCAGTTAAAATGTTTGCCATTCTCTTACTTACTCCTCACAATTTTCTAACTTAGGTATATTATTCCTAAGATCTTTGGTAGAGCATCAAGACTGAGGAGAGAAGGGAGAAATCTTACAGACTTCTGGAAATATCGAAAGTGAGCCTCTGAGTGGAACAAGGCCAACATTACATACCGACTCGTGACTTCTCACCCTGGTTATGTCTTTTGCTTTAAGACCTAAATCACACCTTTTCCTCAGGACTCTCTTGAGGGTTCTTCATTTATTCCATAAAGACTGAGGCCCGACAATAGCTGAGTGTCTTTGCAAATAAATAAACGGGTTTGGGTTTGGTAAAATGTAAAATGCTCCGAGTCCCTGAACTATTGGTTTCAGTGTGTTTCCATCCCAAGGCTACACGGGATGCATTTAGCAAGATTCTTCCTTCCAAGAGAGTAGAAGGTCTCAGACTGCTCAGAATGTTGTACACACAAGGATCACGCTAGAAAAGGCAGTCAGCATTTTTGCCTAATCTAAGGTCGCTGTGAGAGAGCCCCATCATCCTGGACTCTCCGATCGGCAGCCGAGCCTCAGAGAGCTTCAAACCCCCGACTGTGGGGGTGGCAAAGCTCAGACTGGAACTCAGGTCTGTGTGGTGACAAAACAGGTAAGCTTAGGATGCTAGCACATTCTCCACAGTTCAGCCTCAGACCAAGCAGAGGGTAGCACCGATTTAGGGAGAAAATGGGTTATACAGTTGACCCGTGAACAACACGGGTTTGTGCCATGTGGGTCCACTTATGTGTGGATTTTTTTTTATAAATACAATACAGCACTATGACTGTACTTTCTCTTCCTTACGATTTTCTTTGTGACATTTTTCCTCCAGCTGACGTCATTGTAAGAACCCAGGCTATCATGCACATAACCTACAAAGCCCGTGTTAGTCGCCATTTCTGGTATCAATAAGGCTTGCGCTCAACCGTGGGCTGTTAATAGTTAAGTTTTGGGGAAATCAAAACTTGTATGTGGATATTTTTACTGCATGGTGGGGGGGGGGGTCAACACCTCAGCCCCCACATTGTTCAAGGGCCAACTGCACCTAAATGAGAGGAAAATTTTCAGGTCAATATGATGTTTGAGAAGATCTTCAAAATGGCACTGGAGGGACACCTGGGTGGCTCAGTCAGCTAAACACCAGATTTCGACTCCATTGTGGTCTTGGGGTCCTGGGATCCGGGCCCCATGTCCATCTCCCGGCTCAGTGGGGAGTCTGCTTCTCCCTCTGCCCCTCCCCCCACTCATACTCCCTCACTCTCTCCCTCTCTTAAATAAATGAATAAAATCTTTAAAATACAAACATACATACGTACATAAATGGCACTGGAGAGAGACATCCATTTGGAAACATTTTGTATATATTTCAGGGAGAAATGAAATGAGCTGAGGGAGAAGAATTTAAAGATCCCAACTCAGTTAGCAAGAGGAACATGTCTCTGTGTGGAAGCAGGAATTATCAAGGAAGCAAAAGGAAAGAACTGAGTCTGGGAAGGAGCTTGTGAGAACCTGGAGCATCTTGCTATAAGGAAGGCTTGAACTGTGAGGAAAAAAAGGATTGCACTCAGTTGCTTGTTCAAGATTTCCTGGCAAGATGACTTTCTCCCTCTAGTTTCATGGTGACCCCTTTAAGTCAACCAGGTGTCTGTGAGTCTGTGATGACCCCCCTCTCCTACTCATCCTATTATCTCACAGAAGGAAGCCATTCCAGCTCCCTGGACTGTAAAAGATTTAGGGAGGGCACACACAGTCAACTTACTCTTTCTAAGACCTCGATGACCCTCCATTTGTCCCTAGGAGCTTACATCATCACCAGACACTTGGGTTTTCTTGAGGAGCTAAGGTCGGGAGCTTGCTGCGTCTGGCCTTGGATATGCAGTGGTGTCTGCTGGGGGTTCTCCAGTTTCGAGAACTCTGTTCCAAGACTCCAGGAGTGAGGTAAGAAGAAGAAAGCAAACTCATGGCCAGGTAGACTGAGTCCTCACTGTGAAGACAGGTAGTCACAGAGCTGTCCCCTGTGTCTCAGGAAGAAGGGTCTACAGTGCCCAGGGGTGGGGACAGGCCAGGGTCCTCACCAAACACTTCCCTCTGGAAACTGGATGTCAAGAAAAGAGCATCTGAGACACCCATTTTCACCCCAAGGGCTGCCAAAGCGTTCCTGAGCCCCTTCCAAGAGGCAACCCAGATCTGATGATAATTCAGCTCCTTCTCAGCTCCAACCAGCTGCCCATCTCCAGGTCTTAGGAGCCACAGGACCTTCTGCACGGGAGCATCAACACCAATCAAAAATCTGGTGAAGAAAAGGTCACTCTTACTCCTAAAACCAAAATGGTATCTTATGGATCAAAGAACTAAACTCACAAGAATTCTTTTAATTTAAAAAAAAAAAAAAAAAAAAGATTCTGAATGAAAGTCACACCTTAACTGAACTACTTCAAAGACTGTCCCCTCCTCAGATTCACAGATGGGGGTGGCACGGCATGCGGATTAGAAGTTTACTTGTTTCGGGTATCCCTGCTTCTGGGGGAAGTAAAGGACTCTACATGGGAGTCTCAACTTCTGAGTCCACACCAGACTGACCTCAGGGCCCGGGCTGGGGAGGAGGGTCGCGGCAGTGGACACACTGGAAATAGCCACTATTTTCATGGGGCTCAGAGTCCAGCCAGCTGGTTAGAGACCCAACCCAAGAAGAACGTCACAAACTGTTCCTGTCCCTTGGAGGAAGGCCCACTGATAAAAGATAGAGGAGAAGAAAGAGTCCAGACTGAAAAAGCAGACTAGCTAATCAAAACTTGAGACCCCTTTATTTCTCCCCAGAAGCTCAACTTCTGGTAACAATGGATTACAAACAGTTCCCCCCCACAACTCCCCCCCACCCCCGCCATGCTGATTCTGGCGGGTAAGATCAGGAGGTAGCTATTTTCAGCTGGAGAGCCTCACATGGGTTTTATTTTAAGTCTGTAAAGGTGTTTTTGCAGGGGGAGGGTGGGTTGTGGAAATACAGATAGAAAATCTTAGAGAGGATGATTCATGGGCTTTTGGCTTTGGGGTTTGTACTTTTTTTTTTTTTTTTTGAATTTTTGTTTTGACAAGAGATACAGGTGTTCCCATTTGGAACATAAACTCTCTTTTAAAAAATTAAAAATGCCTAAAATTCCCCTTTGGCCCAAAAAAGGAAAAAAAGCAGACAGACAACCTTTGGGGAGACAATACCTTTCTGGCAGGAATTGAATTGTCTGGGATAACACTGTCCAGATTCCAGCGTGGAAACCCACCTCGAGGGGCCTGCAGCAGATCCCGGAGTCACGAAGGGGAAGAGGACCCTCCGCACCTCAGCCCTGATCGAAGCTGCCTAAGACGGCTGAGGGCTTGAGACCAGGTGCCCTTGTGAGCAGAGGACCTCCGCTGCAGGCAATCCCCCCCACCCAGACCCCCACAGGCCAAGTGCAGGCCTTGTTAAGGAAACACCCTTCTCCGTGGAGGTAGGGCAGCTAATTACCAAACCACCACTACAAAGGAAATCACAAAAGAACAATTAACAAGCAAAGGCAGGCACTGACAGTTGAGCCCAGAAAGAAAATTGAGAAAAGTGGAAGGGAGGGAGGAAGGAAGGAAGGAAAAGGAAAGGACAGGGAGGGGAGGAGAGGGGAGGGGAAGGAAAGAAGAAGGGAAGCAGAGGGGGAGGGAGACAAAGTCCTACACAACTTGTCAGGAGCATATACAGGGGTAGTTTAAATCGTCTCTCTGCTTCTCCGTGATGCTGAGAGTGTTTGCTTGTGAAATCTCAGGGCATTAAGTCTGCCAAAAGCATCAGTGGTGAATTAAGGCAGTTCCAGCAGACAGCAAGTGAAAGAACAACGAAGACCAATTATTTATGGATTGTTCACCTGAAATTCCCAAGCTTCCGCTCGGCTCAGATTGATCTCCAGTCGGCTAGAGACATCTGTTTTTCCAGTTTTGTCAACATGCCCAGAGCTCCTTTGCATAAGTCATGATTGGCCCCTAAGCTCCAAAACTGGGGTGTTGATTTCACAGCCAAAAAAAAAAAAAAGTTTATCTCTAAAATGGAGAAACCAAAATTCCTGAAGTTCAAGTCCTTGCGCATGATACAGTTCACAGAAGAATTCTTCTCTCCGCTGTGATGAGTTGGAGTGTGCCTCTCCAACCAAAGTCCTAGGTGGAAGCCAGGCGCCAACCCCGTCCCCACTTCAGTATGTGACCTTATTTGGAAATAGGGTTGTTGCAGATGAAACTGGTTCAGGTGAGGTCACACCGGGGTAGGAGAGCCCCCAATCCAATATGAACACTGTCCTGATATTTGGACACAGACACCCACTCGGGCAGAAGACCCCCATAAAGAGGAAGGCAGAGCCCCCACAGAGTGATGCCTCACCATCCAGGGAATAGAGAAGACCACCGATAAGGCCCCCGAAGCTAGGAGAATGGCATCAAAGAATTCTTCCGCAGAAGGAACCAACCCTGGGAAACTAATACACGGAATGATTCTGCCTCATGACGCCCTTCCCACTGGGCCCCTTTCCCTGGTCCTCAAAACAGCAGTAAGAGGGGCACCTGGGTGGCTCAGTGGGTTAAAGCCTCTGCCTTCGGCTCGGGTCATGATCCCAGGGTCCTGGGATCGAGCCCCGCATCGGGATCTCTGCTCAGCGGGGAGCCTGCTTCCCTCTCTCTCTCTGCCTGCCTCTCTACCTACCTGTGATCTCTGTCTGTCAGATAAATAAATAAAAAAAATAAATAAATAAATAAAAATAAATTAAAAAAAAAAACAGCAGTAAGAAAAGCAGGCCAGACTGATGGGAGCACTGCCATGGGCCCTTTGGCACACTAGACGCTGTTCCCCGGGGCTCCCGTAACGGATCCCCACACATGTAGTGGCTTCAAACTACAGAAATCCATTCTCGTGGTCCTCGAGGCCATGAGTCCAAAATCATGGTGTCAGCAGGGCCGTGCTCCCCGCGAAGGTGCAAGGAAGGATCCTTCCTCTTGCCTCTCCCAGCTTCTGGTGGTTCCAGGCGTCCCTTACCTCGTGGCCACATCACTCCAGTCTTGCCTCCAACGTCACAGGGCCTTTCCTTGCTGGGTCTCAGCTCTCCCTCTGCCCCTCTGCCTTGCTTCTACAAGGAACCGGAGGCCCCAAGAAGTTAAGAACTTGCCCAAGATGAGAGAAGCTTGGATTTGAACCCTGGTCGGTCTGATGTCTTAGTGCTCCTTTCGAGGGACCCTTGTCCTCCATGGGTCCTGTCAGAATGGCTGTAAAGGGGGCAGCTCCAGCCTGGCGGAGCCAGCCCTGAGGGTGAGGGCAGGTGAACGGGAGGAAGAAACCAGGGAGGCAGCCCATCCGTGGAGCCCGGGGTCACCTAGATCCCTGTGGAGGAGTGGACTGTGGGATGCAAGGCGAGATGTGAGCCCCGGAGGAGAGGGCTCAGCGGGGCCAGGGCACAGAGGGGCTTGGATGCCACGGGTACCAGGCTGACCTTTGCCCTGCAGGCTGTGGGAACCCCTGACCACGCTAAGGGAGGGCTAGTCAGATGCCGGACTCCGGGAACACGGACCGACGTGGAAAACTCTTCACTTCCTTTTGGCCAGTCTGCCTGATGGCCGTGTGCAAGTGTGAGGACTGGTATAACCGGTGTGACTCGGGACCCCTGGGGGGCCGAGGCCTCCGCTCCAGCACATCTGTGTACGCTGCACCTACCAGGCTCGGAAACCTAAGCCTAACTCTCAAACAAGCCGGCTTTTTGGAGAAGGCATTTCTGAGAGCAGTGACAGCAAGAGCCAGCAATTACCACCCAAGAGTAAGAACTCCTCTGCTGGGAGGGCTGTAAGCATTCCAAGGCGCCCCTCTCTCTCTCCGAGACTCAGGAAAACAGAACCGGACATAGTCCCCGCACTCATGGGCAGAGCGCCCCCATAATATACCAGGGCAGCACAAGGGCCCAGAAACGCAGCTCATGGCACGAAGCAAAAGGAGAGGCGGCTTCATCCCAAGTTCTGGCTGCACTGGGATCACAGCCGGGAGAGGAGGGAGGGGACGGGACACACTGAGAGAACACAAGATTGGAGGTCACCTGGCTAGCAGCGGCCCCCTCCGGAGCGCCTGGGAGCCCAGCCGCCCCCCGCCCCGACTTCCTGCGGGCATACCTGTGGCCGATGTTGGGTAGACTCTGGGCAGGCAATTTGCTGGAATCCTGGAATACACTGGTATCCTGTGTATTCTGTGGGCAGTGCCACAGTCAGACCTACACCTCACTGTAAAAATATTCATGCTTCACCCCGGGGTTCAGCTAGAGGGTGGCTGGGACAGGACCGGCAGTGGAGGGGAGGGCGCCCCTGCAGGGAGTTCTGAAGACCGGCCGCAGAGGCCCCAGCCTCTGCACTGAAATACCAGCCACGATGTTTCCCACATGTCTAGCTGCTGTCCTTCGTGAACTAGAGAATCTTTCTTAAGGAAAACACAGTTTTTCCCTATTTTTTCCGTGGTTTCCCTCATTGAGGAAAATCACAGAAGTAAGGAAAATCTGGGTGAACTAGGCGGACAGGACCAGCGGCTCATGTAATTAGGCTTGACTTCAGTTTACGTTTATTGAGAATCCACTGTGTGTCCATCAACACAGTGCTATGGCCTAGCAGCCAGGGCCCCCGTGTTCTCGGGGGGCCTTTCAGGACCCTATGGCCATTTCACCTGAATGAGTTTTATGTAATGATTCAGACCCAACATTTCTCCTCTGTGACCTGCCTGCCCTCCAGCTCCTAGATACAGAAAGGCCAAGAATGGGGAGTCTGGGTGGCTCGGTGGGTTAAGCATGATCTCATGGTCCTGGGATTGAGCCCCTGCCAGTGGAGAGCCTGCCTCTCCCTCTCCTCCCCACTCGTGTTCTCTCTCTCGCTATCTCTCTCTATCAAATAAATAAATAAAGTCTTAAAAAAAAAAAAAGGCAAAGAATAGAATGTTTCAGTGCATGGAGCCAGGCTTCCTGGGTCCAATCTTGACGCCACGTGGCTCAGTTTCCTCATCTGTAAAATGGGTGATAGCCCCTTCCTTACAAGGCTCCCTTGAGGATCAATGATCTCCTACCTTATAAGTGCTGAGTCCAGTGCCCAGCACACGGGGAGGCCTCAGCAAGCACCCCCTCTTATTATGACTCAGGGAAACTCAAGTGCCCAGTTCCCTGATCTGTCTGACGGGTTTCCTTGGCCATATGAGCCAAAGGAATTTCTGCCTCACACAAAATCAGATTTTTTTTCAGTCTCCACCCCTCCCAGAGGAGCCCAGGAGCTCCTGGTTAAGTAGTTCTAGTTACCAATGATCACAAAATTGCTTCACTGGCCGTAACTTTTCATAATTTATTGGCTCCATTTAAAGTGATTTTAATTACAAATGTTCTAGTTCAGTTAAATACGAAATTAAATGCAGGCAAGTAATTGTATTTCCCCCATCTATTATGTTCGGGAAGAAATGAGAGTGGCTTAGTGTATCCTCATTGTCAAAGGGTTTCTCAGCCCACGTGCTCTCTGCAAGAAAGGAACTTTCTGTTATTTGCTAAAGATGTCAGCCACCAGTGAGCTGCGGGGGCTGGGCAGGGAGTGAACCAGATGTCATCAATCTTGCTGGGGTGACAGACAGCAAACAGTTGTCTCCCTGGGGCTGCCCTTCCAACTCACACTAATCCATTCTCCTCCTGGGCCCTGGAATTCTCTCAGGACTTCCCTGACAAGTGGCCTCCTTCCCCAACTTCCATACTTTCGCTGCCTCCCTCTGTAGCTCAGTTGGGGAAACAGGAGATAGGACACGGGCTGGTATACTCTGGGTTTATGGGACCCCAGGTATGAACGTCTGTGTGCAGTCAATGTCCCTGGGCAGGCTGGGAAGATAGTGGTTATTCTGTGGCTGGGAGATCTGCAAGTACCAGAAAAATTCTTCCTATGATAGATTTCTTTTAGGAGAAGGGCTAAGAGAAAGAACTCTGAACTCGGGTAAGCCTGCCCTACATGGAAACACTCGAAAAGGGGAGCCCCATCCAGGAGCCAGCTTGCCAACATCAGGAGAACTTTCCTGCATGAGCATTTTTTAAAATTGGTAATAGAATGTTGAATAAAACCGCAGGTTGGTGGAATGATTTGACTCATTCTCATTTCTTCATTACTTGCAAATAAATATTGGGTCCAGAGGTAGGAGTTCTGGAAACAGAACCACTCACATGAGGTGTCTTTAGCACCCTCTGACATATGAGGAAATTGGGGTTACAGAAATCTGTAGCCAAGAGCACAGGGCTACAAAGGGACAGAGTTGTACCAGACCAGGTCTGTCTGTGGTCCCTGGCTCGTCAGGGTTAGGGCTGGGTGCCCGACCCCCTTTATGTGGCCTAAGACAGGGATTAAGTCCACTCCTAACCTTTGTCTCAGACAGGACACTTTCCTCCCACGGCAACTGTGACAGAGCACAACATGTTGTTTTAAAGGGGAGTGGTTCATCTCTCACAATGTCCCAATTTCCCATGCCATCCCAGAAAGAATGGATCCTCCCTTCTCCCCACCTCTACCTCTTGGCTGGGCTGCCCAGGAGGGGAAGTTAGAGCTTCCCTTCCTCCAAGTCCCCAACTAGGTGCACATGGCACCAAGACTATGGACAGATTACCCTCCCAGGTCTGAGGAAGAGGGAAGGAAATAACACTGCAGAGCAGTCTTAGCATGTCGGACGGCATCATAAGAGAGGAGAGGAGCAGGTGTTCCGGGACTGGAAGTGCTGGCCCTTTAACTCCTCAGCCTGTGACCTTGGGCAACTTACTAAACTTCCCCATATGGCTTTAAGTCATTCAAGTAGGGCCCAATTTGGGGGGGCTCTCTGCTACTACAGCTAGCGTTACCCTCATACAGCCAACATGCCAAGCTACAGCAAAGGATTTTTTTTTCCTCCTCTGTGAATTGACTCATTTGAAAAGACATAAAGGTATAGAAACTAAAAACTAAAAAAAAAAAAAAAAAAAGTGTTTATATCATTTAATCCCTTGCTATTACTGAATAGCATTTTAAAAATCATGTGTTGGAGCCTTGACAATTTTAAAAGAATTTTCTTCCTAATCAAAGACATCGGACTTATCATGGATGCCCATGGGGTGCTGAAAATAAATCACCCTTGGAGCAGGCCCAGGAAGGCTCGCCGCCCTTGGGCTTTAGTCTCTTGCCCTTGACGGGTCAGCACCAGCAAGCAAAGACTTCACCATTCTGGACCAACAGGCAGAGAAGGTGCGACTTCAGGTAATGAGGATGCTTCCTTACAATGGCCTCTACTATGCTACCTGAAGCTAAGCTCATTTCTTGTCAACAAATACTACAGTGTTTTGTTGTTCTAAGCTTATGAAAGGTTTAACAGTGAATTTCCAAGTTAATAACTCCAAGTCTCTTCTTAAGGAAAAGAATAAAGGCAAAAGATGATATGACCTTTCCAGAAATAGTTCTTTTTCTGATTGCAGAAGCAAGAGGTGTTGACTTCAGTGTATTTGGAAAGTACAGAAAAGCACAAAGTTAAGGATTCTAAATGGCTGGGCATCCAACTCATCAGGAAGTGTGTCTACATGTTACCACTTTACTTTGCCCCAAATTGAAGTCCTGCATACAATCTATTTTGCAACTGGTTTCACGTTGAAAATATTGTAGACATGTTCCCATTTTACTGTTGTCCTACATCACTTCAAACCTTCTGTGCCCAACCTCCCATCTGGCCTCCTCCCCTCCCACGTGAAGCAGCCAGCCTCAACTCTTCCTTCTCAGAAAAAAACAGAAGCTGTTAGAAAGAAGAAGCTCCCTGATTTTCCTATAACCAAAGCTACAAACCACCCCACAGCCACACACATGTTTTCGTGTTTCCCTCTGCCACGATAGAGAAGGTCATCTTTTGCTAGCTTGTCTTGGCCCTCCTGAATCTATTTTGGGTCCCACCTTCCCCCATGTGGTCAAGATCGCCCCTAAGCTCTTGGCGGAATGATCTAGCAGCCTTCCAGCCTCTTCTCCTGAAAGACTCAAATTCACCTTAAAGCCCACATTCCCAAAACAAACCCATGACTTCTCCCCAAGCCTGACACTCATCCAATGTCCTTGCCAGGCAGCTGTAGGTGCAAGACACCCAAAGGCGGCCTCGTACTTTTCTCTCCCTCACACATGTCTGGTCAATTACTGAGTTCATTCACGTTTCTTTTCCAGAGATCTCCTTAATATATCTACTGCCGTCCGTCGCCATCACCACCACCTCCCTGTCTCTCACCAGGGACTCTAAGCCTAACTGGTCTTCCTGCACCCATGACACCCTCCTCCTGCAAGGTCCTCTCCATCTGCTAAAGCATGCCACTCCCTGGCTCAAACCTTCACTGGCTCCCCAGACTCTGGGGATAAATCAAGTTCAAACTGGCTTCCATGGCCCTGCAAACCTGGAGGACACTCACCAGACCCTACACTGCTTCATCTCTCTGCACCCACCACACTGACCATGTCCATGCCCAGACTCCTTCTGCTCTGGCGCACCTGTTCTCCCTGTCTAGAATGTTCTTGCCCTCCTTTCTTCTAGACCCCTCTCTTGAAGTGCCTCTTTCTCAAGAAACCTTTTCTTACTCTCTCTTATGAAGCTTGAATCTCTCTGTTATTCGCTTTCATACTGCTTCGCACTCGTAACCCATGTTACACCTGCAACTTTATCCTCGACTGTGTGTCCGAGGTCTAGCCCCACTGGGCTCTGAGCTCCTCAAGGGCAAGAGTTCTATCTACTCATAGCTATGTCCTCACCACTTAGCCCAGCGCCTGCCACACGCTGACGCTTAGTAAATCCTTGAGGATAAATGAGTGAATTCGAGGTACTTCAAACTCAAAAGACTCATTTCTTGTCATTTCTTGTCAACAAATACAACATCTTCCCCCCAGATATGGTTTTCATCCAATGTGTCCACAATCATGGACTAGCACCGCCATCCACCCAGTAGTGTGGTCAGAAGCCCAGAAGGAATCTCTTATGGATTGAATTGTATCCCCCTCAAAAAGGATGTGTTGACCCCCCACTGATCTCCAGCAACCAGCACAGAGACACACACAGCTGTCAAACGAGTGAACAAAAACCAATCCATTTGCTAAAGTACAAATAAGCCACGATATATTTAACTGATCTTTTTTCTGGCCATGTAGACTTTTTCACCAATGTTTCACCAATAGAGCAGGGCCGCAAGGCATCACAGAGGATACTTTGTGCAAATATCCAATTATTTCCTGAAGACAAATCATTGCAAGGAACAGGTTTCTCAAAGATTCTGAAGCTCGACCTCATTGTATAGAATTTCTGCAAGTGAAAGAGATACTGACCAGTAGCTGTTGCCAGAGAGGGAGGGAAGCAGGGAGGGAGAGAAAGAAAGGCAGAGAAGGGAGGGAGAGAAAGACCACCATCCAAATGAACAAGGCTCTATGGGCTTGAGAAGTTCTCTTGGCTGAGCTGGCTCTCTGACCCATTTCCTAGTCCCCCTCTCTCCGTACCCCTGCCAAGCCATCCCTGGGAAAGGCCAAGTCAGACACTCTCAAATCCCAGGGTTTCACATGATAAAGACCCCGAGAGAAAGGGGCCAAGCACTTGGGGGCTTTTTGTTCTGTCCCTTTGTTCCAGCGACTTCTCCCATCTCAAAGGATTTTCAACAGCACCAAGAGCCCCACACTTTGCCCATCCTGGTTCTCACAGACTTCTCCAAGGAAGGACAAAGCAAAGCTGGCACAGACAACGAGGCGGGCAGTCAAGGGGGACTGGGAAACAAGGAAGCCCCGCGAATCTGGCTGGCCTGGGATCTTCAGTTGCTGGAGCAACTGCAAGTTAATGAAATGGGGAGGAGACCGCCATTTTCTTCCCCCTGGCCAGTTGTCATGGATACTGGGATTTGAGATGTGAAAGGGTGAAGGGTTTGTGCTTGAAGAACAGTGCCTTTTTTCACTTGCTCCCTCCAGGTTGGAGTCTTACTCACGGGAGGCTCAAGGAGGGGAGTGATGGGGACGCTCGCTATTCAGGTGCCCCTGTGGCCCGCAGCTCGAAAATCCATTCCCGTCTGACGCCCGGTACAAAGGCCTAAGCATGAATGGAAATTTCCAGCCACCAAAACCTTCCCATCTACACAGCAGGCAGGCATCTCTCTCCCCGAACACTTTCCTCTCTCAGTGTCCTGATTCTCCCAGCTTTGCTCATACATGGGGCCTAAAGGGTTTAGCTTTGGGACCTCCCCAAATCCCTGGCTCCCAGAGACCACCAGTACTTTCCCTCCTCCCCTCCCGACCCTTTCTCCTCCAGGACTGGGCAGGACAAATACAGCTCAGGCCCTTCTCAGACATTGGGTCCCAGCCTCTTCCCACTGTGACACTGTCAGGCCCTGGCCTGTGTCCCTGAGCCCTTCATCACCTTATGGCCAGGAGGCCACAGGCTTGAGTGATGGCATCTGGGCTCAGCTCTGCCACCCCCCCACAATGACTTTGGACAGCATATTTAATCTCTCTGAATCTTACTTGTGCACCTGGAAAATGCAAATTGTAACACCTACCATGTAGCTTTGGGGAGGGTGTTCCATGAGAAAAGGAACGCCACGTGGGGGCTTATAGCAGGCATGGCCAAAATGATGGTGTGTCTGCCTGTCTCTTCATTCCCTCCCCATCTACACACACAAACTCACACACTCACACGCTCCGTTACACACCCTCAGCTTTCCCTTGCTGACCTATCATTTAGTCTTTATCAAGCAGGAGGGAGTACAGCTGTTTGACATGAGCAACTCCATCTGTCCATCCGCCCATCCAAACACTGATTTACAGAGGGTCTAATGTGTGCCAAACACAGAGGTCATAAAGGTTCACCAGACAAAGCCACCAGCCCCCCTCTTGTGCCTGCCAGGATGCCTACGGCTGGAAATCAGGGTGATCCTGAGACACTCCCTCGGCCTCTGTGTACCTTCATTTCCCGATACTTGACGACATGGCCTGAAACCCCAGGTCACGGCACAAGGGCTGTGTGTGTTTCAGTGACCAGGGCAAGGATGGGCTCACGGCTCTGTGCTCACTCCAGGCTTCCGACAGGCTGCAGCTCTCCAGCTCTGTGGAGGAGTCGGGGGATGGTGGAGGGGGTCAAGCTGACACCAGTATCTTAGACACACTGGGAACAAATGTCGTCGACCTTTCCAGGACATGATCTGACTTCCAAGCATGGTTCAGTTTTTCCTCTGTCCTATGCTGTGTGGGACCTCACGTCCCACGCCTCCCCCTTGGCAGCTGGGAAATGAGGTCGGGGCTACTGGCGTGAAGTAGGGGGTCTGGGTCGGGTCTGACCATAATCATGTTGATGCTGTTTTCCAGGCTAGGAGACCTATGCCGCAGAGTGAAGAAGGGCTCACATACAAACCCCACCTCTCCCTAACACTTAGTTTCCTCATCTTTAAAATGGGATAATTATACACCTATCTCATAGGATTAGTGTGAGAACTCAAAATTCAAAAATACCCATGAACCATTTTTGCCTGGCAAATAATAAGTACTTATCAATAACGGCCTTATTTTTTATTAGAATTCCTACTACCAGCTCTGTTATGGCTCTAACCATGCAAAAGTCATATGGATACCTCTTAAAGGGAACTAGGACGAGTCATAGAAAACTGACAGCTGTCGATTTGTTTGGAGTAGTGACATTGCGTGCTTTTGACCTTAATTATCTATGTTCACACCATTCCAATATTACTGCAAGAAATAAAAGTTAAAATTATAAGCACAGGTATCTGTGTTTACACTGATTTACAGTAACCACACAAACAAAATATTGAATTTTTATGTTTATATTATCCTGTATATTTGCATGACATACAGTATTAAGTTCTCCTAAAAGAACAGAAAGGAGTATCTAGAAGTATCCATTGAATCCATAACTAGAACTCAGACCACAACCTCAGAAATGTCCCCAGACTCCCTCATCGAAAGGATTAATTCCTTAGTCAGGAAAGTTTCATCTATGAACTTAGCAGGAATTTCTCCTATATGCTTCCCTCTGTCCTGCACCGAGGCTGCCAGATAGCTGCCATCAAGCACGAAGCCCACCCTGCATGAAGCAAAAGGTAAATGTTCTAGACTGTTCTAGACACAGAAGATATTTGACCTGCAGGGAGCTGGAAGATCAGCTTGGAAGGAAGAAATACCATGAAGCAGGTAGGAAGAAATTAAGCTCTCACTTGGGTAGTCCTAATGAGGAGCTGTTTCATCAAGGAGGACCGTTGGAGACCGAGCTGTTGGAGAAGTAAAACATGTTCAGTCTTGAAGGGTGAACAGAAGCCATTATTCCCACCCAGGAGACCACTTGAGCATTCACATTTTACGCTCAGCCAGCGCACGCTTTCCCCCGATGCTGAGCATCAAAGGAGACACAAAATACATACTGATAAAATGAACCGTATTTCCTAGGATTTCAGAGTGAAACAGATCTGCACGGCCACCGTCTACCTGCATCCGTCTGGAGAAAATACACTCACAGCTACTGACCCACACAGACAGAATCTGGGGGTTCTGGGGTCACAGCTACTGACCCACACAGACAGAATCTAGGGGCTCTGGGGTCACAGCTACTCACCACCACAGACAGAATCTGGGGTAGGTCATCCTTTAAAAAAAAAAAAAAGTGCAGAGATACTGAGGAACATCTTTTAACATAGAACATTTACGGTGAGCCCACCACTGTCCTGAGCATGTCCCGTGGATTATCTCATTTAATCATCATTAGAACGATGACAAATAGATGGGGGAACAGAGACTCAGAGGAATGAAAGAGACAATATTATATGAGGGCAACAGGAAGAATTCGTTTTGCCAGACAAGATGATTATATAGGAGAGACAAAGAAAAAGACCCGGGAGAGTAGTTTGTGCCACAGTCCTGAGGCTCCTGGTTGTGGGTCCCAGGAGACTGATAATCTGTTGGGAGGAATCGAGGTCTCAGAGCAGGTGGGAATATGCTAAGATTTCCTTCAGATTTTAAGATATAAAGTACAAGTGGAAATGAAGCAGACAGAAGCCCCTTAAGACAGCACCACCTTCACTGTACCAAACCCACTGTCCTCTAATCCTCACAACAGGCCTGCAATGTATGGATTTTTTTTTTTTTTTTTAGGTTTTTATTTATTTAAGTCATCTCTACACCCAGCGCGGGGCTCAAACTCATGAGCCCAAGATTAAGAGTCACATGCTCTGAGCGAGGCAGGCACCCCTCGATGTAGGAATTATCCTCTCTCCTTAATCCCTTACTACCTGTCATGGGGCTATTTCTAAAAATAGCACCCCAAATCACTGTAAACTATTACCCCAAATCATCCTGACACAGGGAGCTTCTAGCATCTGAGAAACGGGCTCTCTGACAGATGATGGCCACTCTCCCCCTGCTCTACCTCCCCTTTCTCTTGACTTTTTCTGTCCTCTGCCCTTGGAGTCTCTGTGGAAAGCCCAGCCGCCCCAGGCAGCCCTCCACCCCACAGGATCACCCCAATCCCTTCAGTGCATCTAGGTCAGCGAGGCATTGGGGTCTAAATGATCCACCCAAGTTGATACAGAGAGAAACTGAGACTCTGGAGAGACTAACTGCTTTCGTCAGTGCCCTGACCTTGAATCTCAGCTCCTCGCTTTTGCTCGGCGGTGCCCCGTACCCACTGGCTGACAGCTTGAAGCGAGCCCCATGTGCTGAGCATCTGACGGCAGGCTCAGCTCCCCAGGACGGGCCCCAGATTACGCTGGAACAATCAGGGCGTGGGGGGCTCGGTCCCCGGGGACTGTCCCTCAGACCCGCTCCAAAGACCGCCCGCCCCACCATTAGCCACAGAATGCCTGCTGCTGTGCGCAGTCATCCAAATTGGGTTCAAGCCCCCAGCCTCCGTGCTCCATTGTAATGCTCTATTTTTTAATTCAGCACCAGATCGGAGATCGGCTAAGACCTCGTGTTGCCAACATAAAAGAAGAAGAAAGATTCGTTAATCCCAATGAAAATGAATTCTTATTTTTTCCCAGAAGGAAAAAGAAAAAAGGAAAATACGAGCGTGTTAACATCAGCTTTTCAGAAAACAGGAAAATCCTTGTCATGGTGAGACGGTTGAAGCAGGCGGCTCTGAGGGTCGAGACAAAGCGCAGTAACACACCCCTTCACCTCTCGCCGGCCTGTTTTATTATCCTGGATATTCAGACTGTTTGTCTCTGGGATGCTTTTGGATGCGATAATCCTGCCAGCCTTGAAATAGAGTATCAGAGAGGAGGAGGGTCAGAGGTGGGGGAGGATGTTCACAGAATAGAAGAGAACAAGGGGGCAGGAGTGAGCAAGAAAATCTCACCCTATGAAATCAGATATGTTTTTTAGGAATCCCAAGTTTCAGAGCCAGAAGGGACCCTGGGGTGCCTGGGTGGCTCAGGTGGTTAAGATTCCGAGCCTTGATTTCGGCTCAGGTCATGATCTCAGCGTTGTGAGTTCGAGCCCCACATAGGGAGCCATAGGTATCTTGAAGATACCTAGTCACGGCTTCCCATTAAACACACACACATGAACACACATGTACATACAAACATAGAGACATGTGTACACACATACACACAGGTAAACACACATACACACATATATACACTCAAACACACACATATATACACACACATCTATGCATACAGACATACACAAAAACATGTGACACAGACACACATACATGTATGCAGACACACACACAAACACGTGTATACACCCATACACACACACACACACACACACACACACACACACAGCAAGTGAGGTCAACAGAGAAAGTATGAATTGTCTGAGGGAACAATTCAAATCCGTTTAGACCTATAGGTTAAAAGAAACAGGGACTACAACGTGCTCATATGTCTGGGAAGAGCCTGTGTGAATTTCAGCAACCATCTCCTAGGAGAGAAGACCACAATGACTCCTCTGCATCCAGTCAATACTCAGCACTCCCTCCTCTCTGAAGCCCTCTTATTGATCTGCCCGGTCCCTTACGAACTGATAATGGTGTAGTGTAGGGGTCTTCGGACCCCTGCCTGGGGTGGTATGGCCCACAAGTGAAGAATGGTTTTTACACTTTTCAAGGATTCAAAAAAAATTTAAGACTGATATTTCATAACACACGAAAATTATGTAAAATTCACATGTTGGTGTCCACAAATAGAGTTTGCATTCGCACATGGTCTGAGGCTGCTTTCAAGCTAAGTCAAGTAGGTGCGATGGGCACAGCATGGTCTGCAAAGCCTAGAACATCAACTATCTGGCCCTTTCCAGAAGAAAGACTGCCAACCCCTCGTCACAAGAGGAAGCCTTAGACAGCATGCATTGGGGGCTCTACAAGGTCCTCCACTTTACCTACATGAATATTGAAGCCCTCCAGCCCAGGGTCACCCCTTAGGGGCTGTGTGACCTGGAATAATTTACGAGCATCTCTTTGCTTTGAGTCCCTCATCTGCAAAATGGAGATCATGTTTATTGAAATAGTATCATTGAAACCTAACAGTCTATCTGCTGAGGTCACCCTTCCCTCAGATTTAAATAACATTGGTTCAAGTTCAACCCCATGTCCTGGCAAAGCCCCAAGTCCTGGTCAATATTCTCAAAGCCTTGCATCCTCTTGGTCACTTTGGCTTAAAATTCCAACTCTTTCCAAACTCTGATCTCACTCATCTTCCCTTTCCTCGACTGGTCTCTCTGCTTTGGGCTAAGACTTTATAATTCAGCTAGCTCTCCCTCAAAACAAAGTCACAGGAGGCACTGTATAAGAAGCAGATTTCATTATTGGTTTGGGGCCATGGGAAGGAGATGACATGGCTAAAACCCAAATAATTTAAAAACAAACATTCAACTTCTCTCATTTCCATAGGCTCATGACTGGCCCACCACACCAGCAATTTCCCAGTGGCAACCTTCTCTGTAGGTTCTGGCCTTCTGCCATGCCAACCCACCCCTCCATATGTACCCATCCCTCCTTGCAATTCCCCTCATATCTCCCTGCTTCTCTATTTCCTGGAGTCCTTCATCCTCAAGATACCCCCAGAAGCTTAATCTCCCCTTATTATTATGCAGGACAATCTAGCTCACCACCCTGATGCCTACAGTTCCAAGGTCGTAGACTCCATGTTTTTGCTAAACAAAAGGCCCCTTGCTGTGTCTTGCCCTTAGCCCCCAGAACAACTGTCAGAGCCTCATACATACTTTCTCCTTGCCCCAGCAGCATCTAAATGTATATTCAGCGTCCCACTGATATAAATTATATCACCCTCTTGCCCTTAGAAGACAGAAGAACTATTATCAGCAGGTTTGGGGTTGACTTGCTTTTTTCTTTCCATTAAAGTACACAAAGTACCTATCAGGCTGCTTAACGTATAAAAAGAACCAATAAGTGTTGTTCTTTCCATGACTTCCTTTGCTTAAAAAATAAATAAATAAATACAGCCAAGTACCATAATATGTAACAATATATACATCGCCAACACATCCCTGCCCACAATGGAATTCTCTATCTGGAGAGTGCATGGGGGTGAGGGGGACAGGACTGGGTTGAGAAACACTACCTAGGACAAGGTGAAAAAGATTTCTTTCTCTCCACCATTTAAATGCACCAGGAACTGAATAAAAGTCACCAGAGGAGACTCCTTTGGGGATTTCTAGAGGCTTTTCCTTGACAGCCAGGAAGGGTTGTAAGACTTCGTATCTACTACACCTGTTACTGTGTAACAAAATTCCTCACAACATAGCAATTAAAATAAAAACATTTTGTACGTCTCACATCTTTCTGAGGGTCAGAGATTTAGAAAGGCTTAGCTGGGCCATTTGGTCTTCAGATCTCTTGTGAGGTGACCTTGAGGACGTTTGAGTGGGTAGCAGTTATCTGAAGGCCTGACTGGGGCCAGAGACTTTGCTTCCAAGGTGGCCGTTGGTGAGAGGCCCCAGCTCCTCACATACACCTCTCCAGAGGGCTGCTGATGACATGGCTTCCCCTGGTGTGGCTGATCCAAGAGAAAGAGAGAGAGCCAAAAACAAAACTGCAGCACCTAATGACCTAATATCGGAATGATGTGCCGTTCCCCTTGCCACATAGACCAACCCTGGTACAGTGTGGGAGGACACTACACGAGGAGGAGAAATGGACTAACTACTGGCCTTTGGAGCTCTGCAGACCCTCTAGGGTGTTCCAACACATTCCCCTTTCTTACTTAAGCTAGTTTGCAAGTTTGACTCGAAACAAAGATGGGCTGGAATGAGGCGGAATTCTGAGACTAATGCCCTGTATTTCTACCACAGAGAAAGAGAGAAGAAGAAATCCTTCCCACCTAATCGTTGGGAAGCTAACACTACAAATCAAAAGCAAAATGAAACAAAAGAATGAGCAGCTTGGATGAGGGTTACTTTGCTGCAACAAATGATTCAAAAACTTAGTAGCTTAAAACGACCATTTACTCTTGTTCACAATTTTGTGGAACTGAGGGGAAGCTCAGCGGGGCAGTCCTCATCTGAGGTCCCATGCTGTGGCAGCCACACGTGTGCAGGAGTTGCAATCATGCGACTTCGGCGCAGCTACACAGGGCTGGGTGTGCGAGGTGGCTCACTCACGGGGCTGGCAGTCCATGCAGGCTGTCCGCTGGGCACTCAGCCAGGGCATTCGGACGAAGCCCTTAAACATGGCCACTCCAGCATGGCCACCTCAGGTAGCTGGACTTCCTCTATGATCACGGCTTCCCCCAGAGCAAGCATCCCAAGAACCAGGTAGAAGCTGCGTCACCTTTTCTGACCTAACCTCCAAAGTGGTACAGCATCACTTTTACTGTACTGTGTTGATTAAACCAAGTCATCAGAGTCAACCCAGATTCAGAAAGAGGGAGCATAAACCCTATCTTTCAGTGGGAAGCCTGGGTATGGCCAGAGACAACTGATTATCCCAAACACAGGACCTAGCCATGTCAAGCTCTGAGGGGAGAAACAATATGTCCCACATAAGAGTGACAGGGAGGCAATGTTTACACAGCAATGTCTACAATAGCCAAACTATGGAAAGAGCCCAGATGTCCATCAACAGATGAACAGATAAAGAAGAGGTGGCATACACACACACACACACACACACACACACACACACACACAGAGAGGAATATTATGCCCCCATGAAAAATGTGAAATCTTGCCATTTGCAATGATGTGGGTGGAACTAGAGGGTATTATGCTGAGCGAAATAAGTCAATCAGAGAAAGACAATTATATGATCTCTTCTGATACATGGAATTTGAGAAACAAACAGAGGATCATAGAGGAAGAGAAGAAAACAAAACAAAACCAGAGAGGGAGACAAACCATAAGGGACTCTTAATCATAGGAAACAAACTTGAGGTTTGCTGGAGGGAAGAGGGGTGGAGGGATGGGGTGACTTGCTGATGGACATTAAGGAGGGCACGTGATGTAATGAGTGCTGGGTATTATATAAGACTGATGAATCACAGAACTGTACCCCTGAAACCAGTAACACATTATATGTTAATTGAATTTAAATTTTAAAAATGTTAAAAAAAAAAAAAAAAGAATCACAGGGAAGCATCTTCCCAGTCAGAACGTATATATCCTTGAGTAGAAGAAACGGTCCTTTTGGTCCAAGACATCTCTCCTGGAAACCTATAGACATCAACCAAACCACATTTATCAAGAAATCTGTTTAGATTCAAATAACAGAAAACTCTAGTCAAACCGCCATAAACAACACAGAAATTTATGGGCACGTATACCTGGAAGTTCCAAAAGAATAGCCATCTTTACAGTTGGCTTAAGTCGGAGGCTCTGCGCACATTTTCCAACCCTTCTCTGTCCTGCCCCTGTTTCATCCGAGCGGGACAGTAAGCAAAACGCAGCTGGTCTGACCCCCATTCATGCATGACTATTTCCAGAGGGAAAAAGAGTGGGCTGCTTCTAGACACTGTCCTGAGAGACTGCAGATGAACGGATTTTTCAAACGTGCATAGCTAGCTCCTCTCCACATATTATTTGACCAAACTGAGTTATATGACCAACATTAGCCAATCGCTGGGGACAGGAACAGACTGACTCTTAAACCAACCAGTCTCACCCTTAACCCCTACGAGTGGGATGACCTCCCATGCATGAAGGGAGGATACCTGAACAAAATCAGGATTTTTTTTTAGAACTGAGGAAGTAGGAAACAGATACCAAGGAAATAATCAATGATGTCTGCTCTACTACAGAAAACGAAATCCTAAAACACTAAAATCAAGTATAACCTGGCCTTTGCTACCTTTTTTCTCCACATACAAATACAGAATCAGTTCTCTGGAAGTGAGTCGCTGAATCATTCTGGGTGTTTCCAGAAAGCCATTCCCCTGGGTTATAGGCAAGTGCAGAGTCACCAGTGACATCTGTAGCTTTCTCCTGCTGGGCTCCGGGGGCCGGCTGCTCACTACCACCGGCTCTGCCAAGGAACTCTGCACCTGCCAGGTATATCCACCTGCGTCCAGAGCCCATGCTCAGTGGATAGTAGCAACCCAGGGAGAATATTCTACTGTCTGTTGGGAAGACAGTAAAGCAATTCTGTTTGACCCCCGGGGGAGCATCAGGATTTGTTAAAAGAGCTAACTTTCATATTTTAATTGTCACATCCCTTACCCCACATCCTAGAATGTCCATAGAACACAATTATTATTCCTTGCAGATCTTAGCCAGGAGGTAATGTCAGTAACAAAGTCTTGTAAATTGGGGCTCAGAATCGCCTCCTTCTGAATTTAATAACCAAGGTTCTTTTTCTAATTGCATTTGTCATTTCTGACTGCCTCTTCCTTTAAGGTAAATTCTCTCCTAGGAGGCCCTCAACCCTCTTGCAACCTCTAATGGACGGACTCACCAGCTTGCCAGGCATCCCAGGCACCCGTGGACCCCAATGGACCAGCTTTATCTTGAGCGGGGACTCCCAACTTGATATCCAGCCAACCACATTCACTGAGGGCAATCTCTTCTCTCCTCACCCCTCTGTTTGCAATCTGTGATCCGGTCATACTGGGCCATTCCATCCACGGGGACACAGAACTCCATCCTCGTACGTATTTGCCACCTCACAGGTCCCAAACATCTGAATTTCTCAAACACTGCTGTCTCTACTAGAACTCTCTGTGGCAACCTAACTCCTTCAACCTTGCAAATTCCTGAACACCCATTAGGATATGAGATTCAGCTCTGCGCCTGCATGATTGACAGAAGAAACAGACCTGCAGTGTTTATAAAATTCAAGGCAGTAACTCTCAGAGCATTCATATTAAAAGATATCTAGAGTTAAAGGGGGGGAAAAAAAAGTATTGCCCTTAGGTCTATTCTAGAACAGGACTCCGGGGCATTTCCCTGCACAGACCATATCACCAGGACACAGATACCCGAAGGCATCTGCCAATTAGAGTCAAAAGGCAACCTTTCTGCATCTCTTTCCATCCTCAAGGCCCTTCTACGGCCTGATCTGACCAACCCAGCATCCACTCCTGGACTGCAAGGCAGTTTCTCCCCTGGCTCAGGACGCAGAACCAGATTTAGAGTATCTCTCAAATGAATTGGGGTTTTGTTCCTTCCAACCTGTGTTGAAATTTACAAGACTAAAACAAAGGCACTCAGTTTGCCCTGGCCTTGGCTTTGCCCAGGACACTAATTACCCAAAAACAGCACACGTGGGAGACAGTGGCCAACTCTGATTAAGAAGCCCCACGGGAAGGCACTGAGAACAATCTTTTCTTTTTCTTTCAAAGTTGCCTTTGTCTCTATCCCCAGCGGCCACTCTGTCTCCTGCGCTGCTGGGCATGTGTAGCTACAGCTGAGCTGCTGGGCGGACACCATGCTAGAACAGAAGCCCTCCATGCACTGGGTCCCTGCCATAGGCTGGGTCTGGGCAAGATTCTCTTTGTGCATGAGCGCTGGTCCTCCAACAATTCTGCAAAGTAGAAAGATGAAGCATCAGGAGCCCAGAGCCACAAAAACAGAGAGAGACTAAGCTAGATTATAACCCAGTTCTGTCTCAAAAGCCATGACCCATGCTTCCAGAATAAACTAGAAAGTGTGGTTCTTCCCAAATCCCAGACTTGTGGCCTTTTACAACTGGAAGAGACCTTTCTAATAACCATCATGCTCAGCCAAGGCCCAAGACCATCAGTGAACTCGACAAGAAAACACATCTGATAGGTAACTGGCTTGAACCTAGAACCCAGGTCTCAAACTTTGGGGGTCAGCACTCTTTGGTTTCCCATCTCCTTGCTCCTCCCTCATGCTGTAGTCTTCCCAAGGCACTCTCATCACTGACTGCTGACCGGACTGATCTACGCTGAACAAGCAGAGTTCATTCATTCTACCATCTTGGTAAATGCAGCTGAAAACAAGTATCAATTTTCCAGTTGCAGAAGGAAGAATCTGTAAGTAAGTGTCGATGGGTGGTAGGGAGGGCATTTGTAAGATCCTGTGCATGGAGGAAAAATAGCCATCTGCCCCTCTCCCAGCTAGAGGAACTCTAGAGTAACCCTGGGAGACACTAACCTACTTGGACTGACTAGAAGGCACTCAGCCCTGTGCTGCTGGACTTAAGGAGGCTCGCGTGCCCAACGCCTTGCCACCATGTAGTCGGGTGCCTGCCAATGTGCTCATCATCAGCCCAGCACCATGGTGAGCTGGGGTCTGACGCAGCAAACTCAGGTGTATAGAAACACACCTAAGAGCCTTGTGATAGGAGGGAAAAGCCCTGGAGGGAAGACAAAACCACAATAAAATACACCAGCACGAGCCCCCTTCCCCAACCTGAGCCAATCAGGTTGAACCAGATGAAAATCAGGCAGCAAGCCAGAGCAAGTGGACCTTGCCCGTGCAATCCTTCCCTGTTGCTCTGCGCAGGAAGGGGACAGCCTGGGCCCCATGTAAGCATATTTGCTCCCAATAGATATTTCTCCTCTGCAAGTGATAAACAATGGGGAGGTCGGCAAGGTGGCTTTGAGCGGAGAAGTCTGTTTCCAAGACCAGTACAGAGAGTTCAAACTCTCCGTATCAGAGGCAGGAAGTGTCCAGGTTGAACCTTACTGAACTCTCCCAGAGAATAAATGGGGGATAAATAATGCCAAACAGACTCCTCTTTTTAATCCATTAAGGGCAAGAGAAGTGACAAAGGTTTTAAAAGACAGTAAGAAATACTGAATTTAAACATCAGTCATAATGGAACACATGACCAAGGTTAAATCAGCTCATCAGGTCAGGGCACGAGCTCCCACATTGCTCACCCACCACGTGAGTGTCCCAGCACCGGCACTCCCTCACGTTGCTGGAAGAAGGTTCTAGAACATTCAGTGTTTAAGGCACTGTGGTCACTATTCAAAGCGTCCTCCTTGCTTATCCCACTTAAATCTTATGACAACTCTGGGAGTTAGTTACACCTGTTACACGCATACAGGCACACACACATATACACGCATACCACATACACACACACACACACACACACACACACACACTGCACAGAAACAGAGGCATGACATGCCCACCATCACCCAATGGTAAACAGGAAAGTTGGGATCTGAACCCAGGAAGTCTGACATGACATCCTGTGGGGAGACATTTGTCATTCATGTAAATGTCCACCCCAGTGCCTGGCACCGAGCGAGCCCTCAGGAGCCTTCAGATTCAGTATTGTTCTCAGAGGTCCCAACATTGGGAAGCACTGCCAAGCAAGGCCTCTCTGCTCATTTGGCGGGGATGCGGAGGGCAAGGCTGTCCAGAGACCAACAGATCCACCCGATGGCCACTTTGGGCCCTGTCCATCCATCAGATGCAGAGTCACGGCCCCTCAAGCATCCGAAACAGGGCGGACACAGCACGTGGAATGTAGGGGCCAACCAGAGCCACAGAGATGATCTTTAAAGGTTCAACTCAAGCTTGCAAACTTCACCTTAAAAAATCAAGTGAGAGGCTACCCCAAACATTGACCCCACGTGTCCTGGGGAGCAGGACATGTCCTCTGAGGCTCAGACTTGACGAGTGGCCTTTCTGCCGGCCACCAGCTGGGCCCTCCCACAGACCCTCCCTTCCTGAAAATCTGTTGGACCTCAGCTGGTGGCAATGGCTTAGCCGCACCCGGGCCGCTGTCTGTGCCTTTTGTCCCCCGGGGTAGCCTCAGATGGCTTCCAGCAATGATTCAGCCCTGGCGAGAAGAGCATACCGTGCGTGCCCGTCGCAGCTGCTGCCTCTCACGGCACACCGCCACCCACACGGGCTTACACAATAGGCGTGTTGCACCAGGAGGCCCAGGTGCCTGCCAGGACTGTTTATCAGCCGTGTTATAAAAACCCATGGGAACCTGGCTTTCCTGCCAGCCCGCTAGGCCTGGTTCCTGCTCTGCCTTTCTGACTGAATGTCACGGCTGGGCTTTACGAGGAGAATTTCTTAAATCCACACGACTGCAGAAATACACGAGTGTGGCAATCTTCCCCTCCTTTCACTCATTCCTTAGCAGCAATACTCCTTCCTCAGGAGGTACCGAAATGAGAGAGGGACACCAAGACACCGGGAAACTATTCATGTCATTCCTCCTAGACTTACGCACCTCTGGCCCCGGAGTCACGACCTCGGCTCAGAACCCTCCGTGTAAGATGAGAAGCAACTCGGACATGTGAACACCTGAGAGGCAGCCCAAGGTTCAGGACTCAGACCCCAGGAAGGCGTGTCTCAAGAGAAGGGCCTAGGCCAGACCTCGCATTTTTGTGATAATAGAGAACCTGCTCTGTCTTGCAGAACCCATGACTCTCCCTGAGGATGAGAAAGCATTTTGCCTGGCTTTCCCTCAGAAGGAGAAGCAGCAAGGACGAACCCACCAGCCAACAGGGGCCGAACTTTCTCTGGTATCCCTTGTGCTTATCCCATTAGCTGTTCTTTTTTTTTTTTTTTTTTTTTTTTTTTTTTTTTAAAGCTTATATTTTTGCCAGACAGAGATCACAAGTAGGCAAAGAGGCAGGCAGAGAGAGAGGAGGAAGCAGGCTCCCTGTCAAGCAGAGAGCCCGACGTGGGGCTCAATCCCAGGACCCTGAGATCATGACCTGAGCTGAAGGCAGAGGCTTAACCCACTGAGCCACCCAGGCACCCCACCATTAGCTGTTCTTAATCTTCACGACAGCCCTGGAGATGGGCTGAAAGTTTGCGGCTGATCTACAACCACACCAACTCTTCCCTTTTAGGAGAAGGAGGGCTAGACCCCTGATGAATATTTTTGCACAGAACTTCAATTTTTTCACTAAGCGATAACTGAAGTTTAGTGAGAGATGTCTGTGTATTGCCAAGTTTAAAAAAATGAAATTTTTTTAAATGAAGTTTAAAAGGAAGTATATTCAGCATCACTGACCTCTACCTCTGAAACTAGCAATACATTATTATGTTAATTCATTTAATTTAAATTTTAAAAAAAAAGAAAAGAGAGAACTATATTCACCGTTCCTTCGTTTTTTTTGAAAAGTCTATGCGGAATTGGACAAAGCACCAACCTGAACGCCTGCCCACCCAAAGATGCTCGCCTGAGTTCTATTTGGATGGCTGGATTCCAGCTGATTCTTATTTTCTTCTTCTTGTTTACCTGTATTTTCTACCAAGACATGGTAGAAAGGAAAAAAGGAAAGGGGTGAAGTTTGGTCTGTGGGTTTCCAGAGGCCAGGATGGAGGTGTGGAGATAGCGTGAGTGGTTCAGTTCATTTCTACCAAGAGAACTGCAGAATGGTGGGATGGCAAGAAGGGAGCCCACTTCCAGAAGAATTGGCCAGGCAGAAAGCGGGCATCCACCTTGGGGATATTTTAGAATCCTGCCAAGGAGAAACCCAGTGGAGTTCTCAGCTCCAGAGCCTCTCTGTAAAAACTCAAGAACCCCACTTTTTAAAAGTTTTTTATTGTTTATCTTTTAAAGATGAAATCGTTGAGGCATAATATTGGTGATGTGGGAAAGGAGGGGGGGATAGGGAAGAGGGAAGAAGTAAGAGGGAGGGAGGGGGGAGGAGATCCCTGTGGGGCTCCTCTGCATCCTGGTACCGCTAGGGAACTCCACTGAGCACCTAGGGCATCAGGAAGCCCGGTTGAAAGGCAGGAACATTTAGGCCAGTGGTAAATGTTTCTCGACCCCTCTTTGTTCCCAGTTGGTCCAGATTTCTGTCAGGACAGATACCTGAGAAGAGCTGATGCTCTGTCATTTAGAAGGCCTGTCCATAATTCAGGGGGTGTCCTTCCCATGAAAGACAGTGATCATGGATGCATTTGCATATGGACAAATTCGTTGTTCATAATTGCTTCTAAAATAATATTTGCTATGTACAAAGTCTGTGGAACACCATTAAAGAAAAGCTTCAAAATAACCTTTAATCTCCCTAACTCAAAATAGCCATCATCGTTATATCTGGTATATGTCCTTCCATCCATTTTATAATTCATTTATTTTCATAAAATCAAGCACATAGGTCACTCACCTTAACATTCTCAATATGAGATTATGAACACTTATCATCTCTGTAAATATTTTTCTGAAGCTATAATATTCCATCTAGTTTTAATATGTATTTCTTTGATTTCTGGAAATTTTTTTCCTTGTGCATACTCAATATTTTGATTTCTTTCTATTATCAAATTATCTGTTAATATAATTTGACCATTTCTATATTTAAAAGGGAGCTGTTTTTTTTTCTCATTTATTGTGGCCTTATCAATTTTATTGCAAGTATTTTTTTCAGCTTGGTGTTAAGTTTTTAATTTGGTTTTGATCTTCAGACAATTAGCTTTTAATTTACAAGCATTACATCTTTGAACAATTGTGTTTATGATCGTTCCCCTTCTTTCATACCTTCAAATTCTTCTGAGTGCCTTAAAAATTAAACATTTATTTCTCCCTCTTCCACTTGTTTTTACTTCATTTCTTTACCTTTAACTTTTTTTTATTGTTTGACTTGGTGGGGTTTTTTTTTTATTTTTTTTTAATTAACATATAATGTATTATTAGCCCCAGGGGTACAGGTCTGTGAATCGCCAGGTTTACACACTTCACAACACTCACTATAGCACATACCTTCCCCAATGTCCATAACCCTACCACCCACTCCCTACCCCCCTCCCCCCGGCCACCCTCAGTTTGTTTTGTGAGATTAAGAGACTCTTTTGGTTTGTCTCCCTCCCGAGCCCATCTTGTTTCATTTATTCTGTTCCGACCACCCAAACCCCACCTCTCAACTTCCTCATATCAGGGAGATCATATGATAATTGCCTTTTTCTGATCGACTTATTTCGCTAAGCATAATACCCTCCAGTTTCATCCACGTCATCGCAAATGGCAAGATTTCATTTCTTTTGATGGCTGCATAGTATTCCATTGTATATATATACCACATCTTTATCCATTCATCTGTTGATGCACATCTAGGTTCTTTCCATAGTTTGGCTACTGTGGACATTGCTGCTATAAACATTCGGGTGTACGTGCCCCTTCAGATCACTACGTTTGTATCTTTAACGTAAATACCCAGTGGTGCGATTGCTGGGTCATAGGGCACCTCTATTTTCAACTTTTTGAGGAACCTCCATGCTGTTTTCCAGAGTGGTTGCACCAGCTTGCATTCGGTGTGCTTTGTTTTTTTTAATAATTATTTTTCTATTCACAAAATTACTGAATTTTCAATTTAGAAAATTTTAAAACTATAATCACTATAAAAATCTTTATAATCTCACACACCAGATGACCACTGCTAATATTTTCCTGTACATATTTGCAACTGTTTATACTTTTATATTTTTTAATAAAATTGAGTTTGCTTTATATAGGCATGTACTGCTTATATCATCCTTTTTGTTTAACATTACATCATGAGTATCTTATTTGTCATTACATAGTCTTCAAAATTCTTGTTTATAAGTATATAAATAAATATTTCATCCTTAGGACTGTGTGATATTTAACAAATTCCCAGTTATTGGACCTTATTACAAATATGATTAAAATATGGAGGCTTTGTATCTATATCTACCTATCATCCATCTATCTATCTATCTATGTATCTTTTTTCTCCGGGATAGATGCCAAGACATGGAATCTGTAGGTCACAGAGCTTGAATTTTTTTAGAGGTTTTTAATAAATATCCCTCTTCAGAAGAGCTAAATTCATTTAAATTAGGACCTGAAGTCTGTGAAAGGCCCTCCCCACGACACTCTACCAAAATCAAGTGTTTGTTGTTGTTTTTTAAAAATCTTCACCAATATCACAGAAAAAGAAAGTAACATTTCACTCTAATTTGCATTGCTTGATTAGCAAAGCAGCAGAATATTTTTGCATTTAAATCTTGACTCCATCTGGAATTTATTTTGGTGTTTGAAGTAAGGAGCAACTCTGACTTGATTTTTCCCACAAAGAACCAATATCATTTGTTGAAAGAGTCGATCTATTTCCCATTGTATGATGTGTCCTTGTTTAGACCCTAAGCTCTTACACAGATTTGAATTGAAAGGTTAACCACTCAGCCTATCACTAATAGGTCTCCTGGTTCGATGACTGTAGCTTTATACATTTTATACCTCTGGTCATCATTTTTTTATTCATATCTCCTTTAGTCCATGTACTTTAGACTTATTTGTCAAACTCCTCCCCCAAAAATTACAGTGGGAATTGTGACTGAGATTTATGAAGCCTGTACTTAACTTGGAACAAACTAATATCTTTATATCATTAAGTCATACAGAATAATAGCTCCCCCTATCATTTGAATCTCCTTTATTATCTTTGTTTTTTTAGGATTTATTTATTTATTTATTTTAGAGAGAGACAGTAAGCAGGGGGAGGGGCAGAGAGAGAGAGAGGGAGAGAATCTCAAACAAACTCCATGCTGAGTGCGGAGCCTGACATGGGGCTCCATCCCAGGACTCTGAGAGCATGACCTGAGCCAAAACCAGGAGTCAGATGTTCAACCGACTAAGTCACCAACGTGCCCCCTTTACTGTCTCTTAATAAAAATTAGGAGTCTTCATATAAAGGTCCCTTTATAGTATTACTCCTATGGTTTTTGTTGCTATTTTAATACAATCATTTTCCCTACTACGACCTCCTATTCTATTATTGTTGGACTTTGTATAAATGGCAAAGCTGGCTACTACTTTAGTATATTTTATGGGGCTGGTGTTTTAAAATCTGAGTGTGCGTTGAGTTTTATCAATTATGTTTCAGCATTAACTGATATTATCAGGTTTGTTTTGGCTCACATGGCATGACCAATCAGAAAAATTTCCACATACAAAACTGTCCTTGGATTCTTTACATAAATCCCAGTTTTGAATTTAGCTTTCATGATTTCAAATTTTGCATCTACATCATATAAAATATGCACTTATAATTTTCCTATTTGTGCTATTGATGAGAAGTTTTAAGATCCACATTAAGCCAGCTTTGTAAAATTAGAATTATTTTCCATGAGTTTTTTTTCCAGCACAGAAACTAGCTCTTCCTTCAAAGTTTAAATAGCAAGAGAAATTTGTCTGGCCTTAAGATAAATTTTAGAATAAATTCTTTAACAATTTTACATTTCTTCCAAGTACATTGATTTGTTTGAAGCTTTTTATTCTTAGAACAATTTTTATTCTTCCTAGCAAAATGTCTATCATCCATTCCTTTGAAATTTCCCATTTTTCCACAGTATTAATTCCCTTACAATTTTAAAATCTCCAAATCTATGATTATAGCTGTTTATTTCTCTGAATTTCCATTGTCTCTTTTGTTTTCCTAAGTGTTCCAGAAATTCAACCAGAAAACCAGCTCTTAGATTTGTTAGTCAATTAAACTGGGGGGTAGGGGGGCTCTCCCCTTTTAAAATCAGAATTTCTGCTTCAATTACCTTTTCCACTGACTTGCATCTTATTTTATGTCTTACCTGTTTTCCTGAATGACTATGCCATCTATTTCTTTGTATCTTTCTTTTTTAAAAACGTAATCATTTGCTGTTATCATGTGGCCTCTAAGGACAACTTTAGCTACATTTCATATGTTTCTGAAAGAAGTATTCCCTTTCTATTAACTTCCCAATAAACTATTAAGAAATGGATTTGAGTTTTGGAGAGGTATGAGGGGGTCTTCTTGTTTTATTTCTTAAGTGATCAGATAGATATTTTTATTTCATTTTTATTAATAGTTTCGATTTTCACGGCGTTGGAGTCAGAGAACGTGGCCTGGACAGTTTCCACAATCAATCTGGAATCTGCTGATATTTCCTTTGTGACCACATATGTTTTAATCACCGCTCGCAAAGGTCGGTAAAGATGGTGCAAAACATGACACTACTTCACCGTTAACCTCTCTTTTAAGCAACATTTGGTTGACACATACACTATGAGGCTGCTGGGTATGTGAAGTGGGTTGTGGTGATTAAGCATCAGGCTCTGAGATCAGATTCTTAGTCTATCCCCGATTAGCTGCAAGATGCTCTAATCCTGGTTACCCTTCATCTGACATGAGGATAATAACAGCACATACGTCAAAGGACTTTAAAGAAATAATGCAGGACGCATGCCCAGCATAGTAACTGGGACATTGTACACACTTCAAAAGTACATCTACTGTAGGACATACAACTTACTGACATAACATGACTCTGTTTCCCATTTAATGCGTCTTGCTTTGAAGATCCCTTTTGTGAATGTTAACAGTGCCAGCCGTGCTTTCTTGAAATCTGGGTTGTGTGTCCAACTTTCTTTTGTTATTTTATTTTCAATCTCGCCACATTTTATTTTAGAGGTATTCCGTGTCAGCAGACTATATACGTCACTGGTTTTTAAATACAACTTGAAAGCCTTTGTAAAGAGTATAAATCATATATATTTATCGTCTTAGCTCATAGTTGTCTTATGTCTATCAAATCATTTTGTGCATTTTGGCTGTGAGGTTGTCATGCTATATTTATTTGCTCTCATTTGCTTTTAGGGTCTATTTTTTGTTTGTTTTTTAATCTACTCTAGAGTTGTGAACTTTATCTTCATCGCTTTAAAAATTCTACCATGATGAATTACTGATCTCTACATCTGAAACTAATAATGTACTATATGTTGGCTGATTGAATTTAAATTTTAAAAAAAATTCTACCAATGGCTGGCTTTCATTTTGTTTTGCTCTGTTTTGTTTTTATTTGTTGATGTGAAATTCACAAGAAATGAATCATTTTAAAGGGAACGATTCAGTGACAATTTAGTGTTGGCAATGTTGTACAACCACGTCTATTCCTTTAGGTTTTAGCAGGAGGATTTTCACTTTCGGAATCTAATTATCGAAGTTTGCATTTCCCTGAATAAGATGGGGATGACATCAGTTCTTCCTCCTTTCCCTGTTTCTCTATCATGGCTTGAATTTGTGACTCATTCACAATAACTCAGGGTGGGTAGGATTAAATTTCTTTAAACTCTATAACCTCTCTCACAAATTACACCTGTTACTAGCATTCAATTCTGAATCTCGGAAATTTGCATTCTGTTGCCCGGTAGAGTATTATGGGTTGAGTTGTGTCCCCCTCAAAATTCCTATGTTGAAGCCTCAACCCCAAGTAGGTCAGAAGGTAACCATATTTGGAGAGAAGCTATTTTGAGAAGTAATTAAGTTAAAATAAGATCATGAGGGTGGGCCCTACACTAATGTGACCGGTGTTCTTAGAAGAAGAGAAAATGTGGACACAGACACGCACAGAGGAAAGTCCGTGTGAAGACACACAGAGGAAGCGGCCTTCTTGAAGTCAACGGGAGAAGCCTAAGAAGACAACAGCCCTACCTACACCACCACCTCAGATTTTTAGCCTCTAGACCGTGAGACAGTAACTCTCTGCTGTTTAAACCACTCTGCCTGAGGCACTTTGTTATGAAAGCCAATCCAAACTAACGTATGAGGTAATCGCCTTCCTACCCCAGGACCTCAGTACACTCTTTCCATTTCAACACCACCAGCGCTGAGCATACGTGCATATGCGCATGCGTGTGGATGGACACGTAAGCGCACACACTTCCTCTGGTTAATTCCCACCCTCAGGGGACCGCTTTTCTGACCATTCCGCCCATCGTTCCATTGCACTCTGTACTTGGGATGCCCAGCCATTTGAACAAAGGCTTATCCACCTGTTCCCGTGACAACCCTTTACTCTGGATCCCCAGGATCTAACTCACAGATTGGCACAGGACAGGGGGCCACCAAATTAATAAACAAATTAATTGAGCAAATTAATAAATGGAGCACTGAAAAAATGGAAGACATTCTGTTTTTGCTACCTGTGTTGTTTTCAGCTTAACACACCCCTGCATACTTGGTCCAAATGGTTTACATTTCCACAGAATAGATTTATTTTCTTCAATTGCTCTGTTCTGGCCCTTAGCCTATATTTTGAAATGTCTTGTTAATGCCGATTATGAGAACAATGCCCACCGAAAATCTGGCTTGCAGGCAGCAAGTGAAGGTTGACAAAAGCTCACATATTTTTTTTTTATGTCACTCAGGCAAATGGAGATGAAATCCATTTATCATGAAGGCAAATACCTATCCTGGAGCCTCCAAGCCCCAAACCTATATCTGACACCATGATTTGCTTAAAATAAATGAATCTGGCTGGAAGGATTGATAGGTATTTTTCGATATATACAAATCTAGATAGTTCATAAAAATATATCCCGTGTAGTCCCCATCCTCAGATCCTGTGGATAATTAAAAGCACACCAATGCATCGTGCTGAATTTTCTGCCAGGAGTTTGCAGGGGAGAAAATAATTATTCTGACAATTAGACCCAAAGCAGTGTGCTCCTTGTCAGAGAAGGCCAAAGATGCCCGTGCATGCTTCTGCGTCACCTTTTAATAGCTTAATTAATTTGCACACTGATGAAATCTCAAAATCAGTCTAGGAACCCACCTGTATAAAAATGATGAATGAGCTTCGTGTGACTTCTTTATCCTGGGGGCTTCCTACTGAGCAGTATTTGCATATTAGAAACCCTTTGGGTCTCTTCCTCAGAGGCTGCTGGCTTCCAAGAGTCATTCACAGCACACAGTGAGTGCTCTAAATTCAAATTCAACTGCTCTTGTTAGCACAAAGCCCACATCACCTACCCGGGCGCTGGGTCATCGTCTCTACACAGACCCTTCTCTGCCCTGAAGCAAGTGCCCTTCATTATAGTCTGACATAGTTTTTGATCCCATATTAAAGAAGCACTCCTTTCTAATATAAGAATGAAAAATCTATCTGAAACCAATAATGCCTCTCAAAATTCACACGTGGGGACCTGTCTCCTGCCCTAGGGCTTCTACGCATTGTGCCATCCTCACAGCTCCCTGCCTGGATTCTGCTCTGTTGTCAATCAGGATTTCTCACAGCTGTCAGGAAGCCAAATAAAACTCTTCACCTTGGCAAGGGTCCCTTCTCCCCGCACCCTACAGCTCCGCGGAGCGCAAAACAGACCAGCAGGGCGGGGTCCAGTGGAGGCGGCTTTGGTTAAGGAAATATGGTGACCAGTCATGGCTGGGTACCTTCTGCCCAGTAACCCAAGCAAAGTGTCAACAAGTTTTGGTGGGGAGGTAAACGGGATGTGGGGGGAGAACAACTTTACTTTCTTCCCCCTTGTTTAAATCCTCCCTCGATCCCCTGCTTCGACTACATTTCAAAAATCATATAAATCACATGAGATAGGAATTCCACCCTTCAAGGGAAGAGGGAAGGTAAAAGTGCAGGCAGGGAGTGATTTCTAAGGGGCACCAACTTAGTGCCCAGCTGATTGCGACACCCACGTAAATTTCACAACCCACATAAATTTCACACACACACACACACACACACACACACACACCCGCGAGATTGGTCTGATCCTTCCCTGTTGACACGTCAAGGATTGACAGCCCAGAGATTTGCAGAAAGCCATTCATCATGTGAGCGACAGGGAGAGAGCCACAGCAAGGACTCCAGAGCTGGGCTTTCTCCCTACCGGCACCTTTTCCTTCCTCTCTCCTGCCTGACTTCCAGGATCGGCAGACCCAGGCAAGCCAAGGCTGCACTTGGGCGGCCCCAAAATTCTGACTAAGGCGCCAGCAGGAACAAAAGATACAAAGCCAGCCGGTGGCCTTTGTAATCACTGTTCCTGCTAGGAAACCACTTCGTGCCTCACTTGTGCTTCTCTGAGGCTGATTGATACTCTTGGAGCGGAAAACCCATGAGAAAGTTCCTTTCCCTCTCAAAACTGAGGGCTTCCAGTGGGCATCGCAAATGTGCCAAGACCACCCCCTGCCCCAGCTTTCCATGGTGAATGCCCGCGTGGGGCAGGAAGTGGGCCTGCCAAGTACTGTTCTCAGGGAAACATTCCCGCCCGACCCCCACCCCATCCCCAAGGCAGGCACCAGGTTCCCAAGCCACCACTGAGCTCCTTAGTACTTTCTGAAGGCCCAGGGCCTTGATGAATATGTGAGAAAAACAAACATTTGTCCCAGGGTTTGGGAAAGAAAGGGATGCTTAAAGAGAGACTCCCCCAGGCAAGCCTGGGAAACCCCCAGCGGAGGGAGGGGGGCATCTCATCGAAAAGTTTTAAAATAGTAAATATGAAATCTAAACCCAGATGGTGCTTTTTCTAAGGAAGCCAACCACTCCTCAAGCCGATTCCTTCATATAGATCACCTTAAAAACAACACCATGAAGCAAATGTTCCCCCACAGCCATCTGGCTGCCATATCCCATTTTGATCACACAGCTGACAGGACGAGAACCCTGAGCAAAGGAGGAGTCCCTGGGAGGAGGGGGGGTGGCTCTCTCCTTGATTTGCTATCTTGGGTCAAGCAGCGTTCTGGATTTTGTTGGCTCCTTCTGCACCCTGATTTTGGTCTCAAAATCCTTCCCTGAAAAGAGGACCCAAAGGAAAACGAAGGCTGCGGAAGCCAAGAGACCTACAGAGATCCAACAAGACAGATTTGGAAATGGGGCATGGAGAACAAGGTCAGCAGTGCCCCCACCTCTCCTGTCCCACCTAGTTCAAGCTGTCCTGGTTCAAAATGTCCTAAAAAGGAAACAGGGCCCTAAGATGGGAGACTGAACAAGTACATTTGAAACCATGGGGATTCCTCCAGAGAGGGGCGGGCCTACCCGCCATTTTTATTTAGCTGTCATTTGATGCTTCTGTTCAGGGACCAGTGGGAAGATGAGCTCTGCTTCCAGAGACCCGAGATTCCCCAAATTCCAGCACTCCTCCAGGAGACCTTGTGATCACAACACCGTGCCCCAGGAGCAAGGTCTGAGACACCATCTATTGTAAGATGCCCCATTGTTTTAGAGACAACTAAGAAGGAAAAATTGCCACCATTGAGATCATGACATGCCATCAATTTTGAGAAACAGACTGATTTCAGAGATGTTAATATGGGAAAGAAAGAAAAAAAAAAAGAGCATCTTAGAATCAATGAAATACATTAAAAGCTGACACTTACTGGGAACACAGCCGGTGCCAGGCCCTGTGCCAAATGCTTCCCGTGGATTATCTCATTCACTCTTCACCACTGTAATTATCCCCATTTTTTAAGTGAGAAAAGCCGGTCTTGAAGCATGGAATTAACTTGCCCAGTATCACACAGACAGTGTGGTCAGTACCACATTCAGGCCAGTCCGAATCCAGAGCCCAAGAATTTACACTTGTGGGGCCCCCAAAATCCCTTAGGATGAATCTTGAAAATAGACACGTTCAGCCCTCACCTCCTTGTGTTTCTAATTCATTAAGTCTCCAGCGCTATTGACAAAAATGCATTTTATACCAACTTTGGGTCATTCAGATGAAGGGGATGAAGGGGATGAAGGGGCCGTGCTTGGAGAACCCGAAGGAAGTCTCCGTGGGTAGGATCAGGAATGTCAGCCCCAGGGTATGGCATAGTGAGCGCTGGAAAATACCTGGAAAATACTGCGTGGTTTCTTCGGCAGGGGAGGAGGGGTCGGGGGAGGAGAGCTTAGAGCTGATGTCCTGCAGTCAATCCGCAGCTTACAGCATTTTAAGAATACTCTTAATGCCTTAAGAGAATTACTTTGTCCTGTTAAACCAGCCTGTGCACAGCTGCAAAAACACAACGCCAGTCCAAAATCAATGTCCTTCAATAGCTGAGGACTGGCAGGATTGAGGGCTGGACGCAGAACATGTGGCACTTCAAGGTTGCTGAACACAGATAAACTTGGGTCCACTGAGCAGAGGACCAAAAAAAAAAAGTGTTGTGTTTTTTTTAAGATTTTATTTATTTATTTGACAGAGATCACAAGTAGGCAGAGAGACAGGCAGAGAGAGAGGAGGAAGCAGGCTCCCTACCGAGCAGAGAGCCCGATGTGGGGCTCCATCCCAGGACCCTGGGGGGTTCGATCCCAGGACCCTGGGATCATGACGTGAGCCGAAGGCAGAGGCTTTAACCCACTGAGCCACCCAAGCGCCCCTGTCTTCTTCTGAAGCATCCCCCAGGCCACAGCAGGACACACACTCCCCCTTCTGTTAGAAATACCGATAGGCTCAGCAGGAAGAGGGGCCCATGGGGACACCTGCGGGGCTCAATCTGGTAAATTAAGGGTCTGCCTTTAGCTCAGGTCAGGATCCTAGTCCTAGGATCCAGTCCCACACTGGGCTCCCTGCTCCCTCTTCTCCCGCTGCCTGTGGCTCCTTGCCCTGCTTGTGTGCACTTGCTCTGAGCTCTCTCTCTCTCTCTCTCTCTGATAAATAAATAAATCTTTAACAATGAAAAAGGAGGGGTGTGTGTTTGAATCACAACTCCACGACGCTAGCCTTGCAACTTCGAGAATCCCCCTCAACCTACTTGCTCATCTGTAAAACGAGGGTTACTAACACCTCCCTTAATGTGGCTGTTGTTAAGATAAAGTGAGATCTTGGACTCAGGCACTTGTCCTATTAACAACTCAATAACCACGAGTTCCTTGTATTTCCTAAAACGTAACCGTACACAGTGCGGTGTTTTCACACAGAAGAATACGTGAATAAGACAATCAAACAATAGCAGAAGAGCAACTCCAAAAAAGAGCTCAGCTGGTTGGGTTTGTTTTTTTTTTTAAGATTTTATTTATTTATTTGACAGAGAGAGTCACAGTAAGAGAGGGAACACAAGCAGGGGGAGTGGGAGAAGCAAGCTCCCCGCCAAGCAGGGAGCCCAATGAGGAAGGAGGGAGGGGCTCGATCCCAGGACCCTGGTACCACTACCTGAGCTGAAGGCAAATGCCCAATGACTGAGCCACCCAGGCGCCCCTCATCTGGTTGTTCTTAAGCTGGGTTGCTGGGATTTGCATCCTGACCACGTGACCTTAAACTAATTCCTTACTTTTTTTTTAATTTTTTTAAAATTTCTTTTCAGTGTTCCAGAATTCATTGTTTATGCACCACACCCAGTGCTCCATGCAATACATGCCCTCCTTAATATCCACCACCAGGCTCACCCAATCTCCTGCCCCCTCACCCCTCTAAAACCCTCTGTTAGTTTTTGTAACCCATGAACACATGGGAAAGACATTGAAATGGACAGAAAAAGATAGCTGGGTGTTCTGCCTCGCATATCCTCTGAGTTGCTTACGTCCCGACACTTTGCATTGACTTAAAGCTACTTGGCAAGCCTGTGCTTATCACTGAAAGTTTCCCACAGAACCGCAGCTACGTCCTGTGGAAAGGGAATTGGTGGATCACTGCCCAGCAGATATTGATGAGTTCACAAGACGTTCCAGGGTTCCAGCGTTCCTGACCACCAGCGTATGCTCTGGTCTGTGGATTCTCCCTTGAACCCACTGTCACCCCTACAGCTTCTCTCATTAATGAACGAGTTTAATAAAATCTCTGACATGTTTTCATGTTATATGCAAGTCATGAGCTTATTTTTTGAAAACATTTATCCTTTCATACCAATCCTCTGCTTCTTCATAAGGAGGATGAAATAAGAAAATGCCACTTCAGTGGGGGGAGTGAGGATACCTGGGATAATCCATGCAAAACCCTTAGCACAGTGTCCAACACATTCATGGATAAAATGTTTTCGATTTTAAGTTGCTCTCCAAAAATTGTTTTCTTAAAGACTTATCACCAATTTTTGCTTCTTTACGAATGAGCACTCACAGATCAAATGAATAAATAAATAAATAATCAGCAAATAAATGTTAATTAAAAAAACTTGGAGGAATACACTTGTGATTCATTTAAGGGCTTGGATTTTGGAGAATTTGCTTTTTGTTGGTTTCCTCTGGACACACATACATGCCCTTAGGTGCAATCTTATATAGCTTACATTTGTCATATATTCTAGTCATCAGTTATTTCTAGTTTACGTGATGAAGACAAGTACATTCATATTTCCTAGTGCTTCCCCCCCAACAAGGAATACAGTAACTTCCCAACGTTCCACACCTGAACAACTTTGGAGACCACTGATCTCGGGGCTTCCTTAGAAGCAGGAAACAGGGATTCAGACCACCTGCTCCTGATGGAATTATTTTATGAGGATGTGATCACATCATTTTAGTTCACCTGGGATTAAGGACTCTTTAGCATGGGGACTGGGAAAAGGCAGAAAAAGAGAAAGACAGCAGGTGCCATTCACACATCACTTAAATCATCTGTTGATCCATTCAGCAATAAACATTCCACATCCTCGAGAAGACCAGAGACTAGTCCAGGAAAGGGACAATTTTCAGGAAAGCTTTCCAACAAAAAACAGAATGTGAGGAGCCACAAAAAACAGAGAGTGTGATGAGCTCTAGCAGGGGTGGATAGAGGCAGACGAATATCCCAGAGGAGACCACACTCTGTGATTACCCCTGAAGGATGGAGGGCTTTAGAGGTAAGTAAGTCAGGGAGGGTGCAGGCAGAGGAGCTGGCAGGTGCAAAGGGACAAAGGTGTGAATGAGCCCCTATCATAGAGAAGAGCAAGGACCTCCATGTGGCCTGACATACTGGGGAAAATGACACGGAGCTAGAACGGTAGTCAGAACAGCAGCATTTATGATTAGCCGTGGGAGCCCCAAGACCCACTGAGGAAGGTAGTGCAGTAAATATGTAAATATTTAATATGTAAATAAATACGTAAGATGAAGAAAATTGAACATCAGCAAAATCTGAGGATCTGAGACTCGGTATTCTGCTATCACTAGAAATGGTTTTGTGGTTTTGTTTTTTAAGCTATGCTTTTCCTCTGTCTGCAGGATTGTAAAGACCTAAGAACCACAGAGAATCAGAAAAGACAACTGAAAGCCCTAAAGAAAGACAAATTCTCGAGAATGCATCTCAGTCCTTGAAAAAGGTCCCTTATTTATGGTGAAAGTCACAGAACTGGGCTCTGGCCAGACACAGATGCCCAAGGCTCCTTCTAGCTGTTGCTTAGCATGGCCTGTGTTAACAAGTGAAAAAGTCCACGGGAGCGCCTTGCTGTCTCCTACCCAGCTATCTTCCATTTCCCCAAAGTTCTTCTTGGCCAAGGAAGCAGCAGCCCCTCACTCGCCCACCTTCAGCTCCCGTTTTCCCCCACACTGAACTGTGTGAACTTCATCTCCAGGCAGACCTCGGGACTGGTACCAGGGAGACATTCTGGAGGCTGGTTGACCTTGGGTCATCCTGAGCCCTGAATAGGTCACACCCATGAGCTCCTTGCAAGAGATGAGGAGTCTTTCCTTGGTTCCTCTTTCCATTCTGTGGCCCATAGGGAAGGGCACCCCAGCAAGGAGATGGCCAAGAGCCATCCATCCACAAGCATGCACACTTCCGTGCAATGGGTCACCAACAGCAGCTAAAGTCACCTGAAGGGCTCGCCAGCCCTCCCTGACCTGCATCCCAGCAGAGAAGCAAACAACAAACAAACAGAGCCTACCAGAGCAGCAAGGTTGACGGAGAGGCTCTTCTTGATTGAACTCTGGCCAGGCTCCTCTTAATCTTCTTCTCATCTAGACCTCGACTTTTGGACTCCATGTCCGCCTCACTATTGCCCAGAAAGAATCCTGTTAAATCAGTTTAGCCAGAATCCCCCACCCTCGATAACAGATCACTGTAGATATCTGATCAAATCTCACACTCTCCATGATGGGCAGGAGACGTCTAATCACCCTGGTCCACCTTCAGCCAGAATCCCTCCTTAACCTTGACCTTTCTTCTTAGTGATTTTCCATCCACTAACCTCCACTTTGCTCACTGACCATAAAGCCCCACTTGTCCATGCTGTATTCAGAATCGAGACCAGTTCTTGACTGAAGTCTCTTTCTCCCAATTGCAAGAGTTCCCAAGTAGAATCCACTCTTTACCACTTTCACTACCATCCAGCTCAAGGTTGGCAGGAATGTGAGCTCCAAGAGTCAGCCCCACTCATTCAAGCCATGCCTCTAATGTTCCAATATGGCAGCTGAGATCCCAAGTGCTGACCTTGAATCTCTTATTTCCTCCAGCCACTCCTACTTGAGCATAAATTGGAAACGCATGTCAATCCTGCAGCCTGTTTCCCAGAAATACTGACTTATATTTAGAAGAGAAGAGTCAAGACTTTGACCTTCATGATATATGATGCTCTAAGCCAAGACCTTACCTTACTGTGAGACATGTTAGGAATGGGACCCAGTTTTAACCCTTAGAGCAAAATCGCATGAATTCTAATAATAACTTTCAGTGCATTTGGGAAGCAATGTTTGGCAGGAGAAATGGGGAGGCTTATAGAAATCTCTCAATATTCAAAAAGGGTATGTTTTGCTGTGAAATCCACACGCCCTGGGATGTCCAGGACAGTCTCCTTTTTAAACAGATTGAGAGCTCTATCTTGCTATGGGGGTTGGGGTTGGGGTTGGTTGTACCAAGCAAATCAGCAGAAAAGCGGACTGACATCTAGGAGAAGTTGGGTAAGTGGCCTTAGTCCAGCTTGGCGCACAGGAGAGAGAATGAGCGTTCTTCACGGAATGAGCCACAGAGGTTAAACAGGTGACCAGAGGAAAAATTATAAAATTTTATTATATTTTGCAACCCATTGGTTATCAGTTGCTTTGTTTCTGAAGTGCTGAAAACAACGAATTTCTGCTTGTGGGCTATAAGGCAAGCATTTTAATTACTAGGAAGTTTTTATTTGTTTAACACAAAGAAAAAGACAGGATTATAGGACCTAGGCAGCTGGAGTTAGTTTTAGACTTTCAAAAAAATAACTTTGTTGATTTCTTTTTGATTATAACAGGAATACTTATAAAGGAATGTCTAAAAATCAGAAACAGGCAAGTACCAAGACGATGATGACTATCACCCATAGTTCTAGCACCCCAGACATAAAAATCTGAGTGTCAGTCCTTAAAGACTTTTTTCCTACTTACCTATATCATTTGGTATAAAGGCACAAGAAAGAACTACCTATAGTATATTATAAGCTGCTATTTCCTTTAGCTTTTCTGTAGCTCTCTTTCCACACCAGTGACTATAAATCTTCAGGATCGTTTTTAACGGCTCTATACTATTCCACGAGATGTTGTGCCAACTTTTTCTTTTTTAATCCTACAGAGAGAAAGTCAGGATGTTTCCAGTCATGCTGCATTGTAAGCACTCCTGGGACAAACATCCTTGTGCTCTTTCCTCCTGTATTTAATTATTTTTTTCCGGGAAAAAAATCCCTAGACGGGGAATTACCCAGTCTAGCATTTGCACTTTCTGTAATGGGGCTGAGCGATATCACCGCAGTGCCTGGCCCCTCCACACTCCCCTAGCAATTTAGGGAAACACCCATTTCCCTGACTCTCAACACTGGGGAGTGTAAACCATCTCAACCTTAGTTTATGCATTTTTAGTAAAGCAGGTCACAATTCTGCTGTGTCTCCCCCTCCTCCAAAGCACCTGGACAGAACTGACCAGACAGAGGCAGGCACTCTGGGCACTCGCAGCATCTCTCCCGGCTTTTCTGTTCCAGGACAGAAAATGAAAAGCTCTCACAGGGAAGGATTTCTTTGAGCGCCAGCCCGGATGTTGGAGGAACTGGGGCAGGGGAAAAGAAGGGGCCGAGGGTGTCCTAGCCTGCCTCCTTCACATCCCCAGGGCACCACACTCCCTGCCTGGCCTTCTCCATCCCCAACAACACCTGCTGGAGAAAGCCTCCAGGAAGAAAGGGGGAAGCAGGGCAAAAGCAAACACAAGGGCAGAAGGGAACAGCATGGACTGGCAGGTTAGAAGGGCAGTCCGTTCCCACCAGGGACCCCCTTTTCAGCTGCAAACGGCTGCATTTGACATTTCAATGCGACCAGGGGAGGGGAGTGGGAGGGACAGGAGAGACCTGAATAGGGACTAGTAGACAAAAAAAAAAAAAAAAAAAAAAAAAAATCTGCATCTCTTTAATTCTGCCACATGTTCTTTCTCCCTTCTCCCCTCCCCAGAATGTGACATTCAGGAGCAAGAGGGTTTTCCCCTCCCTCTTGCTTTTGCTTTTTCTTTTTCTCTTTGACATTTAAAAACAATATACACTTGGGTGCATTGAAAGTTGGGGAGGAGTGGAGGGGGGAGGAGGGAAGAGGAAGATTGTTTCTGGAAGAATTGAACCTCAGGAAAGCTGCTTTCATCTTCCCTGGGACTGTCCCGGCACCGGATTCCTTTTCATTCCTTTGCAGGGGAAAAGTGAAAAGACTTGGATTTTGCAAACAAAAAAGTAAATTCTAACCCCATCTAGTGAATGTGGTCTCTGGTGGGGGAGGGAACCGCTTGTTCCTTGAGAAGGATCTTAGAGCATCTACGGAACAGTATTCTCTGGAAGCTAGCTTGAGAGAACAATAGCAACAAAGCCTCAGAATGGGGTTAGGATTAAGGTGGGGTCAGAGCTAGGCTTCCCTCTCCCCACCCCTCCCTGAGGCTGGGGGGCACCCGCAGGCCAAGGAGTTCTGCCCTGAGCCCAGACTCTGGGCTCCAGCGAATTTCACAACCAGGCTTGATTCTTCCCGTTCTTCCTCCGCTCTCCCCAGTTTGCAGATGAGAAAACTGAGGTCCAGGAAGATGAAATATGATAAACTCACAGAGTTGGGTCAACCAAGCCCCAACCCACGTCCTTTTTCTTCCATTGCAAGGAGCGCCCCATTTCACGCCTCCTCCCACATCTGCTAAGAGAGACTGAGCCACGTCTCTCTAAGTCACAGAGCCACCGGGCAGCATCGACTTTCTCCACCCACCACAGAACAAAAATAGCAGGGAAATCTAGTGCAGTGCTCCCCTGGGGGAAGGAGGGGCAGGACTATTGCTCACGCTGGAGGGGGAAATGGACAGGCTTGAAAATGAGGGAGAAGAATACTGTTTTCATTCTGGAGTCCTCCAGGCTTTCTGGTGACTGAGGCTGGAGAGGTTTTGTGACCTCACCGCCACCAGGAAGCCCGTCTTTTCATGGCCTGGAGAGCTGGGTACCTGAAGGGGCCTGGGCCATCAGAGACCCAGGTCATTAGGGACCCAGGCCTGACGCAAAGCCGCACAGGGTGGCTCTCCAGGTTCTCCCAGGGATGGATTGGGGGGGGGGGGCAGGGCCCCCTTCTGGGGAGGACAGAAGCCGGCTGGCACGGGACAACTAGACTCTCCATGTAGCCACAGGGGGTTTGGTTGGGAGCCCATGAACACGTAAGTGTAAAAAGATGTGACCTTCCTCTGTACCCCAAGCTGGTGAAGTGAGACATGGATTATACAAGTTAAGGTCTAGACCCTTGTCACAGTATTTTAAATCCCTTTAGCCACCCTATATGACCAGAAAGTACTAGACGGAATCAAAATACTCTGTTTCTATAGTAGAAAATACTATGGCATAGTGTAGACCTACTTTTTTAAATAAACTTTTAATTTTGGAATGGTTTTGAATTTTTTTTTCATTGCTAAAGATAGTACAGAGTTCCTAGATACCCCTTCACGCTGTTCCCCTAATATCAACATTCGATGTTAGTATGTCTCCCGTCACCAGTAATGAACCAACATCAATGCACTATTAGTAGCTAAAGTCCATGACAGTATTCAAATTTCCTTTGTTTCTACCTAACATCCTCTCTCTCTCTCTATCTCTCTCTCTCTCTCTCTTGTCTTTAGAGAGAGAGAGAGAAAGAGCAAGGAGGGGAGGGCATAGGGAGAGGGAGAGAGAGAATGTCAAGCAGACTCCACACTGAGCCCAGAGCCCAGCTCGTGGCTCGATCTCACAACCCGGACATCATGACCTGAGCTTAAATTTAAAAGTCGGACACTTAACCAATTGAGCCACCCCTGTACCCCACAACCTCTTTCTACTCCAGGATCCCTCCAGGGCACCAGCTCCCATGGAGCTCTCACATCTCTTAAGGCTCCTCCTGGCTCTGATGGTTTCCCAGATTTTCCTTCTTTTTGATGACCTTGATGGATTTGAGAGTTACTGATAGGTATTTCATGGAATGTCCCTTAGCTGAGGTTCATCTTACTTTTTTGGTTTCCATGATTTGATTAGGACTCTGTGTTTTTGAGGGGAGAATCCCAGAAGTAAAGAGCTTTTCTCATCACATCACACCAAGAGTATATCCTACCAGCGTGACTTATCACCGTTGATGTTGACCTTGATCACCTGGCAGAGGTCGGGTTGGTCAGGTCCCTCTACTGGGAAGTTCCTCTTTCTTCCTCTCATCCTTGGAAAGAAATCACCACACACAACCTACACTTCAGGAGTGAGATGAGAGGGTTCCCCTCCTCAAGAACACAGTATCTATACATATTCCTCCAAATTCTTCTGCATGGAAGATTTGGAACAGATGATTTTTTTTAAATGTAGACGGAGATGACTAGTGTAGCATCTGTATTCTTCAGAAACAGGCAATGGAATATATCAGGGGTTCTCAGACTGTGTCCCACAAAGCCATAAGATGCCAGGGAGGAAGGCAGTGAGCAGGGCTCCGGTCTCTGATCTCATCTCATGCAGCGTATCCATATAAAGTTGAAAGGAGGAGGGACTAATTTTATGTATAAGGAAGAAACTTAAAACACTCTGAAAGAGAAGGCATTTTGCCTCAGTTGACTGGGAACGCCTCTATCACTTCTGATGTCCTAACTTCTAACAACCTTATTAAAAGGTAACAAATTATTCAATCAAATCCCATTTTAAAAGCAGGAAGAAAAATATTCTGTAAGAAGCCTTTTCTGTGTTTCCCAGGGTTTTCCTGGAAGAAACATCCTGAAAATGTTCAGGTCGGAAACCTGGGTATCCAGATGTACTGGACACATAATAACAGGCAGGTGAAGAGCCAGCTGTCTATGAAGCCCTCAGCTCGCTTGATCCCATTTCCTAGCGAGCCGGGCGACATGAAGGGCCTCAAACTCTGCACACACAACAGCTAAAAGCCCCATCTCTCCCCCTTACTCACAAGTCTCCATGCAAACCCAGTGTCCTCAGGCAACGTAATCCCTCCCCATTACCAGTCACTGTGATCTTCCAAAGTACCACATTTCAGACAGGACAGCCCCAAGAGCCAGCTCAGTGTTTTCCTGAGAATTACCTCTCTCATCTCTTTCTAAAAGACCTGATGCTGCCCCAGTTAAAGCTAATGAGGTCTCAGTTCTCCTGTCTACAGAGTAAAACCCCTTCCTTATTCACACTTTTTAACAGATGATTTGGGGAGCAATTAGCCAAATGCAGTAGAACCCACCTACCCTTGGGCAGAGAGTCACATGGTTTATTGGAGAGAACTTCGCTTGGCAGCCAGCCTGAAGGTCATGCCAACCCTGGTGCTTACTAATTGCCTCTGAGTGTGTGATTCCACATGCTGAGGATCGTGGCCACTTCCTACAGTGGTAGCAAGGAGTATTGATAGGCATGCCAAGTCTGGCGAAGGTATACACAAGGTCCGTGATAAGGTATGTTTAAAGGTTGGGGAAGTTCTTTCCAAGTGTACCATTCTATAGAACCTGCTTCTCCTTCTTTTTTTTTTTTTTTTAAGATTTTTGTTTTATTTATTTGACAGAGATCACAAGTAGGCAGAGAGGCAGGCAGAGAGAGAGAGAGAGAGAGAGGAGGAAGCAGGCTCTCTGCTGAGCAGAGAGCCCGATGTGGGGCTCGATCCCAGGACTCTGGGATCATGACCCGAGCCAAAGGCAGAGGCTTTAGCCCACTGAGCCACCCAGGCGCCCCCCTGCTTCTCCTTCTTAATCAAAATTCTAAGCCACCATTCCTGAAGAAGACAGCTGGTGCTATTACCCTAGAGTGGAAAAGGTCTTAGAGTACTGTCTTCCATGAGGCGCTACTTTCCAAGGGAACGGGTGACCCAGGGAGCGAGGAATTGGAAGAACAACTTACTGGGAAGAGGTAACATTATTGAAGAGAGCTCTTACACAGCACTTACGGTGTATCCAGGCAATGGATCAATGCCCTTGACAACCATGAACTTGATGAATCCTGCCAACCATCCACTCAGTAGAAATGATGGTGATGATGATGCTTATCATTATCATTGTTACATGTTTTCACAGTTTGGGAAGCTGATCTTCAAGGTGGTTAAGTAGCTTGCCCTAACTCAGCCAGTTAGTGGTAGGGCTCAATTCCAAGTCGGACTGTGGAGCCTATTCTCTGAGCCGCTACTCCTTCTGGAGTGTGAGGGAAGACCATCTTCCCGTGTGCATGGAAGTGCCCCTTCAGTAAGTAAGGAGAGTTGCATGGACAAGACCCAATTTGAGTCAGGACAGAATGAGACTTTGGTTGTTTTTGGGCAGAAAAGGAGTTTATCAATAGTATCTAAAATTAAAAGTATTTGAAAAATGCATCCAACACACAAAATGGTTGGAAGAGGGAGTGGCTGTTCTAATATTAAAGAAATGAAGACAGGAGACATTGGGGGAATGGTAGAAATTTGAATTAAGTGCTGGATATTAGATGATATTATGGAAGTGTTAATTTTCTTAGAGCGGGAATGGAATTATGTACATAGAGAATGTGCTTGGGAGACACAAGCCAAAGTATTTAGAGGGGCAGGGTCATGAGGTGGGCAACTTAGATTCAAATGGTTCAACATATGTGTTTTGTGTGTGGAGAGAGTATGTGCCCGTCAATGTTGAAATGTGGAAACGTGGCTCTGTGGAAACTGAATAAAGATATATGGATGTCTATTGTAGTCTTTAAATTTCATTGTGATTTGAAATTTTTCAAAATTAAAAGTTGGAGGGAAAAAGCTCTATCAAAGGGCTCCTAGGTGGCTCAGTTGGCTAAGCGTCAGATTCTTGGTATCAATCAGGTCATGATCTTGAGGTCATGGGATCAAGCCTTGTGTCAGACTCCACACTCAGCATGGAGTCTGCCTCAGATTCTCTCTCCCTCTCCCTCCCATAGTCTCTCCCAAATAAATAAATAAAATCTTTAAAAAAAAAAAAAAGCTCTATTGAGTGAATGAATCAACACCCTCTATCTTGATGCAGAAGGGTTGGGGAAGGACACTATGTCAGCCAGAGCAGCCTGCCTTCTGCCACCAACCTCCCCAGAACTGGTCACGTGTCGCTGCCACTAGCACCCCCATGACTGCAGGTGCAACATCCTGATCTTATCACAGCCATATGTCACAGCGTTGTTCCTGGGCCATCCCCACTCCCAGTTCAGGCTCTGGGGCAGGTGAGTCTAATGGCGTTATGCTCCCTGCATGCAAAGGTAACCAAGAAAAGAGTATGAGCCATTCCAGTATCTATGGTCCCTCCAGGTCCCATGAGGTAGACAAGGTCTCCAAACAATGGGTGGCCTAAAAAACAATAACTACCCCAAGAGGAGATAAACTTATGCATACCCCTTTTGTCTTAGCTTCTGAGAACTCAAAGCTAATTGCTTAGTCGAGAATTTTAAGGGACGCCTGGGTGGCTCAGTCGGTTAAGCGTTGTCTGCCTTCAGCTCAGGTCATGATCTCAGCGTCCTGGGATCGAGCCCCACATTGGGCTTCCTGTTCAGCGGGGAGCCTGCTTCTCCTTCTCCCTCTGCTCGTCCTCCCCAGCTCATGCTCTCTCAAATAAATCAAAAAATTTTTTTAAAGATTTTTGATAGCTGCTCTTACTACCATTCAGTTCTTGTTCTCATCTCTTCATTTCTTTATCTTTTATTATCTTTCTCCCTGTAACTATTAGCCAGTTCCAATTCTTAATTTTTTTGTAAATAGGTTAGTTATCACTGATAAGGGAATAATCAAATTAACAAGAGACAGACAAGAATGGTGGGAAGAAGCTGGGCCACTAAGCCTGGCTGTCCACCACAGCCATCAAACGCTGTTCAGGACACACAGCCCGTAGCACCTTCCTCTTGTTCTTGATGTGTCCAGTCTTTGCCACCACTTAACCCAAAACTGAGGCCAAGCCCTCAACCGCCCTGAGCCCCACTTTCCACCGCCATGACTATATTCAGAGTTTACACCCATTTGGCGCTCTCTATGGGCCAGAGGCTCTATGAGCTTCATTCATTTTTCTCCTCATATCACCTCTCTGAGGTGGATACTGATTTCATCTCCATTTTATAGACAACAAACAAGCTCAGAGAAGCTGGAATGAAAGTAAGAGGGGTACCAATCACTATTACCCTTAGTGACTCACTAGCAAAGTTTTTGCTTCTTGTTCCCACAACTTGAGGCTGTGCAGGAATAGATGCCTTGGTTCCAGAGGGAGGAATGCTTCCACCAGGAGATACAACACTGATCCTATTGAACTGGAAGTTAAGACTGTCATGGAGCCACTTCCCATCACACCTCTGAACTCACAGGCCAAGCAGGGACTTCCGTGTTGGCTGGTGTCATCGATCCTGACCACCAAGGGGAAACTGGATTGCTAGTCCATAATGGAATAAGGAAGAGTATGGAAAACAGGAGAGCCCTCAGGGGGTCTTGATGTTATCATGTCCTGTGATCAAGGTCGTTTGAAACCCACACAACCCAATCCAGGCCCACATGCTCGGGAATGAAGGTTGGGGTCACCCCACTAGGTAAAGAACCATCACCAGCTGGGGTGCTTCCTGAGGACAAAGGAAATCCGGAATGAGGAGGAGAAGAAGGTAGTTATAAACACCAGCTGTGACCACGTGGCCAGCTGCTAGGAGCAGGACTGTAATTGTTATGGATATTTTTTTGGATATTTATGTGGATATTATTTTGTCATGAATGTATTTGTGGGTGGATACACATATATTAAGCAAATATCTTTGTTTTCTTTCCTCTCTTACTCCCCTATTATGTAACATAAGACACATTGATTTCAAATCAGTATTTAAGTATCGCTAATTTTCCATCATCCTACTCAGGTTACTGGTTATCAGAAGAGTAAATATTACTTGAGGACTTTATCTCCTCTTCCCAGCAAGAGATTAGTGGGCTTATAGTTATACACAGGACAGTTGTATCATGTTCAGTGGAATTATGATCTTTTTATTGTCTTTATTTGAAGAACTAAGTATGGTTTAAGGAGCTGTGTAGAGCTGTCAAGTTGACAACTTGACTGGGCTATGGGATGCCCTGAGAGCTTGTAAAACATTATTTCTGGATGTGTCTGTCCACGAGGGTGTTTCCCAAAGGGATTAGCATTTAAATTAGTACTCTGGGACAAAAAGATGCACCCTCACTCATCCAATCCTGGGGGCAAATAGCACAGGAATAAGAGGAAGGGGGAGTTCTCTCTGTCTCTGGAGCTCTGTTATCCATTTTCTCCTCCTCCGGGTCATCAGCATTCAGGGCCTTCCTACTCCAGAGCTTTCAACAGTGGTTCCCTGGTTCTCGGGCCTTCAGAGAATGACACTACTAGCTGTGTTCATTCTCCAGCTTCCAGACAACTGATGGTGGAACAGCTCAGTCTCCGTAACTGAATAAGCCAATCCCCTCCGTAATAAATCTCTCCAACTATCTATCTACCTACCTACCTACCTACCTACCTACCTATCTCCTATTGGTTCTGCTTCTTTGGAGAATCCTAATACAATAGACCATAGCTCTATGAGCACTAGTTAATATCTTTCTCATATGACTACCTATGAAGTACATACTCATTTTATCTCCGTTCCATAGATGAGAAACAAACTCGGAGCTGAGGGTGTTACCCACACCAAGTGATTAGCAAGAAGAGTGTGGAGACTCTGAGAGGTCTGACTCCAAAGCCTATGCTTAATTCCCATCCAGGTTCCCATCGCTAGAGCAAGGACTTAATCTGATGTGCTGTGTAAGGGTCACTGCCTGTCACCTGGAGACTCTCAGCGGCTCTATTCCTCCCAACGAACCACTTTGTCCACCATCTGCAACATTTTCCAGTTTGGTAAACTCTTGAATCCAAACCACTTGACATGATGAGATGTCAGAAACCTGCTGTTTGGAAAGCTCCAATCATGAGATATTGATTCTTGGGATTTTTTTTTTTTAATCAGCCCAATGGACTCCCCAAAACTAACTACTCCTCTTTACTGAAGGATGAGATATGGTGAGCATTTCTGTTGCTTCTGCCTATTGAAACTTTCTGAGATATAAGTGACATATAACATTAATTAGTTTCAGATGTACAACATAATAATTCAGTATTTGTATATATTAGGAAATGATCACCACAATAAGTCTAGTTAACATCCATCACCACACATAGTCCTAACGTTTTTTTCTTGTGATGAGAACTTTTAAGATCTACTCTCTTAATAATTTTCAAATATGCAATACAGTATTATTAATTATAGTTGACATACTCTGCTTTATATCCTGTGACTTATTTTATAACTGGAAGTTTGTACCTTTTGACCCCCATCACCCATTTCACGGACCCCCACCACAACTCTGGCAATGTACATATGGGCTCAGTTTTTTTGGTTTGGTTTTAGATTCCATATATTATAGGTAAAACCATACAGTATTTGTCTTTCTCTTTCTGAATTATTTCACTTAGCATGATACCTCAAAGTCCATCCTTATCATCACTAAAGGCAAGATTTCCTTCTTTTTATGGCTAAATAATATTCCATTATGAATAGATATGTATATATCTCACATTTTCTTTATCCATTCCCCTGTTGGTGGACATTTAGATTGTTTCCGTGTCTTGGCTATTGTAAATAATGCTGCAATGAACACTGGGGTACGTATATCTTTTTGGAGTTAGTGTTTCCATAGTCTTCAGACAGACACCCAGAAGTAGGCTGCTGGATCATTATGATACTTCTATTTTTAATTTTTGGAGGATCCTCCTTATCGTTTTTCCATAGTGGCTGCGCCAATCTACATTCTCGCCAACAGTGTACAAGGGTTCCCTTTTCTCTCCATCTTCACTGTTGACATTTCCACTCCCAAATCGGAAAATCACTTTTGGTGTCCTAGGACTTTCTCTCTAGCTTTTTCACAACAGATCCCTGAATTCCTTCCAACCTTAGAACTCTAGGGAAGAGGACTCTTTAAAAGCACAGTCTTTTTGGCCAGCAAGGGAAGAGAGACTCTGCCGGGTTGTGCTACCTTCTTGTCCACTCGCACACATTCTCCGCCATCCTGACAGACTGACCTTCCTGAATTCCAAATCTGAGTGTTCCTTCCCCTGCTTGATGCCCTTCAAGGATCCCGCCCTACTGGAGCTGGAGCCCTAGCCCAGCCTCTGCTCATCAGCCGCATGAAGATTTGCCAGTATTTACTTTGTATGAGGCACAGTGCTTTCCTGAATGTTCTTTTATCTTGCTCTCCGCCTTTGTTTCTTTGCACACATGATTCCCTCTGCCCTCCTTTGCCTTCCTCACTCCTGCTCATCCTACAGGCAGATGCTGCATGTCCCTTCCCTAGGAGTCGTCCTTAAACTGGAGTCTGGCTAAGACCCCCCCCCCACCTGCCCACACCCACCCCTGTGGCCCTGAGCTGCACCTGTGAGCTCTCCAACCCTGGGCTCATCTTGCTTTCTTTCATCCTTCTTTTGTCTGGTTCTCCCACTGAAGTCCCCTGTCTGGCAGTACTCAGTCTCTGTCCCTGAACCTCATTGCATCCCTCGGCTGGGTAGGTGAGCAAGGCTCCCTGCCATGGCTTAGCAGCAGGGAGACTATGGTTAAGGTGTGCTTGCTCCTGAAGCCTCAACTGCCCCACGATTATGCTGGAGATGATGACTCCTCCTCAGATTGTTGAGATAAGGAGAAGGTCAACATCCGATCATATCGGGCCTGGCCCCACCTGGCCCAATACCAGTCAGTAAATGTTCTCCTAGCTTGCTAGAGGGCTCGGAAATAGATGGTGTCAGTTATGAAAGAAGGAATAAGCAGGCTCCCGTGAGTAATGCTGAGGGGTCAGTAATGCTGAGGGGTGGCGATGCGAAGCTGCACCGTCTAGGGAAGAATGGGTCAGAATGCCCCACTGACCCCCCAGTTCAACCGAGAAAGTGTCCCCGGCCAGCCAGGAGAGAAGGTGATGCTGTTCCCAGGGCCCCTCACTTTAACTCATGGTTACAAGTTCATACTGCTTTTTTTAGACATTTTGACCCGGCAAGGACAGCCGGGGACAAGCAGGGTATGCAGCACCCTCCCCCAGCTCAAACCTCAGCAGGGTGGGCTGCAGCCCTGCGTGGCCCCAGCCAGACCGGAGCTGTGAAGCTCCCCAGCTAGACACAGGCCCAGCAGCCACCAGAGGCCGGATGGAGGCTTGGAAGAAGGCGGTCAGGCTGACAAAAGGGAACCACCTGGACAGAGAGCAGGGACGGCTGGCTAAGGTCTGTCCCAGGCTGCAGAGATATTCACCTATTTCAGAAGCTTCTCTCATTGTAAATTTGAGGAGAAAACAGACAAGAAAATATCTGGACCTGGAGGCCCCCAAAGCTACAGAAATCGCTTATTTTTATCAACAAGTTTGAGGATACTGTATTGTCATTCTCCCCATGATGGAGGCTAGAGTTCCGCTAGTTATACCCCTCCTTTGGGTCAAAGCATTGCACCCACTAAACCCTCTTAATAGGTTAGCATGTTCCCTGAGACCAAGAACTGCCCATAGAAACAGGATATTGCTTTTCTTTTACTACTTTTAAATTAATAAAAGGCAATTTCTTTCTGAACACAGTAGTTAGGAAGGACCAGTTGTGGGATTCAAAAGACTGCAGAAAACAGCCCAGCCCCAGTGCCTAAAATATCCAAACCAGACCTAAGTTAGTAGCTGGGCTACTAACTGTTCATTACTGTTAGTAACTAGGCAATTACTACCGCTAGTAGCTGGGCTACTAACAGTTCCAAGAATTGTTGGAAAAGTATATCTTAAGGAAAGCCCTACACGTACAACACCAGGGACTGGAGTAAAACCCAGAATAAAACCCATGCAACGAACTTCCTCCCCAGTCGGCGTCCACACATGTCTGGACATGCCCAGCCACCTGCCGCCATGGCCTGTAAAACTGACACGGTCAGATGTCATGCTAGCGGAAGACTTTAATTGAAGCTGAGTTAAATTAATTACATCATTTCGCTATTCAGGCTTAATTCCCCTGAAGTTACATCATGAAACCAGGGCATTACAAAGGATTAGGGACCAAAGGAAGGTAGATGTGAATAAGGTTTCCATATGGCCATGACTCACGTCTAACAGTCATGCCCCAAATGTGGGCCCTTGTGACTCACCACCGATATCAACTCCACTTGCATGTGGCCCCCACGCGTGTGGGAGTCTAACATTGCCTCCTGCTGCTGAGAACACTGAGGGGACCTTGGTTTAGTCAGAAGAAAGGGAAGCCACAGACAGGACTCCCCAACCCAAACAGGGCCTCCCAAGGTCTACGCTGATTCTGGAAGACTTCAAGATCACCTCAGGTCACTCTTTCCCCAAAAGTGGGGTTGCCTGGGATGCTAGTTGATACTACAAGAAAAACAAAGGGTTCTGTGGTCAAATAAATTGGAAAAGGATTGATAAATGGGTTTCCTCACCAACCCGCGCTGCACTCACTCTGATTATCCAGGATGGCAATTACGGATGTAGTGTTCCCCAAAGTTGGTTCACTGTGGACCCCATGGGGTGACTGTAGTGAAGAACACACTCTGGGAAAGTCTTTTTGAGTTGTAGCTTCTCGGTTTGCCACTCTCCCTCTCCAAGAAGGCAGAGCAGCCTCTAGACACTTGTGTTTCTAAGGCAGTGAACTGATGTCCATCCCTACCACATGACAGGTTCTCAGCATTTTGTCCCTCGTCCCTACATGCGATAAACATTTTGGCCTCCACCAGAGAAATGCTATGTCATGCAGACTGGCGATGCCAAGAAGGACCTCTGGGACTGCTTGATTCTTGTGTTACCACCGAGGAAAGCGTGACCCATGGAGCAAATCAGACCAGCTGAAGGCAAGGCATCTAGAGAGATGTAGAGCTCAGGCTGCACTGTTGTTCTAAATCTCAGCCCACAGTTACGGGAACAGCTTCTCATGTATAAATAAATGGACTTACTAGTTGATTAGCTAATGAGTTACTAACGTCACTGGTTACTGGTTACTAAACTGGAGAATCATTCTTAGATCTGTGGATCACTAGACAGATCTAGCAAGAAACTTTTATTATTATTATTATTATTATTATTATTATTATTACTATGTTCAGTTAGCCAACATTGTGTACATCATTAGTTTTTGATGTAGTGTTCAACAATTCATTACTTGCGTATAAGACCCAGTGCTCATCACCCCATGTGCCCTCCTTAATGCCCATCACTCTGTTACCCCATCCCCCCACCCCCTCCCTGCTGTGACCCTCACTTTGTCTCCTGGAGTCCAGAGTCTCTCATGGTTTGTCTCTCTCTCTGATCTCTTCCCATTCAGTTTTCCCTCCTTTCCCCTAGCAAGAAACTTCTCAATGGAAGAGGCAGCAACATCCAAGGGGTAGGAGGTAGGGCTAACTAGAGATGAACACAGGGGTAATAGTTATTTTTTTTTCTAGGTTCCCATAAAATCCTGGACAGAATGCTACACTATCATTTGGTCTCTGCAGGGATCTTCCCCTTGTGTTAGAGTTTCTCGGTTGCAGATACCAGAATCCACACTAGCTAGTTTGAGCAAAAATGATTTATATAACAGTGCATGGAAACTTCAGAGGGAAAGAAGACAACTGAGGTGACTGAATGCAGCACAGCAGGGCTAACAGAGGCAGGAGGAACACCCAGCCACACCCTGGGTCTGTCCTAGAGAAAACTCACTGCCACTACCATCTCCCACTCAATACCTCCAAAGACTAGCTAGAACCTAAAAACTCACAGTGGCCCTCGAACAAATACCTCGACCACCATACTTATCAGAACACCTGCAGAAGCTCACCCCCACACCTGACTCACTGTCTGGGCCTCAAGCAGATGCATCTGCCAGGCAAAGTGAGGCCACAGGCTTCTGTCAATGTTTGGACTAAACTGCATTTCCCCAAAATTCATAGTCATGCCCAGCATGACTGCATTTGAAGATAGAGCCTTTAAGGTAGTAATTAAGATTCATGAGGTCACAGGGCACCTGGGTGGCCAAGTCGGTTAAGTATCTGACTCTTGATTTCAGCTCAAGTCATGACCTCAGGGTTATGAGATCAAGCCCTGAATTGGGCTCTGTGTTCAATGCAGTCTGCTTGACTCCCTATCGATTGATCTTTCACTCTCTCTCTGAAAAAAAGAAGAAAAAAGAAGATTCAATGAGGTCACAAGAATATGACCTTAATGCAATATGATCAGTGTCCTTATGAGAAGAAGAAAAGACACCAGGAATATGTGCATTCAGGAATGGACCATGTGGGGACACGGCAAGAAGACGGCCATCTACAGACCAAGGAGGGAGGCCACAAGAGAAGGCAAACCTGCCGACTCCTAGACTTTGTTCTTCCAGCCTCTGGAACTGGAAGAAAACAAACTCCTATTGCTTAAATCACCCAGTTTGTGGCATTTTCTTATGACAGGCCTTACCGACTACTACTCCCTCTGCGCAAGGGAATCTGGGAAACACGCTTGGTAGCTTTCCAACTGCAATTATAGAGGGAGGAAGATTCAAGGAGCCAATCACAGAACCCACCACACTTGGTCTAAGCAACAGGCTCTCAACGAAGATCAGAAACGTGTGGGTGCATTTTTTTGTTGTCAAAATGGGGAGGGGCCGCACTGCCGGCATTTAGACGGTGAGAGCAGCGATGCTAAAAGTCCCGCGATGCATGCTCCATCCCACTTAATACTTTGTACTCAGAAACGATAGTATAAACATGTTAGACTAGAACGTGAGTTTCATGAAGACAGAAGTGGTGTCTCTTTTCGTCTCTCCAACATAAAAGACATGCTCAAGAATGTTTTGCTGTGTTGAATAAATGTATAAAACATGAATGATTGCACGAAGGGGTGAAACAATGGATGAGTGGCCAGGATAAGAATGGAAACCTGGCCCAGAACCAGAAAAAAAAAAAAAAAAATGTCTGCCTCCTGGAGTACATGAAACTCTATTTTTCTGTGTTTCTTAGCATGGGACACTAGACCTGAAATGGAGGTACCTTGAAGCAACCGGTTGTCTGATTGGTGGGTCCGTGGGGGATGGAGTCAAGCAGGAGGGAGACCGGAGTTGGCCATGGGAAGTCAATCAGGCACACTGTGAGTGGGCATGGGGCCATTCAGTCCTGGGGTCACAAAGTTTACATTCAACCAAAATGCTCTTTTTTTTTCTTTAAGATTTTATGTATTTATTTGACAGAGATCACAAGTAGGCAGAGAGGCAGGCAGAGAGAGAGGAAGGGAAGCAGGCTCCCCACTGAGCAGAAAGCCCGATGCAGGGCTCGATCCCAGGACCCTGGGATCATGACGTGAGCAGAGGCTTTAACCCACTGAGCCACCCAGGTGCCCCCAAAATGCTCTTTTTCCATGTATCCATTACCATGAAAGAGCCACTTCACTGGTACCAAAATTCCCATTATTTCTGTCATTCTTTTAGGTCAAAACATTGCCCCATCAAGCACTCTTTAGTTAATATGTTCCCTGAAAGGTGACAGAGTGACCAATAACCATCCAGCAAAGCCGTTTTTGGATTAGTTTAGAATAGACATAAGCAAGTCCCTTCTCAAAGAGTGTAGCTGTAGCTAGAGAAGACCAGTGGTAAAAATCAAAAGACTTCAAAAAACAGCCTAGCTTGGGTGCCTACAGCCTCCGCCCTGGTCCAAAATCAACAGCTGTGCCCGTGGATGTACACACAGCCACCAGCCTCCAGCTGCCTTATGAAACTGACACGGCCAGGTGTCACACGATGGGCTCTCTGCACTTCTCCGGGATTCACCCAAACTTTCCCCCTGGTGCGATCACACCACCTCCCACCTGGACCATGACTACTGCTGGGTCCCCACCCCACTGAAACTCCTCCGCACCCACCTGCTCAGCTAAACTGCGCCTCTTCTCGCCCGTTCTGTGTAACTGCGTTTCCTGCCATGCTTCCTGTATAGGAACACATTCAACGATGCGTTGGAAATACTAGCGGAGATAGAAAATGCAAACTGAAGAAAAAAGAAACACGAGCAATCCAGCCATTTGCCTCGACATTTCCTGGAAGCCGTGGTATAAAGGAAGTCCGAATTGTTAAGTAAATGTCATTACTGGGAAAGAAAGCCACACACTTCTCCAGGAAAGCTGTTCTTGCCCAGTTCTACCTCAAGAAATGACCCTCTGGGATTTCATGCAGGGATAACTAGTGATGCTAGGCATAAAGTCCTCAGCAGTCCTCACTCCCTAAGATGCACTAGCAGCCTTTATATGATGGTTCCTTCCTTCTGAGCCAAGAGTATAAAATTAAACTGCCATTTAGAGAAGGCACCATTCCCAACAGGCTTACTTTTCTTAAATCTGCGTGTATCATGCTACTCCAATGCCCAGAACCAGTGATGTCTCTCTGTTCCCCACCACTTCTTTGTGAGTATCTCTAGCCTGGTTCCCAGGCTTTCTAGATCCACGGAAACTCCCTCTCTAGCCCTCCTGGCATGCCCTCGGGCTTCTCCCCATTGCTTGCTACAAAGTTTTCACTTATTCTTCTGACCTACCCAAATCCTGCAGACCCTGCCAGGAGAGAGAGGAAAGGATAAAAAAGAAGGGAGCCCAAAGTGGGGGATGGCAGACAGAAGAGACAGAAAGAAGGAGCAGAGGAAGCAGCCAGGGAAGGGAATGGAGGGATGGAGAATACTGGGGCACTCCAGGGCCATGGACTCTGCCAGACAAGTTCGCATTTAAGGCTCAGTCCAAGAGCTGTCACTTTCCTAAACTTGCTCTTCCTGTTTCAGGCACAAGGACTTCCCTGTGCCTTCCCTTGCCCTGAACTCCTGCTGCCCGACAAGGTAGCACCATGTTCTTCCCACCACATGCCCTCTGCACCTTAGGCTCTGGCAATACCAAGCACCAAGAACTTGATGTTCCTCCAAGCACACCATGGCAGGCTACCCAGTATCCTTTCCTCTCTTCTTCCTTAATAACAGACCTTGGGATTTATTCAAGTCTGCAGTGTGCTCAGCAAAAAGACTCTATTTTACTGCGTCCTTGGATTCTAGGCAGAGCCTGAGAAGTCTCTCTCTAAGGGGATGATTCACATGGAAGGAATAACCTTGTGCCCCTCTTCCCCCTTCTTCCTCTCCACTTAGAACACAGACATCCTGGGTGGCTCTCCGGCAGCTGTCTTGTGACTTTGAGGATAGAAGTCACATGCCAAGGACAGCCAAAGCAGAGATTGAGAAGTTGCCTCCATAGCACCCCTCAATTGTCTGCTTTGGGACTTTTTTTTTTAATGAGAGAGAAGTAAGCCTTCATTTAATTGAAGACACTTACTTGATTTTCTCTTTTAGACAGCTAAACTTAAATCTGATTCAACAGCCATACGATTTCATGCCTCTGAGCCTTTGCATAGCTGTTCTCCCTACTGGGAACTCTTTCCTTCCAGTCCTCTACCTGCTAAACTGGTAGTCAATTCTGAAGCCTCCACTGAGGTCTCCCTCCCTGTGTGAAGCCCCTTCTAACTGACCCCTCAAGCAGATATATAATACTTGTTTAATAAATAGTCACAGAAGTCCATAATAGTTGTTGAATGAAAACATCTGAGAAAGAAAGAAAAATGAGCGGGGCGCCTGCGTGGCTCAGTGGGTTAAGCCTCTGCCTTGGGTTCAGTTCATGATCTCAGGGTCCTGGAATCAAGCCCTGCATCGGGCTCTCTGCTCAGCAGGGAGCCTGCTTCCCCCTCTCTCTGCCTGCCTCTCTGCCTACTTGTGATCTCTGTCTGTCCAATAAATAAATAAAATCTTTAAAAAAAAAAAAAAAAGAAAGAAAGAAAGAAAAATGAGTCACTTCCATAAACACAACAATATTCTCTACTCCAGGGCGCTGTCTCCTCCTCAGACTTGACCCTTAGCAGATCTTCTTTGGTCCAAAAGCCCAAGAGGAACATGCAGCCTCTAAACCCTACAGATGTGGCAGGGATTGTAGTTCAGGCTGGAGATGCTATTTGGCACCGCTCCCACAGAGGAAAGATAAGAACAGCAAGAGAGAAAAAAGAAGAAAACATATTTCTGAGGGTTAAAAGAAACGCCTAACATTTCATGGAAAATTTGAAGCTGTTTTGCACCTGCATTAGAACTGGGGTACCCCGAGATGGCTTTCACACTGGAGTGAGCATCCCAGAGTCCCCACTGGTTCTTTGCAGGGAGAAGTAGGGAGAACAGGCACACACATTACATGAGATAACTGGGAGAAAGTCCCCATTCCTTGGAAACAGGTGGGGAGAACTGACTGTCGCTCCTGGGAAATACTTAGAAGCCAACAGTGGTGAAAAGGAATGTCCCTCTCAGCAAATGAACGGATATTCAGCTAAGCTGGGACCAAGATTATGAGCTTCTGAAACGAATGAAGCATGCCAACACATTCTCTATGCTTCTTCCACGTGGCCATGCGAGAAGCAAAAATGAAGCTTGGTTTTTCCTACCTATCGATTCACCTCAACAAACTGTTCTGAGGACCTAATGGGCCAGGCAGAGAACTAAGATGAAAACAACACAACTCTGACATCAAGAAGACTACCCCATAAGCAGATGCTTATAATAAATGTGGTAAGTATTAGAAGTTTGTATGTGATGAAGTCATAAAGAGGAGAGAGTGCTTATCTTGGAGGATCGGGAGAGGTGTAACCAAGAGGGAGATATTGGGCAAGGTTTTGAAGGATATGTAGGAGTTTGCTGGGCTTATCCTGAGGTAGGACACCTGTAGATTCCTTTGTCATCAGAAGTCTTTAAATATAAATTTGTCCGGGGCACCTGGGTGGTGCATTTGGTTAAGCATCTGACTCTTGATTTTGGCTCAAGTCATGATCTCAGGGTCCTGGGATGGAGCCCCACATCGGGCTCTGAGCTCAGCAGGGAGCCTGCTTGAGATTCTTTCTCTCCCTCTCCCTCTGTCCCTCACCACATTTGATCTCTCTCTCTCAAATAAATAAATCTTTAAAAATAAATAAATGCATACATACACACATAAATATTTGTCTGGTGGATCCATTTAAATTAATTTGTCAGGAAGATGACTTAGAACAGCACATTTCAAACACTGATGTGCGTATGAGTCACCACAAATTTTTTTAAATGATTCTGGTTCCAAAGTCTGGTGCTAAGCCCTAAGAATTTACAGCGTGGCAGCAAGGAGATGGCACAGGGGCTCTGAACACTTAGTGTCCGTGCGTCCCTCACCAACCAATTACAAGGAGCTCTCCAGCAGCTCAGATCCATAGACCATGGTGAGAGGAGGATGGACCTTCAAAGATAATGGGGATCTTTGCCATGTCTTCCCTCCGGGCTGCCTTCAAGACGGTGATTCTCATCCGTGCATGGAAATCCCTGCGGATCTTCAGCCCTCTCTGTGCTTGGGCCACTTGGAACAGTTCTGTCAGAACATCTTTGGGAGGAAGGATCCACGCCTCCATCGTTTCTGGAGTCTCCCAGTGAGCCCAGTGTGCATTCAGGGTGGAGAACCAAAGCTTTAGGGCACAAGAGTGCCACTGGTAATTTACAATGTCTGTGACATGATCTCTCCCAGCGACATTATTGCCACCCCACCTGACAAGCAAGGAAACAAAGGCCCAGAGAGACAAGTGACTTTTCCAGGGCCACACAGTCAAACACATCCTCTGACCTGGCCTCTCACTTCCCAAAGCACGGTCCCCGGCCAGCAGCGGCATTCCCTGGAAACTTGTTAGAAATAGGTCACAGATCTCTTAAATAAAACTACTGGACCCTCCCCCCATCATGCACAAAAATGTCAGTCTCCAGGGAGCTACCCTTTGTGCTCAGCTGCCCAGCTGTTCCGCGACATCAGAGACTGTCCCTGGACAGAAGCAGGAGGAGCCTGGGGCCAGATGTCCTGGGTGTGAACCCCAGCCTGTGTGATCATCACTGCAGTGCTCTAACCTGGAGTTCCCCACCCATTCCAGGGTAGACGAATAACAGCACCTGTGACTCTTCGGGGAACCGTGCTGTCCACGTGCGCATCTGGAGGGCTGAGACCTGTGCACAGCGGACTTCAGCAAACAGCAGCTACTGGCTCGGTGGTCAAGAAAAGCATCTCAGCCATGGTGTACCGAAGCCAGTGCAGACAGAGCACTCCCCCATCTCTCCTGGCAAAGAGCTATTCCCACGTTCCTTGTGACAGATGTGGCTCTCACTTTCACCCCTCCCTCCATCCTGGGGATCTTCTGCAGGCCCTTTGTTCCCAGGGCAGCTTAGCAAAGAATCCTCCAGGCTGGGCTGCTGTGGGAAGCTATCTGGGCATAATCCCTGGTGAAAAAAGCAGCTGGCCCTCCAGCTGGGCCCAGGTGGTGAGTACACAGGCCAAGGTGGGCTGAGATGAACCCGCAGCAGCAAAAGGGGTGCTCTGTCGGCCCTCAGCAGCAGAAGCCTCCACTCTTCCAGCCACCTGGAGAGGGGCTGGTGGCCCACCACTTCTCTGCCCCGGGCTGCACTGGCCCGTCAATGGGCTAACCTCAGGCACTAAGATGAGGCTCTTTTCTCTTCCATTATACAGCCCAGCTGGCATGGGGGAGCCTGGCCCCTCTGGGCACACAGCTCATGAGTGCTCCCCCCTGCCTGCAGGGCTCCCCTGGAACCCTTGGCTTTGGTGCTCTGAATTAGAATGGCTACCAGGGAGGAGGGAGAGACAAGATTCTGCATGACAAGCTCCCGAGTCATCACTTAGGCTGCTGGTCCACGGACCCGTCTTTGAATAGCGAGGACATAGCACCCTTAATTTTAAATACTTGCCTTGATCATTCCTTACTGGGTGGCACAGAGACCAGTATTCCATTCTGAGACTCTTTTCCTTCATCCGCAAGGTGGGGTGAAATTCAGCTGCTACTTCGGAGTGTGGGGAACACCCTGAGCTTCCCAGCCAGTGAGGGGAGGAGCCAGGGCTCAACCCCATGCTGTGTGGGCCTTCCCTAAAGCAGGATAAAGACACTTTGTGATATCATTATTTCCAACAGGCCATGTGCGGCATGGGTTTCTAAATCAAACAGACCTAAAAGCCCCTGTAACTTACAAGAAATAAGCCTTAAGTAGGTTTTGTTGTTTGGGCATTAAAAAAAAAAAAATCTTTAAAGTTCTTTGCACAGGGCTTAGCAGACAGGAGGCGTTCAGTGTTTCTTTTTCCTGTGTTGTTTTCCTTTTTCCTATCTTCCCAAAGAAACTGTGACAACAAAACAACAGGTCCAACCAGGGGCTTCTATGGAAAGTCACTTAAAGATCGTGATCATGAATGCTTATCTCTAAATCACACTTATTAGTCTGGATCCTTTGGTTATAAGTGACAAGAACCCCAACTCAAACTGGCCTTGGAAGATATTAAAACGGCCTCAACTGAACAGCCTAATGGGAATCAGGCACAGCTGGATCTAGGCGCTCAAGTGTTATTGTCTGGAATTTATCTCTATATTTATTTGCTTTCCTCAGTACTGGATTCATTTTTGGGTAGACCTCCAGCGGCACTGGGTTGAGAGACCTAGCAGAAAAAGAGATCCTTTACCCCAAACAACCTAGAAAAAGTCCCAGAGCTGATTTTTATTGACCCAGATCCAGTGATGTGCCTTTGCCTGAGTCCAGCACTATGACCTCTCAAGTCCCGTGTGACATGCCATCCTGGAGACAGGGATGGAGCCCTGGCCACCCGATCACTCTGACTCAGTGAAGCATGGTATGTTCACTTCCCAGGACTTTCAGAGCAAAGGATCACACGCTGGGTGGCTCAAACAACAGAAATGTATTCTTTCCCACTTCTGGAGGCCAGAAGTCCAAAGCCAAGGTGTCAGCAGGATTGGTTCCTTCTGGAAGCTCCATGCCTTTCTCCTCAATTCTGTTTCCAGCCATCCGTGGTGTTCCTTCCCTGCATCACTCCAATCTCTGCCTCCATTTTATCCTATTTGTTTCTCTGTGTCTTCACATGGCCACCTCATAGTAACACCGGTCATTTGGTGTCACTGGTCATTAGGGCCCACCCTAATCCAGGATGACCTCACCCTAACTGATCACATCTGCAAAGGCCCTATTCCCATATAAAGTCACATTCTGAGTTTCCAAGTAGACATGACGGGGGACAAGGGCGGGGGGGACACTAATCAACCCACTACAGGTGGTAAACCGGAAAAAAAACTGAGTATGAATACCAGAAAAGATAGGGTATGGATGCTCGACAGGCAAAACCCAAAATCAACAGATGTCCCTAATACCACATAAGACACTGGTTCTCAAATCATCAAAACAGAGATCATCATCAGATCTGTGGTCCCGCTGCCTAGGAATGACGATATCTAGTTAACTGCACACAAGAAATCCCACAGTGAACCCAATCCCACGGCAGCCAGGAAACCTCTTTCTTTGATGGGAATGCTTCTTAGAAGCTGAGCTAAATTTGTAACAAGTCTGAAGACTGTAATTCTCTTCAGGCAAACTCTGCAGCCTCCCCAACTGTTCTGGCTTCCCATATGTCTAAGCTATCGAGAGTCCTGCCCTCCAGGGAATCGAACTTCCGGTCCTCGAGCCCAGCTGCGTCTAAAAATGTAGAGTCGCTTTGTGAAGACAAAGTCCACCGTTTCTGAATCTCCACCCTCAGGAGGGAGACCCTCCCACTTGGCTAAACCAGACCCATCTTCTCAGAATTACCACCCCCAAGACTCTAACCCAGTTACAGATTTTACTTCTTTTCCCCCCTGAAGGAGGTAATTCAACTTGCAATTTTGGGGGGAGCAGTTTTTGGGGTGGTGGGGGGAAGGGTGGTTTTAAGACAATTTAAGTCTTTTAACTGTGATAATCCCTGGATGGTAAGATAAAGGAGGTTTTCACTGGAGCAGAAATCATTTTGAAATAAGAAAAAAAAAAATAGTAAAAATACGTCTAAATTTAAAATATCTCTTACTGGTTCTATTAAGCTCCCTACACCATGTTGGTGAGCTTAAGGACTATTGATTTAGGAATGTCTAGGGAATAAGAAAATTCTTCCTCAACAACAGAAACAAAATCTAAATAAAAAGAAATCAGTGGAAACAGAAAAGTACACAGGAAAAAAAGATAGATATCCCAGCCAAGGGACATTTAACATTCTTCCTTCCTCAAAGAAGCCAAGATCTCCTATTTGGTGCCGTGATGTTCCCCGGGGACCCGAGACCACGACACAGGTCTAACTCACAGATTGGGCCACTTTCTAGCTGTGTGACTCTAGGCAAATCCCTTTCCCCACCTGAGACTTGGTCTCCTCATTTTCTAAAAATAGCGCCATCCTCCATCTGTTTTCTATAGCTGTCCTAACACCCCAAGAGGCCGGTCTCCGCACGAGAGCTTTGACATTATAGAGCACGATGAATCAAACCATGTGCTGGCACATACTGAACAAAAGGCAATCCTTTTTCTCAGAAACACGGTCTGTTTGGTTCGTGCAAACCTCAGGTGTGCTGAAATTCTCACACTCCTCAGCCCACAGAAAAGGAGCAGCACGGCCCACGCACGGTCCGTCCTATTACGATTTATCTCCCTTCGGCTCCATTCCCCACTCCCCTTCGCCTCCTCCCCACTTACAGGCAAGTATTTTAATCTGTTTATATCTGATATAGAGCCTTTTGTCCGTATTCCTTAAAAGCCATATGTATTTGCCTGTATGTATTTTTAATTTTCATAAAGCGGTTTCACTTCAAGTCTCGTTTTGCTTCCCAGATGCTCGCTAAATTGAAGATCCAGCTGTGGGGCGCTGATATGTCTGCTCCGTTTCCTCTGAGTGTGCTGCTGTCCTTCATGTGCACGGCACGAGGCCAGCCTGGCCTTCCAGCTTGACGCGCTGCTCCCAACCACCGCAAAGACACTGCAGGGAGCATCTCCGTTCAGACCTCCGGGCGTGGGCGGGCAAGTGCTCTGCTTGCTGTCCCGACTGACCTCCTTGTCACCGTGCCCAGAGGCACCCACTCCTCCCATCCCTACCACATCGGCCCTACCCAGCTTCCTGATAGAGATAGAAAGGGACACCTCTCGCTGTTGGATTTTTCATCTCCCGGAGTACGAACGATACCAAGGGCTTCTTTGTGTGCTTTTCACCTGAGATGTGGGGATTCTGCTTCTGAAAACTGGCCATCATAGTCTTTTCCTATTTCGTTACAAGTAGTTATCTTTTTTCCTGTGGATTTGAGGTTTTTCTTGCACAGCCTACCTACGTCTCCTAATCTGTTCTCTAGTACCTTTGTCCATGGTGACGTGACCAGAGGGATGGAATCAAATCCATCTCTTTCTTACATTTGAAAGGCACCGGAATCTTTTTTTAAGATTTTATTTATATATTTATTTATTTATTTATTTAAGAGACAGAGGGAGCATGAGCAGGGGGCAGGAGCAGACGGAGAGAGAATCACAAGCAGACTCCTCATGCCGAGCATAGAGTCCAACATGGGGCTCCATCCCACGACTTCACGACCCCAAGACCACGACATGAGCCGAAATCAAGAGTCAAATAGTTAACTGACTAAGCCACCCAGGTGCCCCCAGACTCCTCTTATTAACATCCCCTCCGCTCCCCACACCCTCGGTGTCCCTACGTCACTGTGAGTACGCCGTCTGGCAACCAACACCAGCCCTGTGGCTTCAGCTCTCCTTCTGGCTCAAGGATGAAACCATGGCAACCTACTCGGGTACAAAGGGCCTTCCTTTACCACCTAATCCCAACCTTTCCACCTCTGCTGCCACATAAGCCCCCACATCCATCCACGAGTCTGCCTTACATACAACGTTCACACTTCTAAGATACCTTCTTTGTCCTTCTAAGCAGGTAAATTGTGAAGATTCTTTTAATGATTGCTTTTGCTTTTGAGTAGTTGTGTTTGTTGTTGTTGTTGTGTTTGTTGTTGTTTGTTGTTTTTCCGTACTCAGGACACCACTGATAGATGCACATTTAACAAACACGGTTTCCACTTTGGGAGACAAGCCCAGTGGCCTGTGACATGTTACTGTCTGTATAATCCTAATCGGAGAGCAGTGCTCAGTAGAAGAAGCAACACTTAGTATCTCTAGTTTGCAGGTTGGGAGGCTGAGCCTTCATCAGAGAAAACCAGCGCGGGACCCGTGACAAAGGCGGTCAGACAGATCTTATCCACACTATTGCCGTGGAGGAGAGAGACTCCCGAATAAAGTGAGCCCAACTCCAGCTAAGACAAAGGTACATGAACTTACAAAGGAGCAACAGACATGGAATGGAAAAAGGGCTTTGGGGACATAAAAGGGGGAAACCAAAGAGGGACCAAGGAGCCGTGGAGAAAATGGAAAATTCCAGGAGGGGAGTGAGTGCGGAATTACTGGTGATGGTTGGGCAAAATGGGTCGGGACAAAGAACATTCTGTGATGCGACAGTATTGTACTTTCTTGAGCAAACACTGACCATGGGGCCTGGAACCACTTTTAAGGACATGACCTAGGGCAGGTGGAAGCCAGGAGGAAGCTCCTCAGTACGGGGGTCAGGCCAGGGCCCTGTGTGGTGTGGGAGGCCGCGGTCCATGCCTTCCAGTGGTTAGTGAGCCCACACGAGGCTGTACAATGAACACGGCAGGGCCGAGACTTAAACGCCAGCCCGCCAGACCACGGGGCCCACGTTCCACTCCGGTTCTCGGGTGCTCTTTGTCACCTTCGCTGAGATGCTGATTTGGGGTGAGCCCCGTGGAGGCTTGTGAGCAGGAGGGAGACAGGTGGCTGGTGAGGCTGCCCCACTGCCCTCGGCACAGTGGGTCTCCCCTGGTCCTGAGGGGGAGGCAACTGCCAAGAAGGGGCATAAAAACCAGTAGAAAGGAAATCACTTGGTAGAAATGTGTTGTCCAGTGGGGCAGGGCGGGGGGCGTCGGGGAGAGGAAGCCACTTTATGGGGCTGTTGAAGGAATGATTAATTTAAGGTGTAAGAATATCCAAAAGCTATTTGCTTCCAAATAGGACTATAATTCAGGAGGAAACCTAAATATGTCCTTCATAACCATGGGAACTCTCATAGGTTTCTAGAAGCTGCTCTCTCCACCGTCACCATTGTGAGTGAGGTACAATGAACTCCCTGACTAGGTTTTGGCAAACGAAGCAGTTTTAGGAATCACCTGGAAGGTAGCCACGAGGCACTTTGGCGCAAGCCACACCCTGAGGAAAAAGAGACATCAGCAACAGTTCTTTCTGTGGCAGAGATCATCAGGTTGTAAAACTCAAGTCCCCCTCCGAGTCTAATTTGGATAATTATAGCTTGCCTCCCAGAACTCTCCGGGCAGATCCAACTGGCTTTGGTTGTCATCATTCCTGCTATTCTTCTAAATTACTGGGCAGGGCAGGATTACAAGGCCAAGCCTACCACGGGGAGAATCGAGGCGGGAGCGTGGAGTCCTTTATCAGCTAACTCGTCCCTGCCTGACAGAAACGATTGTTCCGTACAGAACACAATGCACTTCCATCGGGGTGAGGTCATCGGAAAACTGAGCTAGTGTCTCATGGTTTTTTCCTGTCCGTCAGCTCTTTCCAAGGAGATGGACCTCCTGGGCTGCCCCGGGACCCCAAATTCTCCTCCACAGCAGACTGGGCCCTGGAACACCAGCTGACTCATGGGCAGTGTCATGCAGAAGTTGGAAACATCTTGTCAGAGCCACACCGTGTGGATCCAAATCCGAGTTCTGTGGGTGCTTGGGTCTCCTGGTCTGCAACAGGGCAGGTCGGAGAGACACCTTCCTCAGGTGCAGCCAGGGAGAACCCCGGATTCATCCGAGCACCACATGCAGGAGAGAGCCTGGCCCCGGGCCACACTCAACATGCTCAGTTCTTACCCGTCCTCCCGGATCGGGCCCCCAGCCTCTCTGAGCTGGGCCAAGGCCAACGTCACGCACTTGCCACAAATGACAAGAGTGGTTAGCACGTACAGGCCCCCCAGAGAGATGAACTCTTGCAAGGAGTCATAGCCCTTGCTCACCTCTCCACCTCAACTCTGCTGCCCCTCCCAGGGGCCCCCCACCCCCCAGTGCCGGGCACTGCACCCAGGGAGCCATGATTGACATCACTCCCACTCCCTGGTCCACTTCCAAATCCTGAGCCCCCATGGCCCCCCGCAGAGCTTTCCAGTTCCTTCTCCCACGCTGACCTAAGACACCATTCCCTGCCTCGTGCCTGGACTATTCTAGGTGCTCCCCAAGCAGGTGTCCCCACCTCTACTCCTGTCCCCACACATCTGCTCTCCCTACTGTGGCCAGAGTGAACGTCCCAGAGAGCTCAGCCTCCAAAACCCTTCTTCAGTCCAGAACAGTGTCCAAAAGGACCCCCAGGAACTTGGTCCCGGCCTCCTCTCAGGCCTCATCCCCAAACACTCTCCCCTTTTGCATCCCTAACTCATCAAGGGGCCTTTTCCTAAACCCATAGGTGTTTCCAGACACAGTGCCCTCTACCTCAAATGCTCCACCCTCCTTTCTCCACCTGGGAAACCCATTCTCTCTGATGACCCCCTCACAGCGTCCACCCCCTGGGAGATGTTTCCCTGGCCATGACCTCTGAACCCCACTCTATACCTGCCCAGCCCTCTGGAACCCAGCTATGCTGTTAGCACCTTACCTCTCTCACCCTTGCCTCATATCACATCTTTCAATTCTGTATTCGGGTAATCTGTCCTGCCCTGGTGTTCCCCACCAGCCTGAGAGCCACGGGGACGGGAGCTGCATCTGTCCCGTCCCCCTCTGTGTCTTTGGAGCTTGGCTGCCAACCAAATGACCCCATGAGAATCAAACTGTCTTTATTGTTATGTTAATATTTTTTTAAAAGGCTTCCCACTGGGGTGCCTGGGTGGCTCAGTGGGTTAAAGCCTCTGCCTTCGGCTGGGGACGTGATCCCAGGGTCCTGGGATCGAGCCCCACATCGGGCTCTCTGCTCAGCAGGGAACCTGCTTCCTCCTCTCTCTGCCTGCCTCTCTGCCTACTTGTGACCTCTGTCTGTCAAATAAATAAATAAAATCTTTAAAAAAAAAAAAAAGGCTTCCCGTAAATATTTTCATTTTATCTGAATGGTCCTCAGGTCAATACACTGTTTACCAGCAGTGTGAGGCAGTAGTTCTCATACCTGCAAGCGTCTTATACCAACAGAGGACTTTCAGAAACTATAGAAACCAAACTCCCATCCCCCAAGGATTTGTTTTAAACGGTCCAGGAGGGATCAGGCCCTGGTACCTTTTTAAATACCCCCCACCTATCTGGTGGTGGGTACTGTGGAGGGCACGTATTGCATGGAGCACTGGGTGTGATGCATACACAATGGATTCTGGAACGCTGAGAAGAAATTTAAAAAATAAATAAAAACTTAAAAAAAATTAAAAAACCCACCTGACTCCCCTTCACAGTCAGGACTGAGAATGCCATCCATCTCTGGCCCCAGGGGTCCATTGGCACTAGTACCTTCGGTCTGGGCAGCCCAGCTGACCTGAGGAAGAGCCCCAGCTATCAGATGGGAGGAAGGGCAGTAGGTCCCAGGTCTCAGATAAGGGGCAAGTAAGATTCAGGCTACTCGCCAGTGCTCTTAGCAAGCAACAGAAATAGTAGGAACCAGGGCAAAGGCCTAAACCTTCAGACAAGCTGACCATCTGCCCAGCTGTCAAGGCAATGGCCAGCCAGCAGGGCAGACCGCCGCTCTGATGCTGGCCTTGGGCTCCAGAATAAGCCTGGGCTTGCACCGGCTCGTGAGGACAGGGTCTTAACACACTGTCAGCGTGCTCTGCTTTGGCTTGTGCCCGGGATCTATCGATCTGACACACCAGCTTCAGACTCTTCAGGGCCTTGAGCCGGCAGAATCCGGGGACAGCAGAGACCAACCAGGGTCAGAGAAAGTCCTCTCTAATTCTCAAGGCGCATTGAGAGTTTGATGCTTAGAAGGCAAACTATTTGTTCAGAGCGAAAGTATTCAAAGCCCCCAGTAGACAAAGGTGCCATTTCTGAGCTTGTTGCCGCCCACTTTCCTCCCCTCCTCTGGCCTTCTTGGTCCTCAGCTCACCATGCCGGCGTTTTGTCTGTTTGGGCTTTGTTCTCCTTTTTCAAGCCGGTCCTGTGCTCCAAGAGAAAGACAAGATTGACAGCTTAAAGAGAGTGTGGGCCTCTCCTCTTGGGTCTGCAAGGGTCAACATCTTCTTGGCCATCAGCCAACCTGATTTAGTGTCCTTCCTAATGATGGGAAAGGGCCCATGATTAACAACCCACAGACCAGGCCCCATGAAGAGGCCGGGCGGACCCAAGGGGACTGCAGGGTCTGCACAAAAGGGGCTACCAGTAGGTGGCGCCCCGGGCAGCCCACATCTAGCGACAGATGTGTCACCTGCATGGCCCTCTCCCCCTCCAGGCAGGAGCCACCAGACGCCCAGGGCATGGACCCTGGTTGGGATTTGTAGTAAAACCGAGTTGCCCTGCAGATGGCGAGGGCAGCCAGCAAGGAAACTGGGTGCAGAGGGACACAGAAAAAAGGTGTTGCTAGGGAGCACTGTATTCCTCCCTAAGCCGACAGGAAGATTTCAGGTAGAGGGGAGGCCGGCCAGTGGGTCAGAACTGCAGGGTTTGGGGGTGTCTAGCTTGAAGGCCACATCCACACAGGGATGAAGATAGTCTTAAAATTGGAGGGGGGCGGGCGGCACCTGGGTAGCTCAATTGCTTAAGCTTCTGTTCTCAGGGTCCTGGGATCGAGTCCCGCGTTGGGCTCTCTGCTCAGCGAGGAGCCTGCTTCTCCTTCTCCCTCCGTTGCTCCCCCTCAATTTGTGCTCTTGCGCTCTCTTTCTCTATCAAATAAGTAAATTGAATCTTTTTTTGTTTGGTTGGTTTTTTTAATGGAGAAGGGAACAAAGGCAGGGGGACACAGAGAAAGCCTAAGGTCCAGCCAGATGGGGTGGAACGAACGGGAAAACTAGCCTGGCCTGTCAGAAGCTGCCCCAAGAGCCATGCTGGAAGGGACGTGTGCAGGATGGCAGCACCCCTCCCCCATACACACACGCAGCCTTGCTTGCTGGTTCTGGAGTAATTCCTCATGGCCTACAGAGGTTTGTGGGTTTTAGGAATTTAAGGAGGGCAAATTGCAATTCACTGTCCCCGAGGCGTGCTGGAGGGTCTGGCCCAGCAAGGGGCACAGGGGTAGGTGAAACCATGTGCCAGGCTGGGAGGAGGGACCCCAGGGAGGCAGCCCTGGCGTTCCCGGTGCCCTCAGTAAGACACTTAACCTGCTTGGCCTTGTTTCCTCATCCATCTGATGAAGGAGTCTGACTAACATTATTCTGTCTTTTGTTAACTCCTGGGTAGCTGGAGGGATGAAAAATTCTATGGGTCCTACGGATTGGGCCCCCCTCTCTTTCGTAACTTCTTCCTCCTCATCGGCTGCCTTCGGTGTTCATGTCCATGACTGAACACTCCTTCCCAAGATAAATTGTGAATGTGCGAAAGGAACAGAACAGAACAGAACAAAGTCGGCCCTAGAACCAGCCTGACTCACCCAAAGTCATACAACCATGCGTATCCACTGAGCAGGACACACCAAGGCCACTGCTAATGACTGGTGCAGGACAGTGCTGAAGAACGTCGTTGAACATCTAAGGTAGGTCAGATCCACTGTACTTCTCAAGCCATTGACCCCCTTAATCCTCCCAGCCATGTAAGAGCTCAAGACTCTTATTTTTTTGGCCCAACAGATGAGGAAAATGGACACAGAGCTAACAAGTGGCAAGCTAGGAAATGTGTAAGCCAGATTTTAAACCCAGAAAGTCAAGCCCCTAAAACCCATACGCACAGCTTTTACCAAACACTGACTCTTAGTAGTAACAAGCCAATAAAAGAAAATATTCATGAGTGATTCATTTATCACTTAGCTTCTGCCTTGTAACAAGTCATCCCAAACCCCAGCTTGGTGGCTAAAACATTTATGTTCCCCAATGACTCTGCATGTAAATTAGGTGATTTTTCTGGGCTGGGCTGGTTCAGCCAAGGCTGATTGGTCCAGGATGACCTCAGTTTATGGATCTGGTGCTGGACTACTATGAACTGCGGTGACAGGAGCAAACCCAACACCCGGCAGGCTAGCCTATACTCAGTCACAAGGCTGATCCAGGGTTCTCCAACGGAAGGGCAAGCCTCAATACACAGAAGTCTTGTAAGCCTTTATTTATATCACATTTGCTAACATCACATGGCCCAGATCAGATTCAAGAGGTGGGAAAGAGACTCCTCTCCTTGGTTGGAAGGACCAGTGAAGTCGTTTCACAAACAGGTGACACGCCAGAATGGAAGACACTGGGAGCCATTTTTTATAGTTACCACCTATACCCAGAGGTGAGCGTGTGCAGGTAAACACACACACATGCACACACACACACAGAGGTCAGGAGTTTAATGCAATGCTTAGCATAGTACACACTCAGACATTTATTTTGATGACGACTCTACTGTAAGATTCAAGTGATGTCAGGTACCCAGACATTCATAAGCCCGAGGATCACAGGAGTCTCGAGATTACTACATCAAGATCACTGATTTGGTTATCTTGAACACTCATTACTAAGGTTACTGCAGGAGTCACCCACAAATAAAACTTTCTTTTTTCACCGGAAAGTGCTAAAGTTATTCCTGTCACCGTGACCATAAAACGCTCCATCCCTCACTTGCCTCTGAGCTCGAAGAATATATATACAACAATCTATCCAACATGTGGTCTTGGCTCAAAAAAGCCTCTCAGGCATATACACTGTACCAATGACTCACTATCCATCCCCTTTATCCCTTATGAACAGAACCTTCATTTTTGTCTGGGGTGCACTGTGCTCCCCACATTGCCTTCCCAGAAGGGTTGGCCATGAGCACAGTTATGGCCAACAAGACACAAGCATAGGGTGTAGGGAGAAGCCGGGACTTCCCACCCCCACCCCTACTTTCCCCTTCCGGCTTCTTCCTGCCTGCAGCGGGGAGGAGAAGCTAGAGGCACAGTGACCACCTATGACCCAGAGCCACAAATGTAAGCACAAAGGTGGCAGAGCAGAAAGGTGCAAAGAGTTTAAATTTTAAAGGCGTCTTGAAGCCACCATTCCAGCCTTAGACCAGCTCCCTCATCCCTCTCGTTACACAAGACACACAAACCCCTTACTTGTTTAAGCCACTGTTTATTGTACTTTTCTGCCACTTGTCCTGAACTCCATACATCCAGAGCCAAATGGGTGATTTCCCCCAAACCTGGTCCTCTGCCAGTTTTTGCACATCTGCAAGTCAGAAACCAAGGGCCACCATGAATTCCCTATCTCCCTGGTCCTTTGTGCCAAGCTGGATCAATGATCTCATACCTGTCTTCATCTCCTCCCTTCCTCCAACGGACCACAACTCCCCACCATTCATTTTCGGTCCAGCTGCCAGAGTGAAGGGTCTTTCCCACGTATAGATCTTCCTGGGGCCTCCTTCTGCTTAGAGCCCTCCTTGCCCCTCCCTCAGGTGAGAAGCTCCGTGCTTCACCTGATGCCCAGCCTGGCAACCTGTGCCTCCTCTCCATCCCTCTTCCCCCTTCCGGGCTCCATGAGGTTCCCAAACACGTGCCAATTTGGAATGACCCCAGATTTAAAATTTAACTAAATCACAACCTCTAGGGGTGTGGCACAGGCATTGATAATTTTTAAGACCACCCCCCCAGGTGGTTCCAGCATGCAGGCAAATTTGGGAACCACCGTTTCTTTAACCAGTGGTGCTCTCCCCACCCACCCCTGGACCCTCACACATGGTCTTCCTCCTGCCTGGACCACCCAGCCCACCCAGGAAACTCTGTCCTCCCCCAACACCTCCCCATTCTTCTCATCCTTCAACTGACCCCTCAAATGGCAATGTTCTAGGGGAGGCTTTCCAAACCCCCAAACTAGGTCAGTGTCCAAACTCGGAGCCTGTGACTCTGTCCTCCAGGATGCCTACCTCAGTGGGCCCTTACACTTTGATTTTGTGGTGATTTGTTCAATACCTGTTTCCTCCACCAGGCTCTAAGCTCTCCGATCTCGGGTCCTTTCTGCTTTCACTTGATCATGCCCCCAGGTTGAGCCCACGGTCTGGGCTTAGTTGGTGTGCAGTGCATATTTGTGGAATAGAAGGATGTCACCTTCCTCTTGTAGAAAGAACACCAAGACTCTACACCAAAGATCCCACTGCTCAAGATCCAAGCCCAGATGTCAGCACCCTTCTAAACCAGGGGTTCACAAACTTCCACTACATGCCTATCACCTGGGAGGGTGATAAGCACAGACCAGCGGGCCTCAGCCCCAGAGCGTCTGGGGAGGAGCCCAGGCACGGGCATTACTATCAAGCTCCCAGATGATGCTGATGCTCGAAGTCCAGGGTCCACGCTTGAGGACCCCTGTTCAGCCTCCCTTCCTGGTACCTTCTGGCCATGGGGTGCATGGGGGGCAAGGGAAAGTCGAAGTCAATTCAAATCCACTTTTAATCTGACAACAACTTTTTCTATTTTTCTTTTCTTTCCTTTTTTTTCCCCCTTAGGTTTTTATACAAGGGGTATATTTATAGAGTTAGAATCCAGTGTTTGTCCCAAGCTGTAAGAAGGGCCTCCTTCCTACCACCACCCTGCGGACAGAGAGAGCCCAGCTGTGGCAAAGCTCAGAGTCTCCCCAGGGCGCTGGCAAAGGCTCCAAATATATTGGCAGCCGAGTGGCCAAGGGGTCTGGCAGGCCGATTTCTATCCCAGCTCACCCGACTCAGGTCCAGAAAGGAGACAAGCATGAAACTCTGCCTGGAGAGAAACGAGAAACGGGAAGGCTGCAGCCCTCCCCACAGCCCCGGAGATTTCCAGAAGGTTCCAGGGCCTCACTTTCAGACACCCCACATCCACTTAAAACCCCTTCCCCTGCTTCTTTCTTCTTCCTTCAGCTTCTATCAACAAACAGCTATGAACAAACCTGCACGTATCTTTAACACACATTTGGGGTGTGTGAAAACAAAAGGTACGGATTTTGCATCATTTACAGCTGGTTCCACCCAGATAATTAACATTTTCAGCCTGTGGGGTTTGTTTATATTTTGAAATCCCAATCCACAGATCTGACACTCATAACTGACTTCCTTGTCAGGAACGGCGGCCACAAAAAAAAAAAAAAAAAAAAAAATCATAGCTCCTAGTTAGTGGCTCATTTCAGAATGGAGATTGCCATGTCAGAGGTATTACAGGTAAAAACAGCTCCATGGGAAAAAAATTGAGAAAGCTGAAAGATTTTGAACAAAATTCACTGGATAGAGCTGGGTTGGGGGGGGTTGCGGGGGGCATTGCCTGTAGTAAATGTTTTTTCAGCTGATTACAAACCAGAACCAAGACCCCCAAAACCCTCTCACCTACATTTCACACACAGGAATTTTGGAAATAATTGTGTCTCCCCCAACACAATCTGAGAAGAAAGCATTTGTATCTATTGTTCTGTTAATTAACTGTGTCAACAAGATTGTAGAGAAGATGTTTTTAAAGCCTCTTAAGAGGGCAAACATTTTATAAGTCCCTCTAAGTACTCTAGGAATACCCAAGGATTTAAACTGACAATGATAAACAATCACTAATTATAGTCATTTTAACCGGTTCTCACCAAGGATCTCTTTATTAGATAACACTTGTTAACCTAGTTTCAACTCCAGTATGTATTAAAGGAAGATTAAGTTCAATTTAATTCAAATCTGCATTTATTGAGTTTCCTATAATGTGTCAAGTATTGAGACTGATTATTCTGAAATATGCTATCATTCGGATCAGCCCTTCTTAGTTAGCCAAAAACAGAAAGACTTGCCTCTGCATTCAAAACCTATAACCACAGAAATGTAACATTATTATACATTGTATTAAAATTCTAACTCGTCCCCTAACAAGGACTGAGATATTGTCTTTGTACCCCCAGCACCTAGCACAATGCTCGTCCCAAAGAAAGCCCCAGTACATGTTTGCAATCACAGAAACAACACAAGCTCCATCACGGATTGTTCCAGAAGATGAAAGAAGAGGAATTAGTGTCACCCCTTTTTGAAAACAGGATTCATTCTCTTTCACAACAGGTTTCTGCTGAGCTGAGTTGAGCGAGTCAGGATAACCTAGGAGGAACATTCTTCGCAGTGTACCCATTTCACGAATGCAGACAAGGGCCAGTAGGCTGTGAGGTGTGGGAGGGAAAAGAGAACCCAGGACTGCTCAGCTCCCCTCCAGTCCCCTCAGCCACAGGGCGCCATGCTTCCCATGTGAATCCAGCCCTAACCCCCAAGCCTGGGTCCACACAGCGTGGGGCCTGGAGTCTTAGCTCTGCTGACAATTCAAGAAAGTGAAACATACTAGAAGCTGCGCGGGTACCAAATGTGGAGAAGAAGGAAGGGGTGGGTCAGGGAATGAGAGTTGAGGAGAGGAAAGAGAAGAGGTTTGCCTACATCGCACAAAAGATTGCCTCACGTTTCTGTCCTTTGTAGCATCCACACAATGCGGCTGAACAGAGTAACTACCCCCAAAGAAACCCACGAGTCCCTCTCACCACTCAACAGTGGCTATCTTGTCCCTGTGACCTTTGAAGCCAATTAGCTGAGTAGGAAACACGACAAGGTATTCAACATGTAGTGAGGAGTATTGTTGTTGTCATTTAAATGACTGTCACCTCCCTAGAGTCAAGTAGGTTTTGGAAGGAGAACAGGAAAACGAAGTCGGATTGTGTGAAGGTTCCTTCAATGAAAGAAGCTGGGGATAGAACTACACAGTTCGAGGAAGGGGGTCTCGGATTCCAGAGGACATAACCATCTCCAGGGTGGGGTTCCTAAAAAACAGATCTGGGAGTCACATTCCCAGAGATGAGGCTAGTGGGCAGCCCAGACTTGGCACTTTCACTCCCAGAGCCCAAGCAACTTACTCATTCATTAAACATCTGTTTATTGAGCACTTAACAACGTGCCGGCAGTATGCTGGTTGCTGGGAACACAGCGGTCAGCGAAGCCCTCCAGACCCCTGCCATCATGGCACCTCCTCTCTTGAGTGGGAAATAGTCCATGACTGCAGAGAAGGTGCCAGGTCACGGTGGAAAGGCTTAGGACAAAGAACAAAGCCGAGTTAGGAGTGAGGGGACATTACCTCTATTTCTGGAATGTTCTGAGAAGCTTTTCTAATAAAGAAACAAACTAGATTTCAATATGGATTTTTCCAGAGGAAAAGCATTCCAGAGAGAGGGAACACCCAGTACAAAGACAGTAAAAATTCTGGGGCAACGGACTTATTCTGATTCAAAGAGCGCTTGCCGTGTGCGGATGCTTTGTGGCAATGATCTTTCAAAGACAGAACAACTCTGCATCACTGATTATTTTGACTCCCATTTTACCAACAATTACACGGGGGAGGTGGCTGCAAATGTCACAGAGGACAAAGGTGAAGGCTGAGGAAGGTGTGACAGATGGAATTCCCCGGAGCACAGAGCTTTAGAGGAATTTCACCCCCTTCCCCCCAGGGAACAGGTCCCTCCTGACAGCCAGCAACTATGCACAGGGGTAAAAAAAAAAAAAAAAACACTTAACTACATGATAGCACAATAATGCAGTGATCTCAAATGATATTTAAGGGGCTCCCAGGTGGTTCAGTCTGTTTACCGTCCGACTCTTGAGTTCAGCTCAGGTCATGATCTTGGGGTCCTGAGATCGAGCCCTGTGTGGGGCTCCGCACAGGACTCAGGGTGGGGTCTGCTGGAGAGTCTCTCTCTCTCTCTCTTTGTCCCTCCCTGCTGTGCACAAGCTCGCTCGCTCTCTCTCTCTCTCTCTCTCTCTCTCTCTAAAAATAAGTAAATAAATCTCCAAAATGATATTTAGAAAAAGTTTTTTTTAATGATTTGGGTACATGCAATGCCAAAGGAAGCAGAAGAGTGAGCTTAACTATATAAAGAAAATACTGCACAGGAATATAAAATGAGAGGGAAATATGCCAAAAATGTGAGCTCGGTGGCTGTCTCCCAATAGTACATGTCTTTAACTCTTCACTTGTCACTATTTTCTAAATATATCTGCTCTGATAAGTAGATTTTTCTTGATCCTCGGGGGGAAAACCATGAAAAAATACTGTGAAGACATGCATAGCCTTCTCCTTCATAGGACCATGCTTGGAGTTTCAAAATTTCTATTTATTTGAGAGCGAGAGAAAGAGAAAGAGGACAAGCAGAGGGAGGGACAGAAGGAGAGGGAGAAGCAGACTCCCCACTGAGCAGGGAGCCCAATATGGGACTCAATCCCAGGACCTGAGATCATGACGGGAGCCAAAGGCAGAGGCTTCACCAACTGAGCCACCCAGGTGCCCCCATGCTTGAAGTTTTGACCATGACCTCACCTGCAGGTGTGAGTGGCCACACCCCTCATATTAATACCTCCCTGTCGCACTCCCATCCTGCACGTGCCCCACTTTGGCAGGCCCTGAGCTGGGCTCAGTCAAAGGTCCCCAGAGCCAGGGTCTGGCCATCAAGGGAAGGAGGCAGGAAGGAAGCGTGCAGTATCTTCATCCATCATGTGGGCTGGCCAACGGAGTCATATTTTACAAGAGATATGAGGGCTCCACTTGCAAATCTTTCAACATTTCACTGCTATAAATTCTCCTGGCTCTTATTAATAAAATATAATAGTAATTCCTAGAATAATGGCCTATTATCCAAAGTCACCGAATGACAGGGCAATCAAAATTAGAGTGAATTATAGGGCCCGAGGATATGGTGGAAGGGTGGGTAAATTCTGGCTTCCAGAGGAGCAACATTAGGCCCATGCTACAAATCAAATAATATGTGAGCCAGTGGTTTAAATTGCTCAAAGAATCACAATAGGATTACAAGGTCAATATCAGCCCAGAAACGGCTGACAAACCAGAGTCAGGTGGGCAATGGATGGGCCCAATGGATGGGCCACCCCCAAGTGGCTACATCCGGTTTACCTCTTTACTTCCTTCTCCTTCCCTTCCAAAGTGCTTTTATTTCAACTTTGCTTTGAGCCTAAGCTCCAGGTTGGTAGGTAGAGCTATGGTTTCTTCTTCCATCAGGTAAAAACTGTTCCATACGTATGACTGAGAACTGACTGGACCACTTTGAGGATTTAAGTGAAGTCTTTGAAGTTCAAAAAAAAAAAAAAAAATCCCCTAGGGGCCCTCTCTAAAAGAGAACCAGAGCCATAGGAGGATCCAGGATCTAGGAATTTAGCTGAGATTACCCTGAACCCATACAGTGAACTTCTTCTGCCAAAATGGCCAATGTCACCTGCCACGATGGATTATCTGTGACTCCCCCAAGCAAAGTTGCAGATCCTTCTAGCCGACTCTTAGACCATGTGCCACATCCTCACAGAAGGACAAACATACATCATGGCAGCCCCTTCAATTTTCTGCATTCCTGCCTTTTATGAGGCTCTAAGGTAATGGGTCTCAACCCTGAAAATCTGGGGAATTTTAAAAACATCCAAGGCTGGGCTCCACCCCAAAGAGATTATGATTTAAATGTTCTAGATCCTTGCAACTCAAAGTCTGGTCCTTGAGCCAGCAGCAAGAGCATCTCAGGGGCTTATTAGACATACAGCATTTCAGACCCTACCTGAGACCAAATTCATCAGAATCTGTATTTCTTTTTTTTTTTTTTAAGGATTTTATTTATTTATTTGACAGAGATCACAAGTAGGCAGAGAAGGCAGAGAGAGAGGAGGAAGCAGGTTCCCCGCTGAGCAGAGAGCCTGATATGGGGCTCGATCCCAGGACTCTGGGATCATGACCCGAGCCAAAGGCAGAGGCTTTAACCCACTGAGCCACCCAGGCACCCCCAGAATCTGTATTTCAACAAGACTTCCAGAAAATTCTAACGCACAGTAGAGTTCAAGAAGCAGCAGTCAGGGTAGAGCCCAGGAATTGTTTTTAATTCCCCAAATGAGACCAGTGTTTGGGCAAGACTAAGAAACCCTCCCTTAAGCTCTGTGACTGATCTTTCCTTCTTCTTAGTGACCACGGTTAAGCCCAGAGTCCTAGGCCACAGACCAGCTAACCCCGACTTCATCCCTCACAAGAAGGGCTATTGTTGCCTATGGAAAATTCCCTCCATCCCCGTCCAGCTTCCCTGAGGCTTATCCCAGGCAACCACATCTAGGTTGGTCTCCCCCCAAACCCCACACCCCACCTCCTTCCCTCACCCTGTAGCTGACCGTCTTCCTACCCTGCTCAGGCGCTCCAGCTCCTCCCCGTCGCCCGGCCTCTCCTCTGCCATGTTTCGCTCTTGGCAGCTCTCAGTACCGGTGTTTCTACGACAAGAAGCACTGAATGAAAGAAGGGTGGGCTTTCCTTTCTCTTGTCTTCCCAACACCCTCTCCTCCCCTGCCCGCAGCTTTTCCACATGACATGAGTAGAAGGGACGCTAAGGGCAGGAAGGCAGAGAAAAGGAGGAGGACACGGCAAATGGGGAGCTGCGGGACAGCCATCATTTGACATCCACAGAGAAGAGCAGAAGCGGCAGCTTTTGTACTATCCCAATAAGACAACGCAGAGCTAGCCGCAGACCGAAACTGGGGACAAACCTTGCCTTCGAACATCAGGAGGTCCCACAAAATATTAAAGGCAGCCAAAGACCCGACACCTAAAATTATCCCATTTCAAGTCGCAGCCCCAGGGCTAGGAATCAGGCATCTCGCAAAAGTGACCAGAGCCATCAAGGTGCCCATGGCTGTCGTCACCTCCCAGGACAATGGTCTGGTCCGGGAGCAGCAGCAGACTGTGGAAGGGGGCGGAGTCTTTTTGAGCCCTAGACTCCTGGGCATGAAAAAGGGAAAAGAGACACAAAGATTTTTTCTCTTAATATTCAGAAGTAGAGAGAAGCCTGAGAATAGATCCAGGGGTCTCTTCACCTCACCCCAGTCCCTCAGAAACATTCAATAAGATGAGAACGAAAACTAGGAAAGTCTTTCCTCCTGAAAAAGCGACTCTGCTTCGAGACATCCCGGCTTGGCGTGAAGGTCGTTGGGTGGTACAGGTTCCCCAGCAGCCAGTCACTGGGACACCCAGAAGCCAGTGGACAAGGCAAAATGTTCCCTGTGTTGTTGTGTGTTTCTTAGCATCCCTAAGAGTCAGCCTCCCTGAGGCATCTGCCACCTCGTCTTCCCTGTCTCCTCTGCTCTCTCCTTTACCGGGTCTCAGTGCCAAGTCACCGGTCACCAAGGGGCCATCACTCCTGCCTCTGCCCTGAAGGCAAACCTGTCAGCCCTTAGCATCGTCCACCTCTTTCCTGCTGTTCAATGAGAAGCATCGGTACGACAAAATGACATTCTTCCCTATGAAACTGCATCTGAGAACATCATCTAAATGCATTGTTATGGCAAGAGATCCTCTGAGTGCCTGGTGTGAAGGAGTCAGGGAGACGGAGTTCACACCGACACCTGTCTCTCGGAGAGTTACACCCGGAGAGGGGAATGGTCCCAACAAACGATATGTTCCATGCCGACAGCGGGACTGTCTGTTGTTTTCCAGGACTGATAAGTCTGGCAAAATTTAAGACAGGACCAGTCATCAGGAAAAGGGAGAGAAACAGAGGCTCTGCGAAGAAAATTCCTTATGGGGAAAGAGGGCATGTCACCTCCTGAAAGGCTGGTGAATCACACAGGGAACCCATGAGAGCACCCTTTCTCCATCCTATCTCCAAGTGGAAGAGACCAAGCCCTCTATAAGCCTAAGTGTACTCAAAGACTCAAGCTGTATGTGGAACGTTCATGCCAATCTTGCATTCTTACTCTGCATGTTTTCATATGAAAATAAAGTTCCTTTCCAGTTCAACTATCAAGCAGACTTCTAGAGCGGGTTCAATGGAGTAAGGACACTCCACTATGTCTCCCAGTGATTACAGCCAAAAACCCTGGACAGGATTCATAACGCAATCATCAGAGAAGTCTAAAAAGGAAATCAGAGAGCGGCAGATGGAGGGAGGGTAAACACTCAGAGCGATGGATATGGCAATGAGTTCTCTGGCTGTTTCTTTGCTCCCATATCCCCCCGCTTCTACTTGGGGAAAAGGTCAAATCCCAAAATAGCTCAGCAGTCACAGAGGGGAAAAGGCCCAAGAGAAGCCACCTCTTTATGGTCAGAGAACAGAGAGAGGAAAACCCACCATTTTTTTTCTTTTTCTCTGGGTCCTGCCCAAGGCAAATGTCCCAAAGCTGTCCTCCCATGATGGCGGCAGCAGCAGCCGTAATGGCGTAGACAACTCGGACAGAAAATCCTCCCTTCTGACCCAAAGAATGAAAAAGCAAGCGGGAATCCTGATTATGCTGTTTTCTCTCCTCCCTCTTGCTCCTTCCTCCGGGCCAGACCCAGTCACAGGAAATGCGCTACAGGGCCGGGAAGTTAGAAGCTCACCTTTCTGGCTCAAGCAGCAGGAAAGGGAATCCAGAGACCAGGGGAGTTTGGGGAGAGTCATGAAGAGGATGGAGTTTTCAAACATGGATCACACAAAGACAGGTGTGCAGTTCTACATCCATCTCCAACTGTGCCCACGTAGGACAGACCTCAAAGAGCATGCCAAAGGCCTTGAGAAATGAATGAAGGTCCAGGTCATCCCTCAGGTCCTGAGCTTGTCCCTGGAAGGAACGTAAATGCAGAGGGTCAAAGTAGTGCAATTAACTTTGGCAACTACACTAACACACATAGAAAGTACTGCAATACAATAACGGTGGGTACGTTTCACCACACCTTTGTCAAAACCCATAGAATGAACCAAGAGGGCAGCCTAACGTAAACCATGGAGTTTTAACGACAATGATGAGTCAGTGTAGGTTCACAGATCGTAACAGATACATCTCCCTGGTGCCGGACATTGGAGAGGAAGGCTGTGCGTGCGGGCAAGGGGTGTGTAAGAACTCTCTGTAACTGGCACTAATTCAGATCATACAAAGTATGTTCTTTGATCACCATGGAAATAAAGTGAAACAATATCATCAAGATATGTGGAAACCAACCCCCCAGATACGTGGAAATTCAATAAATAATTCAAACTAATCCCTGAGTCAAAGGAGGAAATCTCAAGGAGAACTAGAAAATAGTTTGAACTGAATTAAAAGTGAAATTACAACATATCAAAATTTGGGGTTGCTGTTAAAGCAATGCATACAGGAAAAATTATAACATTAATTTTAAATATATTATATACATATGCATATGAAGAAGAAAGGTCTCACCTTCTTAAACTTTCACCTTATAAACTTAGACAAAGAAGAGCAAAATAAACCCAATGTAAGAAAAGGAAGGAAATAATAAGCAGAAGAACAAAAACCAACAATATTGAAAACAGAAAATCAATACAGAAATTCAATGAAACCAGTGTTTTTTTGAAAATCTCAGTAAAATTGATACACTCCCAAGCAGACTGACAAAGAAAATTTCAGGGAATCTACAAAAGATCTCCCATAACCACTGAGTATATCAAGTTTGCAAGATGCAAATTCAACACACAAAAATTAATGGCGTTTCTATATAGTAGCAAAGAATTACTGAAAACCAAAATTTAAAAAATCATGTACAGTACCTCAAAAAAAAATGCACAGAATCTGGATGCTGAAAACTTAAAAATGTTGATGAAAGAAATCCAAGATAGCTAAATAAATGGGAAGTCATGTCATATCATAAATGGGAAGACTCAATAGTGAAATTATCAATATTCTCCAAATTCACCTTTATAGACTTAATATAACCACAATCAAAATCCCAGAAGAACTTTCTTATACATTTAGACAAGCCAATTCTAAAATTTATATGGAAAGGAAAAGGAGCTAGACTAGTCAGACCAATTTTGGGGGGAAAAAAAAAAGCCTGGAGGATTCACATTACTCAATTTAAAAATTTACTATGAGAAAAAAATAAAAATAAAATTTAAAATTTACTGTGCTTCTATAGTAATCAAGATGTGCATTACCAAAAAAAATGTGTATTAGCAAAATTAATGAAATATAAACGAATGGAACAGACTAAAAAGTACAGATATAAAACTATACAAATACAGTCAGTGGAATTTTATACAAAGGTGAAAAGGGAAGAAAGATATTCTTTTCACCAAACGGTCCTGAAATGAATGGACATCTATATGCAAAGAAAAAAAGAAAGGACAAAAACCTTGACCTATGACTTCTATATGCAAAAATACACTCCAAATGGATAACAGACTTAATGTGAGATGTAAAATTACAAAACTCTGGAGGAAAACGTAGAACATTTTTGCTACATTGCGTAAAAGAGTTTTTAAGTTTGACACCAACAGCATGATGAATAAAAGAAAAAAATCAGTAAACTGGACTTCATCCAAGACAGTCTTAAGAGAATGAAAATACAAGTTGTATACTAGAAGAAAACATGTTACATATAGCTGATAAAGGGCTTGTGTTCCAAATATACTTAAAAACTCAAAATTCATAAATAAGGAAACAAATATAAAAATGGGCAAAAAACTTGAATATTCTTCACCACAGAAGATACACAAATAAAAAATAAGTACATGAAAAGATGCTCCAAATCATTAGTCATTAGGGAAATTCAAATCAGTACCCCAAGATGCCACTTCACACTAAAATAGTGGGTGAAATTTTTTAAAAGTGAAAAACTAGCATACCCATTGCTCATGAGGCTTTGGCGCAGTTGAAATCATCTATTGCTGGCAGAAATGAGATGTGTGTGGCCACTCTGGAAAACTATGTCTCATAAAGTTAAATACATGTTTACTATATTGCTAGCAATCCCACTCCCCAGATATTTATCCTAAAGATATGAAAATCACATTCACATAAAAATACAGATGTTGTAACAGCATTATTCATAATCCCCAGAAGTTATCAACCAAAGTGCCCCTCATTATATAAATGAATAAGCAAAATGTTGTACATACATATAAATGTAAATTTATATATATATGCAAATGTATATATATGTACACACACACACATATATACATATACACCAATGTAAATGTAAAAACCACATATAAATGTATGTACATTTTTTAAATAATAAAAACATACCCCTTGGAAAACTGTCTGGTCACTGTTAGTAAAGGTGAACATATGTATACCCTATGATTCAGCATTTTCACTCTTAGATATAGACTCCCAGAGAAATGCTTCCATAATTCACCAAAAGATACGCTTTGTAATGTTCAGAGGAGCACTGTGTCATAGCCAAACCCCAGATACTACCCCACAGGTGCATCAACAATGCAGTGGACCAATAAAGTATGGGACAAATCACACAATGGAATACTGTAAAATAATGAGGACAACTACAGCTACACACAAAACATGGACAAATCCCACGGTCAATGTTGAGTGAAAGAACTGGACTCAAGAGAGTACCTAACATCTGATTTCATTCATATAAAGTACAAACACAGGCAAAATTAAGCTTCTGTGTCAGAAATCAGGGTAGTGGTGACTCTTATGAGAGTAGTAACTGTTCCTTGATCTGACTTCTATGTTACAAGGATGTGTGCAGTTTTTGAAAATGCAGTGATACGTACACTTGTGATTTGTGTGCTTCTCTATATATGTGTTATATGGCAAATTTAAAAATTTTAACAAAAAATTTATTAGCATTTATTCTAAATATTTAAGTCAAGTGCCTCCAGGAAAATATACTGGGAGCTTCGGATGACTCCTGACGTGAAATGTACTGCAGTTTGAGACATACAGTCATAATGTTAACTGGTCCTCATGATTTTCCTGGAAATGACAGATCCTGTCCAATGCTCCATGGGTTACCCAGAAGCCTCTAGATTCCTGTTTATTTGTTTGATTTTTAATGATCAATTTTACCAACAGCGAGATAAAGTGTCAGTGCTATCTTAGGGTTGCAAGTGGTTAGGGTAGAAAATTTCACAAAGCAAAGATTGTGTGCTCCCTGTGGGTTAGCTTCCTCTGCTACTTACTCCAAATTAGCAACAAAAAGAAACAAACTACTGACAAATGCAACAACATATATAAATCACAAATGCATTATGTTCAGTGAAAGAAATCAGACTTAAAAGTTGTGTAGTGTAGGGATAGACAACCACAACTCCCAGTTCATATATTACAATCCCAGCATAGAGGCATCAAAGGAACTTTGTGATCGTTCTTCTTTTTCTTGCTCACTCATATTTTTTTTTGCCTGTGTATCAGTTAGTATAAACTAGATTGTGCTGCAGTAACAAACAGTCCCATCTGAATGGCTTTAGAACAACAAAGTTTCATTTCTCACTTTTTTTATAATCCGTGGTGCATTGGCAAGGGCTCTACTCATCATACCTAGCACATTACCATGCCAAAGGGAAAATGATTTCTGAGGGTCTTGTACGCCCTGAAATAACCCACCTGGCTTCTGCTCACAACTCTTTGGTAAGAACTATTCCAAGGCTCTATCCAACTACAATGCAGTCCTACCACCTGTTCAGAAGGAGAACCAGCAGTATTTGTTGAACAAATAATAGTTCAACAAATAACTATGAACAAATAGTTCAATAAATAACTATGTTATTTACTACTATTAACTTCTAAATTCAAACTCCCAGGAAAGGGACCCCTGGGTGGCTCAGTCAGTTAAGCGTCTGCCTATGGCTCAGGTCATAATCCCAGAGTCCTGGCATCAATTCCTGCATTAGGCTCCTTGCTCAGTGGGGAGCCTGCTTCTCCCTCCACCTGCTGCTCCCCCTGCTTGCTCTCTCTCTCTCTCTCTCTCTCTGACAAATAAATAAAATCTTTAAAAAATATATTCCCAGGAGAAGGAATGCAATTGGCTCCAACTGACTGAGTTGTCCTTCCCTACTTGAATTAGCCAGCTCATTGGTTGGTGGGGGGAGAAGTGTCTCTACACTTCTTATATGGCTAGGAACTTGGGATGGACAAGTAAGGATGATGAAGGCAAGTCACAGGCTTCCAAGCCAAACAAATAAACCATAAGATACAGAAAAAGGACTCATGGGTTAACAAGCACGTGGATTAACAAGCACAAAACAAAACAGTATGACTGCCAGGATGAAAGTGGCAAAAACCAAAGCAAATAATGCTCATTATCAAGACTCAGTCTCCTACTAGAATATTCTCTCAAGGAAACGTTTCAACTGTGTAGCCATTGACATGTTTGCTAGATAAGAAAGCTTCCCAATCGGAGTTAAACCATCATGGGGACTGAGCTCATAAAAGCACGCTCTGATTTCTCTGCTGCTTTACTACATAATTTATGTACTAGCCAGGCACCAGTTTCATTAAATCAAGAGCTATCTTGTCCAACCTTTCAACTCTGAGTAACTTTGTACAAGATGAAAATAACCTAATCTATCATGATGGTAGAAATTTTTCTATTTCTTTCAGGCATTTGCTGCCAACAAAATGCCAGGGATCTTGCTTCTTTGGGTGGTTTATGAAAATGCAGCAGACCCAAATTTCATTAGGGCTGTGTAATAGCATGTTCTGCCCACCGTCTAATGCTTGCCAGATGTGTAAGTTTGGCCACATCTGCAAGCACCAAGCCACCTGCCCAGAGACGTGGGCCTCCAGAACCAATGCATGGGCAATGCTGCTAACGCCTTATTTGCCCTCGAACTGATGTACCCTGGAGCAAAAAATATATATATTTAAATCAAAATGGGGACAGGGGTTTGCCAGGGCAAGATGGCAATATTCAAAGGGTCAGTGGTTCAGATGAAGCTATACTTTGCTAGATTTTTGCAAGCATATTCCCTGGACTTCTGCACCCGTTCATTTTGAGCCTGAACATCAAGTTCCTATCCCTACGACAATGACCTTGGGTAAGTCCCTTAACCATCCTGAGCTTCACATTACTAATTTGTAAAATGGGAACAACTACATGCATTTGTATGGGTGCTGTGAGGATGAAATGAGAGGAAATACAAGGAATTGCTTTGCACAGTGAGAGGGACCCAGTAATTGCTCAATAAAAAACCAGTCCACATAAGCATTTGTTAACATATAAAAACCTGGATCTCTCTTCCATTCTCAAATCCTATCATCTTACACACACACGCACACACATACACACACACACACACACACACCTCTCACTCTTCCTATTATTTTTTTTAAAGATTTTATTTATTTATTTGACAGACAGAGATCACAAGCAGGCAGAGAGGCAGGCAGAGAGAGAGAGAAGGGAAAGCAGGCTCCCTGCTGCGCAGAGAGCCCGACGCGGGGCTCGATCCCAGGACCCTGGGATCACGACCTGAGCCGAAGGCAGAGGCTTTAATCCACTGAGCCACCCAGGCGCCCCTCTTCCTATTATCTATATCTATCTATCTATCCATCTATGTAACTCTTTATTCTCCCATCCTTCCTCCCTCTCTCCCAGCTTTGGCTGGGACTGTGCTATAATGCAGGGGTTAGCAGGAGGAGCAGGAGAGCCAAGGAAGCTCATTCTTCTCTTGGTAAGAATTCAGAAGCAGGCAGGGACGCCTGGGTGGCTCAGTTGGTTAAGCAGCTGCCTTCGGCTCAGGTCATGATCCCAGCGTCCTGGGATCGAGTCCCACATCAGGCTCCTTGCTTGGCAGGGAGCCTGCTTCTCCCTCTGCCTCTGCCTGCCATTCTGTCTGCCTGTGCTCGCTCTCTCTCCTTCTCTCTCTCTGATAAATAAATAAAATCTTAAAAAAAAAAAAAAAAGAATTCGGAAGCAGGCAAAGAGACAGAGTAATGGAGGCTGATCTCTCCATGCCAATCCCGTACCTCCCAGAGGGTAGGGAGTGGAAGCATGAATCACCAGTATATCTAAGAAATATGTTGTTCGCTTTGGTCTGTTTTTGAATGTTATATAAATGAAATCCTCTTTATGTATCCCTGTGTGACTGGAATTTTACAACCAGCATTGGATTTTAAAGATTTACTCATGTTGAGGCATGAGGCTACAGTTTATGCATGTTCATTGCCATATAATATTCCACCATGCACAGCGATGGCCTAATTTGCTCTGCCATTGAGGGCATTAGTCCTGTTGCCAGGTTTTCGTTATTTGAGACAGCACAGCAAACGAACATTCATGGATCAAAATTCCCTGACGCATGCAGCCAGAACACGGCTCCATCCCAGGCTGTGCATATTTTCAACTCTATTCTGTAGTTTCCAAAGGACTTTTTCTTGTTTACACTCTGATTTCCCAATTCCTGGCAGAAGCATTGAAAACTACCTTGGAGAATGTTATTCCTGCAAGAAGAGTTTGTGGGAGTTTGGGAACACCGGCCAGATCGCCTCCCACATATGCCACCTGGAAGTTCAGGGTCACACCCATTCCACCAGAGCAAGGAGAGGTTTTGTCGCGTAGACAGCTTCCAACAAAGACAGTCTTGAGGTGAGTGGTTTTGTGGCCCCCTGGCTCTGGGGATAAAACCTCGCCACAATTAACTTGCTCCATTCATGGGACGCCTGGGTGGCTCAGTTGGTTAAGCGGCTGCCTTCGGCTCAGGTCATGATCCCAGCGTCCTGGGATCGAGTCCCACATCGGGCTCCTTGCTTGGCAGGAAGCCTGCTTCTCCCTCTGCCTCTACCTGCCACTCTGTCTGCCTGTGCTCGCTCTTGCTTCTCTCTCTATGTCAAATAAATAAATAAAATATAAAAAAAAAAGAACCTTGCACCATTCAGCCTGTGAACAGAACACACTGTAGCTAATACTTTTTTTTTTCACATGGGGACAGTGGAGGCTAACCTAAGACTTTACTTCCAGGGGTGTCTAGGTGGCACAGTCGGTTAAACACCTGCCTTCGGCTCAGGTCATGATCCCAGGGTCCTGGGATCAAGCCCTGAGTCAGGCTCCCTGCTCAGCAGGGAGTCTGCTTCTCCCTTTCCCTCTGTTCCCTCCATCCCGCCCATGCTCTCTCTTGCTCTCTCTCTCTCTCTCTCTCAAATAAACAAAATGTTCTAAAACATTAAAATTAAAAAATAAAGACTTTACTTCCAGACCACCTTTCCTCAACAGACTCCTCCAGCTAGACTGCTCTGTCTTTGAGAACGAGTTGTCTGGATCTGTAATGCTTGGTAATGTGTCTGCACATCACGGGTGCCCCATTAAACTTCATGTAATGGAATTAAGACTTAATCACTTCGGCAGACACTGCTATGTGTTGCCAAAACCTGTCTCCTAGACCTTCTGGGTCCAGCCCCGGACTATTATTTCCCAGCTTCCCTTGCCATGTTTTGTGGCATGTGACTGAATTCTGCTAACCAAAGGTGACCGGGGAGGGGGGGATATTTGCCACTGCCGGTCCTGGCTTATCAAAACCTCCCATAGGATCGTCCACACTCTCTCTCTTCCTGCCTGCCAAGCTGGACACTTCTTCTCCCCATCATTACCTGGTTTACATCATGAAAGGTTGTAATGGCCCCTCCTTTTTTCTTAAGATTTTTTGTTTATTTATTTGAGAGACAGCGAGAGATCACAAGAGAGAGCACAAGCAGTGGGGAAGAAGGGTGGCAGGAGAGAGAGAAGCAGACAGCCCACTGAGCAGGGAGCCCGATGTGGGGCTACATCCTAGGACCCCAAGATCATGACCTGAGCCAAAGGCAGATGCTTAGCCAAATGAGCCACTCAGGTGTCCACAATGGCATCTTTTTAAAATCAAGCAAGGAAATAAACATATTTTCTCTTTAAAACAAACAAAGCTGTGTGAGTGTCTCTTTGTGTGTTTTCAGTGTGATTGTTTGAGAGAGCAGATGAACACATTCATGCTTCAGACCCTCGTGAGATTCACTGCTCAGCTGCCCAGGTTAGCTGCCAGGTTCCCCTTACTAGATAGCCGCTGGTTAAAGACAGGAAGCATAAGGAACAGGGATGTTGAAATTCAACAAGGAAGTAGTAAGGTATATTACTTATCTATTGCAGCATAACGAATTTCCCCAAACCCCAGTGAATTAAAACAAAACCCTTATTATCCCCATATTATTTCTGAGAGTCGGGAATCTGGCCAACTTAGCAGAGTCCTCTGGCTCAAGAGGTGTCACCGGCTGCAGGTAAGGTACTGAAGGCTGGGGGCCGTCTTGGAGGGTTGCAGGGGCTGGGGGAGGCGGGGGAGGGGGGAGACAGCGGAGGGAGGAGGGCTTCTTCACAACACGGCAGGTCACATCATCAGCATGAGTACGGTTGAAAAGAGAAGAAGGGGCAAAAGAGAAGTCACAATCCTTTACAACCTAATCTTGGTAGTGAGCTCCCATCTCTTTCTTTGCTAGAAGTCAGTCACTAGGTCCAGCCCACCTTCCAAGGGAATGAGCCTTCTGAGAAGCTGCCTTCCACACGGGGAGCCTCAAAATGATAATTCTGCCAATTCGCTCCTACATTTCTCTGAGCTTAATCTCCAAATCTGATTTATCTCACCAAAAGTCTTGGTAGTCCTTCATGCTATCTCAAACCTCTCAGAAGCCAGGATTAGAGAGAGAAGACTATAGTGAACGTTACGCTCCTCTTAGCTTTTTCCTTTTCTGTGAATGAAGCTACCCATGCCTGCAATGGGGAAATATGGAGAAATAATGCCCAATGGCCCATCTCCTCCTGTATGTCAACACTTAGATACAAAACTCAGAGTTCACATTAATTAACCAATTTTTTAAGTCAAAATGCAGGACATCCAGGGGTACTTGGGTGGCTCAGTCAGTTAAGCATATGACTCCTGATTTCAGCTCAGGTCACGAACTCAGGGTCATGAGATCAAGTCCCGCTTTGGGCTCCCTGCTCAGCAAGGTGTCTGCTTCAGATCCTCGCTCTCCCTCTCCCTCAGCCCCTCCCCCTGCTCATGCACACTCTCTGTAAATAGGTAAATAAATAAATAAAATCTTTTTTTAAAATGTAGGAAATCCAAACATGTGGTCACAAAAGCAGGTTTTGCCTATGTTTAATGTTAACACATAATTTAATTTCCATCTGCATTTTTTAAAAAGATTTTATTTATTTATTTGACAGAGAGAGAGAGATCACAAGTAGGCAGAGAGGCAGGCAGAGAGAGAGAGGGAAAGAGGCTCCCTGCTGAGCAGAGAGCCCGATGTTGGACTCGATCCCAGGACCCTGAGATCATAATCTGAGCCGAAAGTAGAGGCTTAACCCACTGAGCCATCCAGGCGCCCCTCCATCTGCATTTTAAAACTTGTGTTTCTCGACCAAGTGTGATAAACTACGTAATGTGTGCGTGTTTATTGACAAATCATGCTTCTTACATAATTAATTTCAAACAAATTAAACAGCCTGCATCACTTATGAGACATGAAAACAATGCTTAAAAATTCCTAAATGCAATTTTCAGAACATACAATGTACAAAAATGACAGAACAGGTTTTTCTTTTAAATCCTACAGGATGAGGAAAGGTAAGAGATTATATGCTCCCAGGAGGAGGTCACAAGGGCAAATTCTGGAGAAGCATTCTCCGGAATTCTCCACATTACATACCCTCCCCTGCTCTCCAACTTCTGTGACCATGGACAAATTAGACACATTGGAAAGGACCCACCATAACCTTCCCATGGCCCAGTGAGCAGCCCAGATATGGAAATGTCAGTCCCCTGCAAGCCCACGCATTTTAATGAGCCATGGCCAGCTGGAGTGACGGAATCCTTCAGCCATGCCCCACGCTGCCACAGCTGGTCCAGGGTGGCAGAAGCTGCCTCCTCCCAGGGACAGCACCCTGCATTTGGTCACAACTGCCTGAGATCTAAACGCAAAGTGCGTTTTCCCAGCTGCTCCTGGGAGAAACTCGGGCTACACTGGAGAGCTGGGAACATGGATTTCTGGCCAAAGTTCAAGTGCGCTGGAGGAACAGCAGCTGAGGCGGGAGATGGGTGGGAGGGGGAGGGTGGGGATGGGGGTGGTGGTAAGAGGCCAGAGGCAAAAAGCAGTCATTATCAGTCTGACAACCTTACAATGACATTTTAAATTGTGAGGTCATTCTGAGTCCCAGTACCGGGAACATCTTTCAATATCAAAATGGCTTTTGCTAAAATGCCTGCTTGGCAAATTGGTCTTTCCTTCGGCTCATTACAAGAAAATGATCATTTATGAATTTATAGAAAGAAATACGACCCTCTCAGAGCCAACCAGCATCTACCTGGAGGCCATCCCAGTCTCTCCCTGTAAGCCAGTTTTGCTCTTTCTTTATGTCATTAAGGGGCCACAAGGTGCCTGAGAAATGGTTCCTGCCCTCAAAGAGCTTTCAGCCTGGTGTAGGGACAGCAAGAATGCAGATGACTGAAATACAACATGGACTGTGGCCCCTTCTTCCAAATGTTCATCACCAAGCCGCAGGGGATCCCGGCCCAATGGCACAGGTGGGTTTCTGGGTTACAATTAGCTCTCGTGGAACTGACAGTTAGCTGAGACCCCAAGAACGAACAGAAGTGAGTATGAGAAAGTGTGAGGGAGTTCAAGACAGAAAGTCCGTGCATACAAAGACGCAAGGGAAGGTGGCATGGTCTGTGCCTGCCTCTGATCAAAGCACAGATCAAAGCTCCTGTGTTAATTATTTTGTCCTTAACAACTCTGGGCAGGTGCTGCTACTATCTTCACTTTACGAAAGAAGAAACTGAGGCAGGGGAGGTGAACTGATCTTCCCAAGATCCCGCAGCTAGAGAGTGGCTGAATGGGGTTCAAAGTGATTACAGCATGCTGGGTTTGGGGGCGCACCGGGAGGCAGCCAGAAGGTGGGGGTAGGCACGGATTGTCCAGAGATGTAAAAGCAGGCGGGGGCCAAAACCTGAAGGTTCCTACACATCATATAAGGAACTTGCAATCACCTAAGCAACCCCTGAAGGGGTTCGAGTTGGTGATGGTAGGAACTGGTGTGAGCTCTAGAAAGCTCATCTCACGTGCCTTATGGCAAATGTAGTGGAGGCAAGTGAGCTTGGTTGGGGGGGTAGGGGGGACTACAATCTGGTGAGAGATGGTGGCGTCCTGACCTAGAGCAGTGGCAGCAGAGAGGATGGGAACTAGGCTGATGCCCAGAGTAAGTACAATCAACCAGACAATAGCTGCTGGAATGGTCGAAAAGGCAGACAGAAAGGCTTGAAGGTCAACTGCCAGGCTCCTCCTGGCTTGGGCTCTGCACAGATGGTGGGGCCACCAGAAGAACTCTCTGAGATCCTAGAATAACAACAATGAGGGCTGGCTCTGTTCCTCGACTATTTAATGGCACTAGGCTGGACACTTGGAAGACTGCATCTGCCCCAGGACTAGTCCTGCCAATTGACCAGAATGTTCCCAGACACAGGCTTCTTCTCCTTCGCATGGTGTTTAGGAGAACAGGGCCAGCACTGGTGTCCCTAAGTCCTCCTGGTCTGTGCTTCTGGGTAATTCCTTTTTTCACGGGGCCTGGCTTTGGTCATCTCTGGAGGGACGTGTGACCCCAAAGTTCCTGGTAAAGAATAAGCAGATATGCCCCGTTGCCTCTGGACTTTCCATCTTCTCCCAATATGTATGAATTCTCTATATCCCAAACCAGGTTTGGCCCCAGGCATATTTTACCAACACATGTGGGTTTTCAGTGAAATTTAATCTATTTCTGATTCTTCTACACTTAACTCATTCACATGGTGTGAGGAAACAGCTCCTTGACTTCCAGAAAACCTTCCCAGACATTTTATGACATTTTAAAGCCTTCTTTTCTTTTGTCTTAGACATAGGAAGCAACAACGTGCCAAGTGTAAACAAACTTTCTCCAAGATGTCTGAATCTCATTTTAAATGTCTTCTCAGATGGAAGTCAGAGAAAGGAACACAAGGGATGGAAAAGGGGCAGAAAATATAGTGAAAGAAGGAACAGGGTTTGAGCATTTGAATTAAACAAAAAGGACAAAAAGAAGGGGGAGGGGGAAGAAGTGGGGAGGGGAAGGAAATAAGGGGAAGGACAGGGGGAGGGGAGAGGACAACGAAGGGGAGGGAGGAGGGGGGAAGGGGAAGGAAGAATACAGTAACCAGAGCTATAATAAGAAGTACCAGAGTCACTATGGAAAGAACCTAGATGTCCATCAACAGACGAATGGATAAAGAAGATGTGGTATATATACACAATGGAATACTATGCAGCCATCAAAAGAAATGAAATCTTGCCATTTGCGACGACGTGGATGGAACTAGAGGGTATCATGCTTAGCGAAATAAGTCAATCGGAGAAAGACAACTATCATATGATCTCCCTGATATGAGGAAGTGGAGATGCAACATGGGGGGTTAAGAGGGTAGGAGAAGAATAAATGAAACAAGATGGGATTGGGAGGGAGACAAACCATAAGTAACTCTTATTCTCCCAAACAAACTGGAGGTTGCCTGGGGGAAGGGGGGTTGGGAGAGGGCGGTGGGGTTATGGACATTGGGGAGGGTATGTGCTATGGTGAGTGCTGTGAAGTGTGTAAACCTGGTGATTCACAGACCTGTACCCCTGGGGATAAAAATATATTATATGTATATAAAAAATAAAATTAAAAAAAAAAAAAAGAAGTACCAGAGTCATCACCAGCTCACGGCACTTCTTCCCCATTGGCCTTGTCTTATGCCCCTCCACAGAAGGCACTTGAACATGGTAATAGCACAGATACACTGAATGATCACCATGTGCATATTTCCAACTATCCTAACATCCATAAGTTACCTAAATGTCCTGAATGAATCAGCGCTTTTTCTATGCTCTGGCCCTATAGATGGCTATAAAAGGGAGGTCAGTTGATACATAAACTATTTAAGAATCAATTCTTCTGTATTTTGGAGACCTTCTCCTACTTCTTAGGAAAGAAACTCTGAAATTCACCCAGAAACATTTTTTGGGGCGGCTGACACATCTGGAGGTTGTGAAAGATGCCTGCATTCTTGCTTTCCCTTCCAGCCAATGTTTCAGAAAGCTTGCTTTTTCTACGCCGTGCCTTTCTCTTTCTTCCAGAAGGATAAGCTAGCCCAGGCTCTGTCCTCTTCTGCTGTGCCATCACCTAGTACCCACCTCTGAAGCAGTTAGTTTATTAACGGTTCTGAGCAACAAGAGGTCAAAGCAGGTGAGAGCCTGTCCAAAGAAGCATTTACAGATGGTGAGACTCAGGAAGAAATGTGCATTCCAAAGAGGGCAATTCTGTGGTGTGTGTTGTAGCTGGACCCAAGGAAAATATGCCCTCTCCTCCCAGCTCCAACTCCTCCATGATGGGCTGATCCCAGTCGTTCAGCGTCTACTGATGGATCCCCAGTGAGGGAAGGGATCTGATGATTAATTCATCTGGGCTGATTGGCAGAGAATGACCATAGACTACTTTGAGTTTAAATCTGTTTCTCTCTAGACCAAGTGTAATCCAGAAGAGCACACGGTGAACCAACTGAAGCCACAGTCAACAAAGGTTCTGTCCACACTCACAAAAAAGGCTGAAAGGCAGCGGTACAGAAGGCATCCAAACAGGATGCCTTCTGATACTTCAATGACTCCATCTTGTTTTCTGTCTTTTCTCCTTGACTCTTAGTCCCACTGAGACATGGAGAAGGGGGCTTCCTTAGAAACTTTGACTTACTAATATCATCAACATTCATGAAGTATTTCTCCCTCGCTTCCCTCCTCCATCCCTCCCCCTGCTAGAAAAACAGCAGGGATGAGGCAGGCAATTTTTTCAAACTCAGGAACCATGGTTGCCATTTTTGTGTTCGTTTGGGGTATTTATTTTATTAATTGGTGCCCAGCCACTCCCACAAGGAATTTGAGGTGGCTGCAAGAAAACCATAAAGCAGAAATTATAAATGAAAAAATACCAGAACCAAGCAAACATAGATGGATTGGGAGGCTCAGGCTCCCAGTTCAAGATGGCAGCCTGATATGAGGAAGTTGAGGGGCAACATGGGAGAGTTTGGGGATAGGAAAAGAATAAATGAAACAAGATGGGATCAGGAGGGAGACAAATCATAAGAGACTCTTGATCTCACAAAACAAACTGAGGGTTGCCGGGGTGAGAGGGGTAGGGAGAGGGTGGTTGGGTTATGGTCATTGGGGAGGGTATGTGCTATGGTGAGTGCTGTGAAGTATGTAAACCTGGTGATTCACAGACCTGTACCCCTGGGGCTAAAAAAATTTTTTAAAAAAGGATGGCAGCCTGAGATCCACCCCTCCTCATCTCTGTCCCTCCCAGATACCTCTGAAATAGAAACACACAAGGACAGACATGAACCTGTTTCCATAGTAGCTATGCCACATGGGGACTCTAATGAGCTAGAATTGAACTCATGTCAGCTTAGTCCTAAAGCCTTTGAGGCTTCCACCATGCTAGGCATCCAGCATGCAGGAAGGGAAAACTAATGGGCTCAAATAAAGATAAAGCCTATAAACATATCCACAAGGAATGGTGCTTTCCAACACTGAGCCAATCCACATGCAAAAGAGCTGACATTTGCCTCTTCCTTCCTGGCCAGTGGAAGGGGAGCATCACCTCTACGCAAATTGAGACAGGCCTCATTAAACCAGACCATTGTACCCAAGTGACCATGAGACATAAATTCCACAAAGACACCCAAAGCCCAGTCAGCACCAAGTATTTTCCAGAGAGGTCCAGCAACCAAGGTCTTCCCTGGAGATGTTAAAAGGGAGCAGCTGGGGAACAACTAGGAAAATAGTATCCAGCAACTCACCCTTGTCAAAAAGGAGAGATGGAAATTGAAGGCCAAGTCCAGATCATCCCATATATGAGATTCTGTCTTCAGGCTAAGTTGAGAGACCCAGTTTCCTCATCAGTAAATAGCCATAATAATACTGCCCACCCCACAGAGATACTATAGGGCTCAATTATATAATGTGCATAATGGCTTAAAACAATGTCCACCATATTGGAAACACTCTCTAAGCAGCTTTTCTCATTATCATTCTCACTATAAGATATCACAAGTGTTAGTTTTAATTATGATAAATAATAACTAAAAGACCATCAACACAGAAGTGTTTGGGGTTTTTTGTTTGTTTGTTTGCCTGTTTAAGCTGTGGCCTCTTCATGGTCTTGCAAAGTCCCACTGATATGCTTTAATAGGCAAAGTAGGTACCTTTGCCCACTCAGTTTTCCCCAAACCAGGCTCCAGGCCCAGAGCTGGCTGGAGCTGGTTGTCAATCCCTAAGTATTTTTAGATCCTGGCTGAGTGGTTTCTCTCCTTTTTCAAAAGGGTTGGATGACAACTTGCCACTAAGAATAGCAGTTTTCCAGTGTAATCAACACGTCTCCAGGCCTCCTAACATGTTCGTACTCATGGGAGGTCAGCTGGCCACGTTCACCTGCAGATGCTAAGCTGCCCACTCAAACACTGGACAAGTCTACAGCCTTCCCCATGTCCCACTCTTCATGGACCTATCAGGACACCAAAAGGAGGTGTAGAAACATGTCCTCTTTGAGGAGAGAGGAAGGAGGTCTGGACCCAGAATCTTTGGCATTTCTTCTGAGATACTTGCATTTGCAACTAACACATGGAGTTTGTAGTACATAAAGAATTCCAGCTTAAAACTCATCTTCAAACTTCAGAATTGGGAAGCGGATTTTCCTTAGGGAGCACGAAGGTCTGAAAGTTTGTGTGCTCCCAAAATTCAAGTGATGAACCCCTAATGCCCAGTGTGATGGTATTAGGAGGTAGGGTCTTGGGAAAGTGATTGGGTCATGAGGGGGGAGACCCCATGAATAGGATTAGTGCCCTTATAAAAGAAACCCCGCAGAGCTCCCTAGCCTGTTCCACTGCATGTGGATACAGCAAGAAGTCAGCAGTCTACAACCTGGAAGAGGGCCTTCACCAGAACCCCACCATGCTAGAATCCTGCTCTTAGACTTCCAGACCCTAGAACTGTGAGGGATCCGTTCCTGTCATTTACAAACCATCCAGTCTATGGCATTTTGTCAGAGCAGCCAGAATGGACTAAGATGGGAAGTGCAACTGGGGCTTTTGTTCAGAGAGACAGGGTCAAATATGATGAAGGAATCCTCTCCCACCCATGGTTCTCGGGGCCATGATTAGCCCCATCTTACAGAGAGGACAGTGGGGCTCACAGACCTCATCCCCCACTTGGGGTCACAGAGTTGGCCAGTGAGAGGGCAGGATTTGAACCCAGGCACTCTGACCTGACCCACATCCATGCTCTTTCAGTACTCCAAGATGCCTGGGACCCACCCCAATCTCAGTGCCCCCTCTCAGTGGGCACAGTAGCTCACCATTAGGTCATCCCAGCCCACGGCCACATTCCACCGCAGCCCTCTCCTTGCTTGCCCATCATCTCATGGCACCCAGGCCCACATCCTAGTCACTGGCCCAGGACACCCAGTGGCTGGCCAGACATCCCTTAGCTGTTTCCATGTGGTCTGTGCCCCCCCCCAAAACGAAGAACGTGCCCCTCGCCAGGCAAGATGACAAGAAGAAAGCAATCCCACCACAAAATGAAGCCTCACTGTGTGACATGTGGATCCAGAACTCAACTGTGTATGCCTTTTGACCCAGCAAGACCACTTCCGGAAATAAAACACACAAACAAACAAACAAAACTTGTGAACAGAAGGTTCATGACAGACTCAAACAGCAAAGGACTGAAAGCACCTAGGAACAGGGGGGTGATGTAGCAAATCAGTGCATCTTCTCTAGTTACGAAGTTACAGTAGGTAAAAACTATGTTAAAGAATATTTATGATGTAGAAAATACATATAATCTAAATTTCCACATAAAAGGGTCTATGAGGTAGCATCTCAGTTACTTATTAATAATGTGATTCTGAATATAACTACAGTCACACATTGGTTCAGCACATATGCGACGCCACGCAGTGCTCTCTGTTTGTATACACAAACCTCATTACTTGAGCAGGAGAAGAGCAATATAATAAAATGAAACAAAAAAGAAAATGAATGTGGGCCAGAATTTGCAAAGGGCTTTGAATTTCTCATAAATAGACATTAGATTATATTGTTCACATCAGGTGCAATGCTTTTTGATGTGTCTAACTTGTCTGATAGCTTTAACCAAGTCCATTTACTTTGATAGCAATATACCGAAGTATGAAAAAGCACACAAAGAATGTTCTTCCCCATTTTCTGCTGCATTCCTACAACTCCCTCCCAATCCCCTTGGAGTATTACCTTTGTGCCAATGTCTTCATATTCCCCTGAGCCCTGCAACCATTGTGTTCACCCACCGAGGCTGTATCAATTGCTTTCTCCTCTGTGTTCTATAGAACTTCCTAAAAGCCAGTGTCATAGAGGTTATCAGATAATTTCCTAGTTGTTTTGACTGTCTGCTCCACTGGAATAAATGTTAGTTATCTTTATATGCCCGGTTTCTTGCATATTGGACCCATTCTCTCCTCCTATGTCTATGGCAGACATGACTAATTGATTGCAATGCTCTTTCCCACTGAGCCTAGGCAGAGATTCAGAATGCTTTTCCACACAATGCAATCAACAATCAGGGCTGGCATGCACAACGAAGCCTAATTGCCAATCAGACTTAGCATGGTGCCTGGGGCTGGGTAGCTGCACCAGAGTTTTGTTGATTGAATAAGTGAAATGAACAAATGTCATTAGGTTTCTGGAAATCAGAGGAGTAAACTGATGAAGTAGTACAAGTGCCCAACTATGAAAACTAGGACAGGTTTATGTAAACAACCAGTTGGCAAAGTCAGACATGAAACCAAAAGATCTTCATGAAACTCACCCAAACAAGCCTGGCCTCCATGATGTAACCGGAGTTAGGTAAGGACGTGTTGCTAAAACCCATTAGGCAGATCAGCTGTGGTGAATCATGATAGAGTGACCACCACGATGTCAATATGGTTGGTAAGAAACAGCTGTGCCGTAATTTTTGGCATGCAAGACCGCACTCGGCTCCCACGGTTGACAAATAAGTACAGATGAAAATATCAACACAGGACTGCAAGCTTCTCTACTGGTTTTTTTTTAAGATTTTATTATTTATTTATTTGACAGATAGAGATCACAAGTAGGCAGAGAGGCAGAGAGAGAGAGAGAGGAGGAAGCAGGCTCCCCGCTGAGCAGAGAGCCCAGTGCAAAGCTCGATCCCAGGACCCTGGGATCATGACCTGAGCAGAAGGCAGAGGCTTTAACCCACTGAGCCACCCAAGCACCCCTCTACATGTTTTTAAATGAAACAACAGCATGTTCCTGGGGAGAGCCATAAGAACACGACAACTTAGGGGCACCTGGGTGCCTCAGTCAGTCAAGTGTCTGCTCTCAGCTCAGATCATGATCCCAGGGTCCTGGGATCGAGTCCCATGTCAGGCTTCCTCCCTCTTCTGCTGCCCCCCACCCCTCAGCTTTGCACTCTCTCTCTCTCTCAAATAAAATCTTTAAACACACACACATGCACACATACAACAAATTCATACTGACCGAAATGCTCATTTTTTTTTCTAAAGTAATAAAGAAGGGGACACTTATGGTTATGGTTCTCACACCAGGTAAGAATACTAATAAAAATCTAAATCTCAAAACTTCGTAGTTCTGAGAGAGGAATTTTTTAAAAAAGCAAAGTACCAGAAGCCTTCTACCTGATTTATTCCTGCCTGTGTTTCCATGAGTTGCTCAGCCAATAGCAATTCCCTGAGCATCACACTGCAATGAGTTAGCCCCAAAGCCATCTCTCCCAGCTGTAGTTGTACTTAGAACCATCTGGGAAGCTTGAAGAAAAACACTCCTGCCCAAATAATCAGCCCCTACCTTCAGTTTTGCATTAATCTGGAATTTTCTTGAGTCAGTAAAATCCCACTGAGTTTTCACTCAGCTCGATGATACGCTCACCTGAGAAAACCAAACCTTAGTAGAAACCAAAATTCAGACACCACATGCTTTTAGATTCAGTCTTTGAGGCTCCAAACAATCTTATGAGTTTTGAATATTTTTTTTTAAATTTTATTTATTTATTTGACAGAGAGAAAGATCACAAGTAGGCAGAGAGGCAGGCAGAGAGAGAGGGAAGCAGGATCCCTGCTGAGCAGAGAGCCTGATGCGGGGCTCAATCCCAGGACCCTGAGATCATGACCTGAGCCGAAGGCAGAGGCTTAACCCACTGAGCCACCCAGGCGCCCCATGAGTTTTGATTATTATCACACCTGTTTCATAGGGGAGGATGCCTGTTGTGCAGGTGAGGACACTGAGACACAAAGTCACCTGCCCCAGGATCACACAGCTAGCACGGGGAGACACAGCCCTTGTACTCCGAACCCAAATTTGGAGTTCTTTCCACGTCATCACACAATTTCTCAGAAATAAGTCCTATTTGTTAGAAAGTCCTTGTACTTGGCTCTAATTTAACTACAAGGCTCTTCTCTGAACAGACCATAGGTTCAGCCAGATTAGCAGTTAAGAGTTTCAGTAAATTCAGCAGGCAGCTCTCCTCTCCACTTCTGAAAGCTCACAAGTTGGCCAAGAGCCTGCACAGAGATGGGGCCCTGGGGAAGCAGAACAACACAGAGGCAAGCCTCGCCACTGTCTGTTTACCTAGGGCTCGCGCAAAGGGTAGTCCATGAGAAATGCTTAGGCTACTGCCTTTCTAGGCTGCTGGGGACCAAACGGCATTATTATCTGATTCCTGGATTATTCCAATAAAAATAAAGTTGGAGAACAGAGTTCTGGACATCCTTAGCAAAGCTGTTCCAAAACAGAAAACTGAATGTGATAGGGTGTGTTAAGACATCCATCAGCAGGTCCTTCCTCAGCACCCATTAAGTGCTCTGGATTAAACCTTTTGCAACCATCATTAATGAATGTCCAGTTTCCCAAATTCAAAGGTATGGAAATCTCAGAGATTCCCAAGACCAGCTGACATAAATAAAATGTAGCTTTTAGGCATTGCCTTAGGTACAGCCAATGGGAATTCGAGTCCAAGAGGCTCCTCTCATGCTTTAAGTTGTCAGTTCTGGGCTCTGAGTTCAAGTCAGAAGCCCCAGGAGCAGGGAAGAGCCTTGGAAATGCTCAGTATCAGGCTAGCGTGCAGCCGGCAGGGGGCATGGTACCAGACTGCTCCTGCCTCCTCCGGCCTCAAGCAAGACTCACCCAAAAAAAGCCTGAGACCTCCCTGGGGACAGACTTCCCGCATGACCTGTGCGTGTCCTTGTGACAGAGTTGGCGATTTCCTTCTTTAGGTCACCAACAGATTAGGGACTTCCTGCATCTCTTCTGGCTCTAGGGCTTACAAAAAGGAGACGGCTCTCTTTGTAGAAAACGTCTCTTCTAAAATATTAACTGCACGCAGAGAAGTAACACGGAATGCGCGTGTCCGAGTAAGAAGAGTCACAGGTGTATTCTTGGGTGTGAGGGGGAGTGTGAGGGCTCTCACCGATCCCCACAGCCTTGGAGTTGGATATAGGAAGACCCTGCAACTAAAAATATGTTTTTCTGTGGGAAAGGGACATCGTCATTAATTGAACACTTACTTCTTGCCAAGCATGGTGCTGGGAAGTTTCAATAAGATCATTTAAGGGAAAGCACTTGGCAATAGAAAAATCCCTCTACAAGTATTAGGGCTTGTATTATTTTGTTACATTCTGATGATCCAATAGAGTAATAAATTATGGAAAAGAGGAATGCACGTGTGGGAAAGGAATTCAGATTATAGACTTGAAAAGATGGGTTAGGAATAAAATTGAGAGGCTTTATGGACAAGGGCTCCTTCTGGCAGGAGAAAGAGTTGGAAGCCACTGCCCTGAATACACTTTACCTGGCTCCCTGCGGTCATCTGTGCCAACATCAAGCATATGGGATGGCTCTGAGGCCCCTGACTCCAACACCAAAACCGAAGTAGTTCCACACCAAGGTCCTAGAACCAAGGGTGCAATGGAAGAGATATGGCTTGCGGTAGAACGTGTCCAAAAAGAGCAAAAAAACAGAACAGAACAAAACAAACCCGTTGGATTCAGATGTTCTTATCGTGAGTCAACAGGAAACAAGAAAGTGACTGCGTTAGTTTGCAACTGCCACTGCAACAAATAAGCACAAATTTATTCTATTACTATTCTAGAGGTCCAGGCTGAACATTAAGGTGTCGCCCAGGCTGCACACCCATCAGAGGCTTATGGGGTGAGTTTGCTCTCTTGCATTCTTGAGCACAGAGAGGCACCTGCCTTCCTTGGCTGTGATCCCTGCCCCCAGTTTCAAAGCCAGCAGGAGAGCATTTTCCAGCCTCTCTCTGCTTCCATGGGCAATCATCTTTTTCTCTCTCATAAGGACCCTTGTGATTGCATGGAGCCCGTCGCAGATAATCTGGGATAATTGCCTCCATTTCAAGATTCTTCACTTAATCACATCTGCAAAGTCCCTTTCTCCATGCAAGGTAACGTTGTCACAGAATTCAGGTATTAGGACATCTTCGGAGACCGTTATTCAGGCCACCACAGGGACTGTCATCTTAAGCCACGCCAGTAAAGGTCTTAAGCTGCGGAAAACGATGATCCTGCTCCTTTCTGTTCTAGAGGACGTATTCACTACCAGGCACCAAATTTTAAAAGGGACACAGACCTCCTACTGTGCTGCAAACGTAGCATTATTTTACCATAATATTAAGTGGTGGGGAGAGTGGAGAAACGAATCTTCCTACACATCATTGGAAACAGTGTAAATTGTTATAAAACTTCTGTGAGGGCAAGCTGGCAACCGAGAGCAGAAGTTTTTCAAATGTTCATTTCTATCAATCCAGAGATTGTATTTCTATAAATTTATCCTAAGGAAGTAATCATGAATACTTGCAAAGATTGACCCATGAGAGTACTCGCTTCCAAATTACTAGGGGAAAAATATAGAGAAAAAAATAATCTTCTAATTCTCAACATTGAAATAAAAAATAAACTCTCAAGGTGAAAAAAATTAAAAAGCAGATTGTAAAGGAGCCTACAAAGAATGTTGCGTATTTGTAAAATCCAGCTGTACCCATCAAAGTCCCCACGGGCAAAGGCGGCACCTGGAAGATGGCTGGTGAACAAAGGCTGGGACCACAAAGGACAGCACAGCAGCCCAGAGGTGGTAACAAAGGCTCAAAGGAAGAAGCAACTGTGGGCAAGAGAAAGAGAGAGCTCTGTTGAGTAGGCTGCCCCGGAAGGAGAAGTGACTTTGCAAGAGACACAGCAGCTGCAGGAGACTTCACCGGGAGGAATCAGGGACAGAGGCACCCTGACCCCTCTTCTCTGCCAGATTTGTGCCCCGAGCATCCCACTGTCTAAACCCTGGAAGCGGGAGGCGCAGAAGCCCTACTGTAGGTGCCATCCCCTGCAAGCCAGCCTCCCGGCCAGACAGAAGGAAAGGAAAGGGTGGCCAAGGTCCAGCAGAGCCACGCATGTGCCTGTCTATAGAGGACTGGTCTCCCCAAATGTCAACAAAAGCCATCTCAGCAGCTTAGTCTCTGGCGAATTTTCATTTTCTTCTTCTTGCTCTTCTGGATGCTCTACAATGGACATGTACAAGGCTAAATAAGAGCAATCCTAGTTGAAACAAACACATTTATAAGCCAGGTAGAGTGTGCTCACAGAAGAGCAGTGAGAAAGACTAAAGCTGATTCTACAAGGTTAGGCTGGGGGTGTGTTTGGTGTGGGAGGAAGACGGCTTCACTCTTTGAAGCAATTTGGAAGCCTCTCCTAGGGAGGAGGGATTTGAGTTGGTGTGCATCCAGCTTGGACCAAAAAGCAAAACAGCAGGCAGGCAGATTCAAATTAGCCTGATTAGAGCTGCCTGAGAATGAGTATATGTTTCCTCCAGAAGTACTGAGCTGTCTGACCCTGAGAGTATTTAAGCAGAAGCCAGAAAACATCTCAGTGGATATTCCATATAGGCAGGTGAAGGAGACTTTGGACCAGATAAACTTCCAAGTATCTTCTAGGGAAAAAAAGGAGTTAATTCTTATGAAACTATGATTGTTATAACTTAATTCCTTTAATATCACTTCCTCAGTTTTTAGAGGGGGAGTAAAATGGAGCAGTGCGTAGAAATGAATTCCTGTCCTCTCAGATTTTTAATTCCAAAAGAAGGTTTCTGATGAGGAGTGTATCAATAAAGACTCTTCAAGTTTCTTGAAACTTGAAACTAGAAAACTCAACTCGAGTTGGCATAACCAAATAGTCTCAACTTCAGGTGTGGCTGGATCCAGGCGCTCAAATGACTCATCAGGATACAACCGCTCTCCATCTCTTGGATGCCTCCTTTATCAGGCTTCATCTTGTGGCCAGATGGGTGTCAACAGGCTCACATCTTCACAGCTCCAAGGGCAGTGAAAAAGATGATACTCATTTAGAAGTTGCTGAACCAAAAATTCTGAGATAAGCCCTATTTGATTAGTTTGTAGATCAACTACCCATTCCTGAAACATGTCCTGTGGCCAAGAGGATGCCATATTCTGGCCATTCTGGCTGGGATCGAGCCCCGAGTCAGGCTCTCTGCTCAGCAGGGAGCCTGCTTCCCCCTCTCTCTCTGCCTGCCTCTCTGACTACTTGTGATCTCTCTCTGTCCAATAAATAAATAAATACAATCTTAAAAAAAAAAAAAAAAAACTGAAAGCAGAGACACTCTATCTGGAGTAATGCAGAGGAATGGGTTCCTAAGAACAAGCTCCCAAATTGTTGATGCCACCGTGGGGGGAAAAAAAAGAGAGACGCTTCCAGAACTCCCACTGTGGAAGTATTAAGCAGAACCCTGATCAATACAACAGGCTTCCTGAAGTGTGATCCGTTTATATTAATTGTGGCCCCTTCCCCACCAAGAAGAGATTATGATTCCCTGGCCAATTAAGTTTGCGAAGTTTTTCATTCTATAAAGTCAAAGAATATTTTTGGCTATGGAACATTTCAGAGCCTCAGGTATTCACATATTTGTGACTCTCCAGAGGAGAAAACACAACATGCAAAATTTCCTGAACCAATTTGATCACAAACCTTTCAGAGCACCTCTTGGGACTAGTATCCTGAGGAACAAACTTTGGGAGAACCTGTCACTCTGAATGAAGCAGCTCGTCCTCTCACCCAGTCCCACCTTGCCCTGCCCATCATGTTAACTGAGATCAGAAGGCAATAAAAGGTTACGGGGGAAGGCTGGTTTCAGCCCTCCATCACCTCTCTGGAATGTTTAGAAATGAATATAATAACACAGAGATAAAACCCATCAAATCCCAGTCTTCTCAAAAGAAACCTTTTCTCCATCCAACCTGCGAGTCTCTGGAATCAAATTGCAAAAATCCTGCTCCAGCTCCGGTGGGAGGACAGACTACTGGTGGGCTACACCAAGAGGAAGTTTGGCCGCTGCGGGAACTCGCATTCACCTCTGGCAAACCTCTGTCTGCAGCTGCAGGAGATCAAGTCAGACTCACATCTGTTCCCCAGACACCCGACACCCCACCCCAGCTTCCTGGTCCAACAAAGCCTGGCCAGGTTTTCACAGTTAATTCCTCCGGGGCCCCGGGCTCTTCTCCTCCCCTCTTGCTCCTCTGAGTTCTCAGAGATCAAAGCAGCAAGTGAGCCGAAGCTTTGTTTGCTCAGAATTCAGCAGAACACCTTAAATTCCCAGCTTGAAAGGAAGCTGAAAGAAAGTCAGACATACCCTACTGCTGAAAAACGTTAAAACGATAAGACATGACCAGAGTATTCGTAGAGGAACCTCTGTGATTTCTCTGGGCTTCAGGGACCTATGCAATGAGGGACTTCCCCCAGCAAGTTTAATGGAAGAAGTTCGAAAGGGTCATTCTTGACTGTCCTGATTCATTCAATCCGATGCCCTGGAGTGTTCTTTCTCCCTCTGACCTTGGTTCACAAAATCACATGGCTTTTTAGAACTCAAAGGTCATCTAGTCCGGAGATTTTCAGACTTTTTGGTAGCAGAAGACATTGTTTTAAATCAAATCTTAAATATGACCCCAATATAAAGCAGATAGAGTTGGCGGCTCCGGGGGAGAGTGAGTTGGGGCAAAGCCTGGACTTTCCCCTATGAGGCCACACCCTCCACCATTGTGACATTGGGTTTCCATGGTTTGAAAAGTCCCTGATGTGACCCAGGGCCTTCCATTTACTAACCAGAGGTGGAAAGGGAATTTCCAGCCTCATGTGGCACACATTAGCAGAGCTGATGGGAATCCAGGTCTCAACGCTGGGGCTGTCTTCATTCCCTAATCAGTGACACAACGGTCCATGGTCACCTGAGTCTCACATGCTCCAAACCTTAAGTCCCCATTGAGAGCTTGTACCTTTGCTCTTCACGTCAGAACAGTCTCCAAAAGAGTCAGTCCTACCTTCAAAGTGCCCTTTTTCTGTTCTCACCATCACTCCCTCCCCTGCTGGGAAACACCCAGGACATCCCCCAACATCCGCCCGACCTTGTTCCCATCTCCCGGCTCTTCCATTGCTAGATCCTGTTTCCTCGACTTATTTAATTGCTAGAATCACCTGGGAGCTTGTTAAAAATTCCTGGGGCCAGCACTAGACCTAGTGAATCAGAATTTCCAAGTTGGGTCCAAGAATCTGCGGTTTAAATGAGCACTCCTGATGATTTGGGGGGACTAACCAGCTTTGGAAAGCACTGTATTGGATCAAGTTGTGTTACTTTTTTGTATCTACCACCAAAATTAAGGAATTCTTACATTAAATCACAGGCCTCGTTGCCGATAGCATCATAATTTCATATGACTCTCTGGACATCCTTTTAGAATAACAAGGGTAACGTCTCTGCAAGAGGTTTCAGTCATGTATTCTAAGAAAATAGCCATAGACTTTTGCAAATATTTATCTATGAGGATGTACATTGTTGCACTAATGAAACAGAAATGTTTAACAATGAGGGGCTTGAGTCAATAAATGTTGGTACATACACGTAACATTGTACATTTACTAAGAAACAATGTTTAGACGTTTTGCATGTAAATATGTTCACAATATATGTAACATAAACACAACATGTTACAAGAACAAATGCACAGTAGGATTCTATTTTCTCATATGCATAAAAATACTGGAAGGATAAACAAGAAAATGTTAATATTATCTTTAGGATGGTGGTGGGATTAATAGCAATGTTTACTTCTCACTTGTGTTTTTTTAATCTTACAAAATTTCTACAGAGAACATGACTTTTGAAATCTACAAAAAAAAAGCTAAAGTCATCTCAAAACTGTCTTTGGGAGGGAGGGAGAAACAAGAGATGGGATCAAAATGGTGATTTAAGATATTAACTACTTGCACTCTTGCCCTATCTCTCCAAATCATAAAGAACAGATTTTTTTGTTTTGTTTTTGTTGTTGTTGTTGGTTTTAGAAGGAATTCATAAATGCTCTGAAAAATAGAAAGGCACATTCTATAGACTAAATACAGTGAGAAATTTTTGGAATATAGAAAGCAAATGAGATCCCTAGATACTTAAGGCAGAGCAATCATGTGAAGGATGAAGATTAAAGTAAAAATCTCCCAGTACATAGGGAAAGGCGGATTTTTAAATATGAGAGAAAAGACATTTGATGAGTTTATCTGAAAAGTCCAATTTCTGTTCACAGAGAGAGGAGAAAAGAAAGAAATTGGCAGTGTGAGAAATCGGGAAACAGGACAAAATGCTCAATGGAAGAAAAGTCCGAGTATTCAGATTAAAATAGCACCCTGAGAACAATGGGGTAAATAATCAATAAATATATATATACTGATCTCTGGGGCACCCGGGTGGCTCAGTCAAGCATCTGACTCTTGATTTCAGTCCAGGTCATAACCTCAGGGTCATAAAATCAAGCCCCATGGAGCCTGCTTAGGAGTCTCTCTCCCTCTCCCTCTGCCCACCCCCTGCTTGTGCACATGCTCTCTCTCTCACACTCTCTCTCAAAAAAAAAAAAAAAAAAAAAAAGCAAAATTGATCTCTTTCAAAGCAAGGCACTGGGCTAACTGATTTATGTGCAGTATGTATTTTAATTCTCACAGCAAACTGGGAACATCTTCTCCTTCATGCTACAGATGAGGCAACTATTACAGAGATACTAAAAACACTAGCCCAAGTCCTTAGGACCAGTAACAAGTGGAGTTATATGCTCAATGAAATTTTAGTATACCTAAGATACCTTCCTTAAAAATGTCTAGAAAGAAAAGGAACAGGGTGCCTGGGTGGCTCAGTTAGGTAAGTGTTGGGCTGTGGATTTCAGCTCAGGTCATTATCTCAGGGTCCTGGGATGGACCCCTCCCCTCAAAGGACTCTGCACTCAGCAGGGAGCCTGCTCAGGATGCTCTCTCTTCCTCTCCTTCTATGCCTCCTCCTGCCCAAAGCACTCTCTCTGTCGCTCTCTAAAATAAATAAATCTTTAAAAAAAAAAAGAAAGAAAGAAAGAAAAAGAAACAAACCAACATATAACTTTTCTTCAACAACACTGGACTTCGAAAGAAAAGAGCACCCAAATCACAAAGAAAGTTATTTTGAATCTAGAATTCTATATTTGCCAAAACCATAGCTATACCATATAATGAAGACTTTTTTAGTCATGAACTCAGAATGTTTATATCCAGGCTCTCACTGAAGAGTTATTCAAGAATACTGAAAATGATGAAAAAATTGTTAAGAATAATGGTTAACAAATAAATGGATATAACTTACAACTTAGTCTAAATAAATATTGAAGCATAATGCAAGGAGAAATAATAAGCCCCCTTAATCGTTATTATACAGGAGAAGATAGAAGCAGAGGAGGAGAGTGATAAAGTTAGAACAATTAAGAAAATTAGAAAATATTTATTAAGAAATGATAATGAGGGGTGCCTGGGTGGCTCAGTGGGTTAAAGCCTCTGCCTTCGGCTCAGGTCATGATCCCAGGGTCCTGGGATCGAGCCCCGCATCAGGCTCTCTGCCTCAGCAGGGAGCCTGCTTCCCTTTCTCTCTCTGCCTGCCTCTCTGCCTACTTGTGATCTCTGTTAAATAAATAATTTTTTTAAATCTAAAAAAAAAAGAAATGATAATGAAGTTATAGCTATGGCAGTTCTTATGGGAAAGTATATATCTCTGCCTCTGTGTGTGTGTATATATGAATGTATATATTTGCGTAACACTCATTCACATCCACACATACAATTAAAAATTAATACAGAGTGATATCAGCAGAAATTGTGGAATGAGGATCTCTGGAGTTCCTCTTCTCTATTAAAGAAATGAAAACCTGGCCCCCCCCCCAAAAAAATGGTCAAAATCAACTTTTTCAGAACTCTGAAAATTTATCATTTATCATTTATCATTTCAAGAAGAAATGGCTAAATCTCAGGACTAATAATGATCCTTGTAGCATTTCAACTTGCCCTATCCCCACCCTTCTCTCCCCAGCCCTGCTGTGGCCTTGAAGACCAACATCCTTGAATCACAGTAAAAGCTAGCAGCCCTGTAGCCACTAGAAGGGAAGGAATGAGGTTGGAGCTCCTTCAAAGCCCATTCCCAGAGATCTGTCATAACTTGTACTGATAACTCCCTGGGAAATCCCACTCTCAGGGTTTGTCTTTATTTGATCTGACTCAGAGCTTGCCCGGCACAAACAGAATTTCCCTAAACTTTTAACAAAACCATCAGCACCAATTTTTTAACAATATAGCTGTCCGAGGCAGTAATAACAGTTGGGACAAACAATCACCTAGCCAAAACTCAATTCAAAAAATTAAAAGGAAAAGCTGGGGAGTGAGATGTCCATAGGGACTGTGAAATAGTCCACTATATTCTGAGGAATCTGGAAAGCCACATGCATGCATAGGACTGGACATGTGCCTGTGGTCATGCACAGAGTCAGGAAAGACCTGAGAATGCTGCAAGCTCTCACCTCTGGCTGGTCCTGAGGCCCTGCACAAATGGAAGGTGAAGGCAGGGTGGTAAACTTCCTGTCCGAGTATTATAGCATGATCTCAACGCACACAGAGAGCCCTTCGGCAAATACTGCAAGGTCTATTGGTTCCAAGCATTTACAAAAATCTCTATTCAAATGATTAGCTGACCCCTAAGCTGAGTACAAGACTTCAGTGGCCACACATAACAAAGAAAACAGACTTTACAGAATATCAGAAGAGGTTATAAACAAAAAAACTACTATTACCAGTAGCAAAAATAATGAACCCTAGGGAGAGGAGAGAATCTGATTTCCAAAACTGCCACATTATATGATTTTAAATGCCAGTTTTTAACAAAAATATTACAAAACATGCAAACAAATTAAAAAAAAAAAAAACAGTATAGGGGCACCTGGATGGCTCAGTCAGTTAAGTGTCTGCCTGCAGCTCAGGTCATGACCCAGGGTCCTGGGATTGAGCCCTGCATTGGGCTCCCTGCTCAGCTGGGAGCCTGCTTCTCCCTCACCCAGTTCTCCTGCTTGTGCTCTCTCTCTCTCTCTCAAATAAATAAAATCTTGAAACAAAACAAAACAGAACACTGTGGCCCATTTGCAAGGGGAAAAAAAGAAACAGAGACTGTCCCTGAGGAAGTCCATACATTGGAGTAACTGGACAAGGATTATAAATATGCTATTTTAAATATGCTCAAAGAGCTAAAGGAAAGTATGCCTAAAAAACTAAAAGAAAGAATGAGAGTGTTATCTCACCAAGTAGAGAATGTCAATAAAAAAAAAGAAAGCACAAAATGGAACCAAACAGAAATTCTAGATGCGAAAGGTACAATAATAAAAATGGAAATCCACTACACGAGCTCAACAGCAGATTTGAGCACATAAAGAAAAGATTCAGCAACATGAAGATATGTCAATTCCACTCATCCAGTCTAAGGAATGAGAAAAAATAAAAATGAAGGAACATGAACAGAGTCTGAGAGAGCTATGGGACATCATCAAGTGTACCAACATAGGAGCAACGAGAGCCCCCAGAGGAGAGAAGAGAAAGGAGTAGAAAGAATATTTGAAGAAATAATTACCAGAAACTTCCCAAATTTGATGAAAAACATAAATCTATGTATCTAGGAAACTCAATGAACTCCACACAGGATAAATTCAAAGAGATCCACACCCAGACATCATCATAAAGCAGTCAAAGGACAAAAGAGAGTCTTGAAACCCCCCAGACAAAAGAGACTGGTCACATACAAGGGACCCTCAATAAAATTAACTCTGATTTCTCATCAGAAACCAGCAAGGCCAGACTACAATGTACAGTGGAATGGTTTCCAATGTGCTGAAGGTGGGGGGGTCGGGGGAGCCTGTCAACCAAGAATTCTTTATCTGGCAAAATTATCCTTAAAAAAATAAAGGAGAAAAAGACAACACTGGATATCCCTTCCCTGTAAGTCTTCCATTACAAACACAAGAGAATAAAAGACAAACCCTCTATTTACTGCTAGAAGAGACAGAGGCTGGCCACCTGATCACCATACTCTCTCCCCTCTCCTCTGGGCACACAACCAGATAACATTGCCCAGTTTTCTGTGATGTCCAATGGGGCCACGTGCCTGAGCAAACTGAAGGTGAGCAGAAGTAACAGAGATCCAACCCATGTGGGAATCTTGTGGTCTTTGCTCTATTGTAGCCCAATGCAAATGACAAAGCAGCCTAGGAAGCTGCAGAACCCCAAGTTCAAGAGAATTTAGGGCTCCGAATGGTCAGGGGAGCTGGGTAACAGGAGAGCTGCCTCCTCAGAACATTCATATTTGAATTTTAACTTTTATTAGGCTAACTTAAGTAAACATCTATTATATTGCCCCATAGAGATTTCATTATATTAAACCACAGAGGTTTATCTGGGGAAAAAAAATCAAAGAGAAATTAAGATATTCCCGATAAATAACAACTGAGAGAATTCTTCACTAGCTGACTTGCCCTAAAAGAAATAATAGAGAGTCCTTCGGGCACAAATGGAAGAACACCAAACAATAATTCAAATCCACATGAAGAAATACAGAGCACTGATAAAGGCACCTATAGAGGTAAACAAAAATGACAGTATAAATTTATTTTTTGTCTGTAAGTCCTTTTATTCCCTTACCTGATTTAAGAGGCAATTGAGTAAAATAAATTATAAATCTTTTTATAAGTTGTAAAAGTATATTAAAAGTTTATAAAAGTGTAGAGGAAGTTTATAAATTATAGTATAAAAAAGTTTTCATTTAAAAATAATTATAAATGTGCTACGTTGATGGGCACGTAGTGTATGTAATTTGTGGTAATAACAGCATAAAGAGGAAGAAGGAATGAAGATATCGCAGAGCACAATTTTTAGACACTGTTGTCATTAAGTTGATATTAATCTGAACATTGTTACAAATTAAGATGTTAATTGTAAGCCCAGGGCAATCACAAAGAAAATAATTCAAAAATACATGATAAAAGAAGCAACAAGGGAATTCAAATGGTGCATGAGAGTAAATCAATTTAGCACATCAATAGAAAAATTACCAGATAATATTCAAAAAGAATATATATGTGTGTATATATGATAAATAGATGAAAAGATAATCAACCTCACCAGTAAATAGAGAATGGTTATTTAAAATAGTGAGATAGGGGCACCTGGGTGGCTCAGTAGGTTAAAGCCTTTGCCTTCGCCTCAGATCATGATCCCAGGATCCTGGGATCAAGCCCTGCATCGGGCTCTCTGCTCAGCAGGGAGCCTGCTTCCTCCTCTCTCTCTTCCTGCTTCTCTGCCTACTTGTGATCTCTGTCTGTCAAATAAATAAATAAAATCTTTTAAATAAATAAAATAGTGAGATATTTTTATTCCATCAAATTGGCAGAACTTAAAGATTTGTTAACAATATACAAGAAAATGAGAACACTTGTACCCTGGACATGGGAAACTTGGTGCAGCCTTTGGGGAAGGCATTTTGATGGAGTGCAACAGTATTTAAATTGCATGTGCCTTTTCATCCACTGAGAACATGACCTTGAGCAAGACACATCTCTGAACATCTTTTTTTTAAAAACCTGATTGATAGTTGACTCAGATGAGAAACATAAAAATACTTTATTATAAAAATACAATAGCAACGTGCCTTCTGCTATTGTTAAAGAACCTCTCCTTGCAGAAAGTTGTGCCTACTTTGAGAAAAAGTGAAAATGCTTGGCTAAAAACCTTTCAGGGTAGATCTGAGTCTCTAGAGCCTGAATGCAGACAGTCTTCTGCTTACGGGAGGAAATGGTACAAAGAAGAAGGGGAGGTAGAAAGGGGAAAATAAGGCTGTGTCCTTTATGATATGTCCATTTCCAGGATTCTTTCTTGCCTCATTACCACCCCCCCAAAAAATTATCAGTAACATTACTAAATTTATCTAAAACTGTGGATCCATCCCAGTTTCAAATAAATAATTTCTAGGTCCAACACCAGTCCTCGTGTATTCCCATGATGTAAACCCATCACACACACACATGCGTGCGCGCACACACACACACATTCTCTCTCTCTCTCGCTCTCTCTCTCATACAAACACTCACCGCCCTATGACATGCCCACTAACCCACCACCTACCTAGCTCACATAATATTCCCCCTCCCTTAGTTGATAATCTAAAAGCCAACATGGAGTTTCCATTGGCTAGATTATTCTTGTGATATATGGATTAGTAAAAAGATAAAATGAAATAAAAAGATCCTTCTTCTGATGCAGGAGAATATTTTTTCCTTAGTTCACGTGCTGGTGAATTCTTAAGAGCTATAGCAAACCAATGTGGGCTAGCCCTGGAGGACAGGATGCTCACTGCTGTACCGTCACTGGGGAACTCTGGGAGAAAGGCCTCAAGCTTGACCCACCCAGCAATACAGGGAGGTCATCTGCCCCATAGAGACCTGGGTGTGGCCAGCTCTCATTGTGACTGCAAATGGCAGGAACCCACACCTGTTACACCTCACCTGGGTCACCTAACTTCCCTGAGGCTGGGATGACCAGAAATACTGATGAGCAAACAGTCTCATGCCTAGTGTATGAAGGCGTAGAGGAAAATAAATCAGGATTCACTTCACAAGGTAAGTATTTTGCTGGTAAAATCACTTGGCAAATTGCATGAAGAAGCAACCTTGCCCTGTCAGCACCAATATCGAAAGGTAAGCTGTCATCCTGGAAAAATAATTAATCCCTGGCAGGGATTAATCCATTGGCAGTGCAATCGACATGGTGGGAAGGATGAGAGGCAGAGAGGCATAGAAAGAAGGGAAGGAAAAAGAGAAGAGAATGGGCAGGGGGGCACAGAGAGAGAAGCTAAGAAAAGAATGACAGAGCAAACATTTCCAAGGCACCTCCTGACCACCAGCCACTGCCTCACGAACGTCCCCTCCTTTGATCCTCACAAAGCCCTATGAGGCTGGGACTCATAATATGTCCATCTCACAGATTGGTCAATTGAGGTACAGTGGATTTAAGTAAACGACCCAAGATGCACACAGAGCCAGAACTTAAACCCCTTCCTTCCAGCTCCAGACACCAGGCTCTGTTACTACACCAGTTTGCCTCTCAGAAAAAAAATGGAATATGAAGGAAATTCCCATTCTTCCATTGTTCTACTAGAAGACAGACTGAGAAACCCACTGGGCTCTTTCTCTGCTCTGTCTGCTCATTCAAGGCTCTAACCACACGTTACTGGAAATCATGGCTTACTGGTCTACCTCCCGCTAAACAAGTTCCCTGGGGGCGGAAATGTATCTTCCATCTATGAATCAGGACCTGCCATGGGAAAACTCTGGCCCACGTCCTCACACCTGCCATCCATTACAACTGAATGCAGGGGAGCTGTCCCGGGATCTGGAGGTCTTTAGATCCCACCAGCACTGCATTGTCGGGAGGCTGGTGTATTTGGAACTGTCTTGTCATTCTGATGGAAGCCTCCAGCTTTTCCACTTCTTCTGGGGACTCCTCATTCATCACTCCCCAGTGCGGATGCAGACTTAGTAATTCTTTGGGACAGTCCCAGTTTCATGTAGATGACTTCTTCCCCAATCAAAGCAATTTGCTAAGGGTTCCAGAGTTATTACTGTACTTTATTAAATCAATATAAGACATTTTGTATAGATAAATTCTCAAAGTCAAAGGTAATCCTTTGTTGGCCCACAGACCTCTTCTTAGTCACTTTACTAACACTCTTAAGGATGTCATGACCTTGAAAGTTAATAAGGAAGAAGAAGAGATGGAAAGGATGTAAGAGAGTCCTATTATTTAAAAATGATTGGCCAAGTTTTTAAATTTTGAAGATGGACAATGGGTACACGTGGATTATTATGCTAATGGTTCTCCTTGGGTGTATGTTTTAAATTTCTCTTAATAAAAATGAAAGGAATATATGTATTTTAAAAAGAAAGTCAAGAAAGACAAGTGTGTGTGTGTGTGTGTGTGTGTGTGTGTGTGTGTGTGTGTGTCTACACATACAAATATAAATAAATATATGGGGGGAGGGCAAAGTGAAAAACATTTTAAATGTTTTTATTTTTTTAAGTAAAGAAGCATTATAAATAGGCAAAAAATAGAAAATGCCAATAAACAAAAAGGGGAGGAAAAAAATCACCCTGCCAGAAGAAACTACTTGAGCGTTCTAATGTGTGCCCCCACCAAGACATTCCTCCAGATGTACATACTTACACAAAAGTGTGATCACATACACTGTTTCCAACCTGCTTTAACATTATGAATAACAATGTTTTGGCTTCCCATGCTTTTTATCATTGCTCTGTCTGCCCTTTACTGGGATTTGTCATCATTTGTTTATAGGACCTCTAAATATGTTATAAAATGAATGTACTGTATTTCCTTGACCAATCCCCTACTCTTGGACATTAGACTGATTCCAAATTTCCGGCTCTTATAACCAATTCCTTAATTGTCTCAACATTTTGAACTGATGCCACATATCTAAAAGGGTAGAAATCAAAAGTACACTACCAACAGTGGTTCTGAAACCATGTGGCATCCACTCCTGACCTAAATTTCATTTTTTCCTCTGGATGTTTTAAATTTCTAAATTCCTTCTTTTCTGTCACCAAACCATTTTCTGCATCCAAACACTCCCCCTCCTGATTTTCACTCCTTTCCCAGCTGCTCATCTGCCAGTTTTTCTGAAATCCCTTTTCCTTTCCCTGTTGTGAAGTCCACTTCTGCTCTGTCTTCTGCTTTACTCTCATCCACTCACCCTCCGTCCTATTGACTCTTTCCGTCCTTTGAAGCCTACTGTACAAAAGACACATGCGAGGCCCTGTGGGGATCAAAGGGTGAGAGCTCCACATCTAGGACCCTAAAGGAATTCAGAGTCTAACTGGAGATGCAAGGGACATGGACACAGTGGTAAACCCGTAAATTGGCTCTCTGTGGGGGAAAGAACCCTTGATGGATGGGTTTGACAATTTCCATGCTATAAAATATTCCCACCATGGCCAGGCTACCAACATGATGTCACTGACCCCAGAGGTGAGAAGAGATGCCTATAAGCCAGCTCCAGGACAAACTGCATGTGCTTGAAAGGCTAAAATATATACCTATATGTACACACATATATGTGCATGTGTGCATGCATAGATGTACATGTGTGTATTTTAGCTCCTTGTGTTCATGTAGTCGCATGCGTGTATGTGTATGTACATACAACCAGACAAGACAACCAGAGCAGACACTTAATGAGTAGGCAATCCTGTCACCATCATCTTCTTCATCATCAATATTTACTGAACATTTACGATGGGTCCAGCCCAGTGTTCAATGTTTTAAATGCATTGCTTTACAACACACTCCTAGGAAGAGATGTCATTACTACTGCCAATTTTGCTATTTGGCCCTTGCAAAATTGGAGTCTTGAAGAGGGAGATAATTTGTCCTTGGTCATTCAGGGTAGTTAGTGGTAAAGCCTGGATCCAATCAAGGTCTATCTGATTACAGAGCCCAAGCTCTGATGACTGCCCTCTCCTCCAGCTTCGTGCCAGGGAGTGAAGCCTCAGGGTTCCACACCTTGGATTCCAGGGGGCAGATTGGTCTTGAGTCCCCAGCATGGACTGGCATTCCTGCCCAGCCACATGACTCCCTTGTGTCACCAAAGCATCTCTTCTCCGGTACACAATGAAAGCTGGTCAATGACACCCTAAGTTGCCCTTGAACTTGCTAGATACTCCTCTCTCCATTTAGCTCTCTTCCCTTTCCTACCAGAAGCCTCCCTGGGTCTTCCTTCTTTTAACTATAGCTTTCTTGTGCCTATGCATTTACATTTGTCTTTGGAGCTCTTTTTTTTTTTTTTTAATTTCTATCTCCTTATCCATAATCATTGATAATTCTTCCTTTGAAACCCGAGAGACAAAGAATGAGTATAACTCAAAGTAACATGAGAGAGAGAGAGAGAGAGAGAGAGGCAGGTGGAAAGCTCAGGGGGATGGCCAGATAGCGGTATGTCAGCCAGGCAAGATCACCATTCGAGAAGCACACACGTGTGTATAAACGGCAGAGTCTGTGTAGGAATTCTGCAAACATTCACCCATTCCTTGACCCTAGCGGCTTGAATCTAGTTCCGCAACAGAGAGAACTGAGAATCTTGGACAGCATTTAGCAGAACACCACTGAGATGATGAAAGAACTAAAAAACGAGATCGAAGATAGCAGGTTACATACACCAGGAATCTTCCTGCTGACGTAGGAGGCTGAGGGAAGAACGAGACCTCATTTTCCACTGAAGGAAGGAATGAGAAATTTTTTGAGTGAACTCCATGTGCCGGGCACTGTGTTTAGCATTTTATGTACATGATCTCCCAAAACTTACAGGAACCCTTCAGAGCTGGCTGTAGTGACCTCCACGCTTTCCTATGGGGACACGGTGTCCATGGGAGTTTGGGAACTTGTTCCAGGAACACAGTGAGCACATGAAGAGTCAGAAGGCAAAGCCCCATCTCATGCCATATCTTTTCCACTTTACAGACTGCCTCCTCTTGATGAGGCAGGATTCCTCAACTATAGCACTGTTGATATGTGGATCCAGATCATTCTTTGCTGTGGACACTGCCCTGCACATGTTCAGCCCCATCCCTGGCCTCTACCCACTAGCAGCCAGGATAATCTCTCAGCCTTGCAAGCTGTGACAACAAAAAACATCTCTAGACCCAGCCAAATGTACCAGGTAGACAAACCCAACTATGGTTAAGAACCACTGAGGGAGAGGGAATTCATACCATGTCTAGAGCCCCTGTTCTTCATTTCCCCTAAGGATGTTTTCTTAGGCAGTACTTTGGCCAGAAATAGGTAAGAATGTACTAACCAAGTAAGCTATTAGCTTTGGCACATTTCGCTTTACATGGTGGGTTTCCTGGAAGCTGGAGAATGGACAAGACAACCAAGGCCTTTCCTTCTCAAACAGAATTTTAAAAAGAGCTGACACTGGGGGTGCCTGGGTGGGGCAGTTGGTTAAATGCCCAACTGGTGGTTTCAGCTCAGGTCCTGATCTCAGGGTCATGAGTTAGAGATTGTGTTGGACTCCATGCCAGTGCAGACTCTGCTTAAGACTCTCTCTCTCTCTCTCCTTCTCCCCCTGCCCCACCCTCTTTGTCTAAAATAAATAAATAAATCTTTAAAAAAAAAAAAAAAGAGGTAATACTTATTGGGTGAGGAGCCTGAGTACTATTATAAGTGCTTCAAATGGACTGATTTATCTAATCCCTGTAACAGCCTATGGTGAGTATGATGGGCATTCCCATTTTACAGATGGAGACCCTGAGGCAAAAGGAAATAAGGAAACTGCCCAGGGGTTCACCAGTAATGGGTGGCATGGTAGAAATGTGAACCTGGACAGAAGGCAGCCAGAGCCTCTGCTCTTAACTCCTACCTGATCTTGCCCCTTATTCCCATAAAAAGCCACAATTTCTTAGAGCAGCAAGAATGAGACCTATTCTCCGGGAACTATTGTCACCAGAACTAACCTTGCACAGAGAGGCTGAAGAAGACTTTCCAGCACACAGCACACCCACCCTCCAGCACACAGCCAAGAAGACAGCACTTAGTGAGAGTCCTGGTCCCAAGGGTGGTGACTGCAATATCTGTGGCTTCCATGAAATGAAAATTCTGAGATCCCAACCCCAAAGATTCTGATTCCACAGCTGTGGGGTCAAACCCAGGAATCTGCATCTTAGCAAGCTCCCAGGCCCTTAATGGTTCTGATGAACTTGTAGAGAAATGAGGCCCTAGGACCTTGGATCTGGGTCAGCATAAAGGCCTGCTATGCCCTGAATGTGTGCATGCCCCCAAATTCCGATGTTGAAATCCTAACCCCCACTGCGATAGTATTAGGAGGCAAGGCCTTTGGGAGGTGCTTCAATCATGAAGGTGGAGCTCCCATGAAGGGGTCAGCGTTCTTCTACAAGAGACCCTGTAGCGCTCCCTTAGCTCCTTCCACCATGTGAGGACACAGTGAGAAGACACGAGCTATGAACCAGGACACAGCCTGATCTTGGACTTCCCAGCCTCCATAACTGTGGGAAATAAATTTCTGCCATTTATAAGCAACCCAATCTGTGATATTTTGTTGAAGCAGCCCAGATAGACTAAGACAAGCCCCTAGCACCGAGGGGACCCAATAAATCAGCATGATCCCTGGGCTAATTTCTACAGGTGGTGACTTTCCTGAGAGAGATCATGAGATCAGCAGGTTGATTAGTGCTGCCTGCCACGGGTACAGGAATGAGCATAAAGATCTGCTTGAAGTGTATCAGCTGACCCTGACTGAGGGCCAAGGTCAGCTTCATTAGCCGTTCCAAACTGCAAAATCTGTCTTCTGCAGCGTCTGGCAGGAGGGCTTACCGTAACAAACTATACTCCTTCCATGAGATACTGGCTGGCACACTTCGTGCAACATTTGTCACAGTAGTCATTAAGATTAAAGCAGGATTAAAAGGCTGAGTGTTATTGATGGCAACCATCCCAGACCTGCCTTGACGCTTTTCATGGCCTCCATTTACCGCTCCTCACTGAGTGCCCATAGAGAACCTTACTCTCCTACTGAGAGCACATTCAGCAGCTCGGCCCCGGGACCCAGGCTGCACGGGGATGGTGGGACAGACTTTCTGCTCCTCTTGCCCCTCTACAGGAATGCCCAGTCCTGCCACCTGCCAAAGGACTTAGACAGCAGGCAGATGGTCCTCCACAGACTGAAGGAAAAGAAATGCCTCGTGAAACAAGGAGCTATGTCCACCTTGTACATCTGTCTGCCCAATATCCAACACACAACTGAAAGGCCCATAGGAGGACTAAGAAATATCTATGAGAGGAAGGAAGGAAAGAAGGAAGGAAAGGAGGGAGGGAGGGAGGGAGGGAAGAAGGGCAGTCCAGATAGGAATATTTATTTTTTTAAGATTTTCTTTTTTTAGGGGCGCCTGGGTGGCTCAGTGGGTTAAGCCGCTGCCTTCGGCTCAGGTCATGATCCCAGGGTCCTGGGATCGAGTCCCACATCAGGCTCTCTGCTCAGCAGGGAGCCTGCTTCCCTTCCTCTCTCTCTGCCTGCCTCTCTGCCTACTTGTGATCTCTGTCTGTCAAATAAATAAATAAAATCTTTAAAAAAAAAAAAAGATTTTCTTTTTTTATTTATTTACTTAGAGAAAGAGAGAGTGAGAGAGAGGAAGGGAGAGAGAGAAGCGCACGAGCCAGGGGAGGGGCAGAGAAGCAGACTCCCCGCTGAACAGGGAGCCCAATGCAGGACTCCATCCCAGGACTCTGGGATCATGACCTGAGCCGAAGGCAGACACTTAACTGCCTGAGCCACCCAGACATTCCAGACAGGAAGTTCTGTTCACGTGACAAGAAATATGTTCATCATCATGACCCTTCCAACGTCCATGAGAATCCCGTTCTATCCCTCCACCCTCCATGGCTGGTCATATGAGGTCTGCCCTTCCCAGGCCAATGGGGCCTCTGTCCCCTCCCTGATATTCTGTCTTTCCCCTACGCTACTCTGTTCTCCACCCCCAGCTCTTGGCACACATCAATAAATCATAGCAAAAATTATAGTGAAATTCACCATATGTATCCTTTAGGCCCATTTTACTTGGATTTCCTTGTTTTGTCTTCCCAACAGCTCTAAGAAAGAACTATCTTCATCCCTACTTTACACTTCAGAAAACTGAAGTCGGGGTGAAGGCCACAGCTTCACCCCGGGAAGGGCCATTCCCAGCCACAGCAGGAAACCTCTCTTCACAAGGTCTTCACACTTGAGGGGATGGTTACCTCAGGGCTGAGTGAGCTGACCCCGGAAAGTACCCCTGGGAGGTGCTCCTTCTTCCCCCCACAGCACCCAACACTGCCCTTGAACTGAGCTGGGGGACAGTCGGCCAGTCCCAAGACTGAGGAAGAAGCCACTAGAAGCCACCTCCACACCCAGACGGACAGCTCAAAGTGCTGTTTGCACCAGACAAGGCAGAGAAGAAAGAGCTGACGTGAGGTGCTCACTGTCCCGTAGTGGCCAGGACCTCGTGGATCTCTTCCTTGGGTCACTCCTGGCCAGAAGGCTCCTGCCTGACCCTGATTCAGGTCTCTGCTCTCCCACACTGAGGCCCGTGTTTGGCCCAATATGGGGGCCGAGGCCAGAAGCACAGCGATGGGGAGACGCTGGGGGCCTGGCCCCTCTGAAAGGTTCCCTCCTCTTCGCTGTCAGCTCAGAAGCCCTGCTTCTCAGCAGCCGGGATCCCTCAGAATCTTCTAGGGGCACACACGGCAAATCTCTTCTCCCAGACCCAGCCAGGCGAGGTTTCTTCCAACAAATCAGGACTTGGTGCCTCTGTGTTTACGCCCTGACCCGTGGTTGAGGCCTATTTTCTCTCCCCGGGCTGTGACCCTACCTCCCAGGACGCCTGCCATATGTCTGTTGATTTTTCTCCTTCCTGTCTTCTCACAGTTTCCCCATCTTCCCCATCTGCAAATGGCATTTCTTGGGGTGGGAGAGAGGCCCCAGACCGCAGGTATGTGTCCTGTCTCTGCCCGGCCCAGTCAAAGGCAGACGCCTGCGGTGCCCGGTCCTGGCGGGAAGAGAGGAACGCATCCCAGGAGTGTGGTCAAAGGAAAACCCTGCTCCTTCATGGCTGACTGTTTCAGGGGGCAGCTCTCTCCTCGCCTGGGACGATTTTTACTTTGGAAAGATGACTTCTCCTGTCTGGGGGCTTCTGCCCTGCCTAGGGAAACAAGGGGGAATGAAACCACCAAGCGGTGTTGAGCCCAGAGAGTCATGGGTTCAAATCCTCTGCCATCCTTTCTTAAGTGTCCCGAACCTTCCTCCTCTGGAAAAGAGGGATGCTCCATGCGGTGGGGCGGGGGGGGGGGGGGGAGGGGGACGGCACAGCCACCCTGGCTTGGCTCTGGTCAGGGTGAGGTGGCAGGGTCCCATAATGCCAGCTTCCTTCCCAACCCATCCCACAGGGACCACACCAGCACGAGGAAAGACACTGGTGCTCCCACACAGGGCGCCCTCCCAGTGTGGAGCCGCACCCTGGAGAGCTGCCCAGGAGCAGTAGGCTCTGTGTCACTCCACATCAGCCTCTTGGGCCCTGCAGTTCCCTCCAGTCACCAAACCACACTGTCACATTTTTGGTTCAAAGTGGGGAGGGGGGTGTCCTGTAGCTGTTTCCCACCTCTAACCCTCCCCACCCTGGCCTTCCCCCATCCCTCTGTCCCCATGCCCCTGACCCAATGCAAATCACTAGGCATCTCTCCTGCAACACTGCCCTGAGAGGTTTCTGCCCCACTTGTGGAGTTCAAGTCCTTCCGGTTCAAATGCCAGCTCAGTTCCTTACTGGCTGTGCGACTTAGGGAAGTGGCTTAACCTCTCTGAGCCTCAATATCCTCATCTGCAAAATCAGTGGGACTGGTGGCAACATCCTCCTCCCCCAGCTGATGACAAGGTTAAATGAGATGCCACCCCAGGGACACTGGTGCAGGGTGGGAGCTTAGTGGATTGCCGGGCCCCTCCAGCAGGCTGGCACTCCTGGCGGGTGGGCAACGCAGCCCTGGGGACCTTTCTGTGCTGGCGATCTATCGGAGCTCAGAACCCTGACCTAGCTCCAATCTCAGCAGAACCATGGGTGATTTCTGCACAGCCCCCGAGCCACCCTTGACCATCAGGGGGAAGTGGCTTGAAATAAAAATTTCAAGGTGTGGCTTCTACCCAACTTCCCCCCTCACGCCAACGCTCAACCTCTAACCCCACTCCCAGGTGTCCCCAGAGTTCACGCTGTGCCCCAGGCAATGCGCTTCAACTCCTTGTGGACGCACCTGACTCTGACATCGCTGTGGACCCTGCGAAGGGACACAGGTCCCTGTCACCCCAAGAGAAGGCCAGGCACCAAGAGGGCACCCAGCAGTGTGGCTGCCTGCACCAGGGAGCTTCCAGGAAGGCGGCAGAAACTGGGGGAGGGGTTGAGGACCAGCGGGGAGCAGTGGCCGCCCCACAGAGTCAGGGCTTTGTTTGTGCAAAGAATGGGTACACTTCGAGCCTTCACTGGGTGCCAAGCACTGGGCTAAGGGCTTCATATCTCTGTATCTTGAGGGACAGAAACCACTGGGAATTGACTGGCTCACGTCCCTAGAGGTTGTCCTGTCTCTCTGTGTGTCTAGATGTGTGTCTCTCTTTCCTGTCTGTGTCTCTGTTTCTCTCTCTTTCTGTCACTCTGTCTTTATCTCTGTATCTCTGTCCCTCTCTATTTCTATCTCCCTCCCTCCCTCCCTCTCTCATATCCTCAGAGGTGTTTATGCTGCGTGGGTGTTTTCACAGAGCTTTCCCCACTGAGTTATCATCTGGGATCTCTATCCGCCTCCATCTGCTTCCAGAACTGTGTGCAAACAGTAACATCCAGAGCTCGGGGAAAGAGGGGGCATAAAACACTTTCTATTTGTTCTGACCTGAAAAGCCATACGATCTAGAATGTGAGAGAGAAAGTCCAAAAAAGGAAGGAGGAACAGATGGTCGGGCCTGGTCACAGCCCACCAGGAGCCTCCCAGGCCCAAATACTGTGGCTCCATAGTACATAAAAGAAGCCCCCAGAATGGGCCTCACACCCCATGGTGGGTCTTTCTGAGCAGCCGTGCATTGCCTGTCAGAAGAACATGTAGGCCTGGGTTAAAATCCTGGCTCTCCAGCTTTCTACTGTGTGACCCTGAACAAATTCCTGAACTTCTCTGAATCTCAGCCCCCTCCACTATAAAACAGGACTGATAATTCCCACTGTGGAGGAGTGCTGGGAGGCTTAAGTCCCTGGAATGCTGTTAGCCCGGTGTTTGGCATGTCACAAGGACTGGGGAAATGGAGGTGCCCATGTCGCTGGGCTGGTGGTGGTAGAGGCAGTGATGACAGTGAGAGGGGTGGGGGAGGGGGGACCCAGGTGCTAACTGTGGTGGCGGTGATGGTGTCAGAGACAGGGGCAGAGCTGGCTGTGTTGGTGGGAGGGGGGATGGGGATGCTGGTGGTGGAGGGAGAGGGTTTAGGAGGATGCTGGTTGGGGGTGGTCATCCTAGAACCTGCTGTTGGCTTCCCTCCCTTCTACATCCTTCTTGAACATTAAGAAGCCTGGCTGTGTGAGCCACAGTGTCCCTGCCTTTCAGACGCACTTCTCCCTCAGAGACTTCCAGAATCACCTTTCAGCATTCCCGTCCCCTCAGCCTCATTCCCTCAGTAATTGCCCATGAGTCGCCTCCCCCTGGACACCACCATGCCAGGCTCCATGCAAAGACGCATGCGTTCTCTCACCTGGCTCTGCCCTGTCCTGTCCATGTCCTGCCCCCAAGCACAGCGTGACTCCCTTACTGGTCTCCTGCTTTTCTCCCTGTCCCACTTTCGGCTCTGAAAAGCCAATCCCTGGGTTCCCACCATACTTGAGATCTAGCACTAGGGAAACCAAAGTGAACAGCAAAAATACAGATTTTCTCCTCAACATAAACCAAGATGACCTTCCTGCCTTGCCCCAAAGTTACCAGGAGGAGACACCTCAACATTTAGAGAGCAAACTCTAAAAATCAAAGTAGCCTCACAATTACAAAGGCAAGCTGGATTTAGAGCACAAGTATCAGGATTTGAGTGGCACGGAGAAAGGGAAACCCTCCTACACTGTTGGTAGGAATGCAAGCTGGTGCAGCTGCTCTGGGAAACAGTATGGAGGTTCCTCAAAAGTTGAAAACAGAGCTACCCTATGACCCAGCAATCGCACTATTGGGTATTTATCCAAAGGAAAACATAGTGATCTAAAGGGGCACGTGCACCCATGTTTATAGCAGCAATGTCCACAACAGCCAAAGTAGGGAAAGAGCCAGATATCCATCGACGATGAACGGATAAAGAAGATGTGATATATTTATATATATAGAGAGAGGTCTCTCTCTGTCAAATAAATAAATGAATGAATAATTCTTTTTAAGAAAAGAAAAGGGGGGGCGCCTGGGTGGCTCAGTAGGTTAAGTATCTGCCTTCGACTCAGGTCATGGTCTCAGGGTCCTGGGATCAAGCCCCGCATTGGGCTCTCTGCTCAGCAGGGAGCCTACTTCCCCATCTCTCTATGTCTGCCCCTCTGCCTACTTGTGATCTCTGCGTGTCAAAAAATAAATAAATCTTTATATATATATATATATATATTTTTTTTTAGAGAGAGAGAGGAATATTATTCAGCCGCAAAAAGAATGAAATCTTGCCATTTGCAATCACATGGATGGAACTAAAGGGTACTGAGCTAACTAAGCTTTCAGAATAAGTCACAGAAAGACAAATACTATATGATTTCACTCATATGTGGAATTTAAGAAACAAAACTTAGAGGAACGCCTGGATGGCTCAGTCAGTTAAGCCACTGCTTTTGGCTCAGGTCATGATCCCAGAGTCCTAGAATCAAGTCCCGCATCGGGCTCTTTGCTCGGTAGGGAGCCTGCTTCTGCCTCTGCCTGCCACTCTGCCTGCTTGTGCTCTCTGTCTCTCTCTCTCTGACAAATAAATAAATAAATAAAATCTTTTTTAAAAAAGAAACAAAACGAAGGGCAAGGGAAAGAAACATAAAATAAGATGAAAACTGAGAGGGAGGAAAACCATAAGAGATGCTGGATTCTAGGAAATAAACTGAGGGTTGCTGAAGGGGAAGGGGGTAGGGGGATGAGGGAACCGGGTGAGAGGTATTAAGGAGGGCACTTGACAGAATGAGCACTGGGTATTATATGCAACTGATGATCACTGAACTCTACCTCTGAAACTAGTATGTGTGTGCGTGTGTGTGTATAAAAGAACTGAATGGCACACTTTAAAAGATGATATGGACCCAGAGCTCATTTCACCCTTAAGTGAGCCAAAACTTCTTGAGAGACAGAGAGACGCTGTCCCGTCCAGTTTTATAGAAAACATGTCATTCTTGGAGATTTCTGGAAGTATGATGCAAGGAAAGGAAACAGCAGGTCCAGAACCAGAGGCAAATTTGAGATAAATGTGAAGCTTGCCTCCATGAGGATGAAGGGCTTGGTCTATAAACCAGTGAAGACCTCAGCAAAAACGAGCCTTTTTTTTTTTTTTTTTTTTAGAGATTTTATTATTTATTTGACAGAGAGAGATCACAAGTAGGCAGAGAAGCAGGCAGAGAGAGAGGGGGAAGCAGGCTCCCCGCCGAGCAGAGAGCCCGATTCAGGGCTCAATCCCAGGACCTGAGATCATGACCTGACCGAAGGCAGAGGCTTTAACCCACTGAGCCACCAGGTGCCCCAAAACGAGCCTTTTTTATTCTGAAGCATTTGAGCAGCTTTCTAGAACAACCAAACTTTCATCCTTGAGGGCAGAGCTGTGGCTCCCAGCTGTCCCAGTACAATGTCCAGGAGCCAATCTCATTCTATTTTCAAGCCCCCTTCTAAAAGCCAAAGTTGCTGTGAGGTCAGTGATGAGCTCCCCTGAGAGAGGGTGGGGCAGACCCGTACACTGCCATGAATTGTGGCCTGTGATTGTTATTAATGGAAACCTCTGGTGCATTGAAATTAGTGGGCCAGCAAACGTTTTGCAGGTTAGCTCACATATGTGTGTATTGTCCTGGGCCTGGCAGTCTATTCCTGGGGAACTTTCCAGGAAAACAGGGAATGGAGAGTTTTTGGTTTTGTTTTTTTGTTTTGTTTTTTTTCTTTTTTAATCTACTCTGCCCTTCTCTGACAAATTCCATTCCTACCAGCCAGGACATTTGTATGGGGTAGGGCGCAGCAAGGAGGCTGAGCCACAGCAAAAAATTTCAACAGAGTCTCATTTACAGAAGATTGTGGTGACACAACATGGAGGGCAAATATCACAACAATTTGAGAAATACTTGGGTTGGTTGGTAGCTAAGTCATTGAAAACCCGCACCCACTCTCCCCTCTACCTACACTTCCCACCTGCCCCCTGCCTTACCTGTTTGTTTATCTTTTTAACTCAATTCACAGCTCCCTTTTCTTGAAAGCCCTTCTCTTACTACCGTCCTCCTCTCCCACTTCCTCGAAGTGGTTCCAGAACAAGTTGAACATAAATCTCTACACTCCTTTCACCCTGTGCTGGGATTCTTTCTTCGGCTACATTCCCTACACCTGACTACCAGCATCTGTTTTTGTTTTTGTTTTTGTTTTTTTAATTATATATAATATATCATATAATGTATTATTTACCCCACGGGTACAGGTCTGTGAATCACCAGGATTACACACTTCACAGCACTCACCATAGCACATACCTTCCCCAGTGTCCATAACCCCACCACCCTCTCCTGACCCCCCAACCCCCAGCAACCCTCAGTTTGTTTTGTGAGATTAATAGTCTCTTATGGTTTCTGACTACGAGCATCTTAAAAGCAAAGACAGGGCTTCCTTTCCGCATACCTCTGTGTCTCCAAACCCGAGGAAACTGAGTGAACCTGCTCACTGGTGTCGAGGTCTTATTTAGAAACCAGAATCTGCACGTTGCAGGTAACAACTGCATTGAAGGGGAGACAACTCAAAAGGAAGGTGGGCGTTTTATCTGGAAATTTTTTTAATTTAATTCCCGAAATCAGCTGTGATCAGGATACATGTCAGAAGAGGTCTTCTTCACATGCATGGCCTTAAACACAACAAACATAAAAGAGAATCAACTGGGGATGCCTCAGTTGGTCAAGTGTCTGCCTTCAGCTCAGGTCATGATCTCAGGGTCCTGGGATCGAGCCCCGCATCGGGCTCCCTGCTCTGCGGGGAGTCTGCTTCTCCCTCTCCCCTCTCCTCCCACTTGTCCTTGCTTTTTCTACCTCTATCTCTGTGTTAAATAAATAAATAAATAAAATCTTTAAAAGAGAGAGAGTGAATGAATTGGAATGCCTAAGGGTCGGAACTTACAAGTGACTCTTCTCTGCAGTGACTCCGGTTCCCCAGGAACAGGGCGGTCTGCTTACTACGGAGCCTGTCTAGCTCAAACGCTTGGCTTCTTTCTTTCTTCTTTTTTTTAGAGAGGGAGAGCAGGGAAGAGAGAATGCTAAGCAGGATCCACACCCTCAGAGCTCCACTCAACGCTCGATCTCACAACCCTGGGATCATGACCTGAGCCGAAATCAAGAGCAAGACACTTAAGCGACTGAGTCACCCTTGGTTTCTTTCTTCAACAAATGATCACTGACGCCTGAAAGAACTACAAGATCGTCAACCATGCGACAGGGATACTCGCTTCCATCCCCCATCTGTACCTCACCCCTTCTGAAAACATGGATTTGACTGTGTCTCTAAGCATAGGCTACAATCCTAAACTTCTCATAGCCAGGTGGCATTCCCAAAATCTTCCCTGCCACCGTCCACCACTGTCTGCCACCATCCACCACTGTTAGAAGCCAAAAAATTCTCACAAGTCCCAAACCAGAAGGCTTTTGGACCTCATCCTTCCATGTTCTTACTGCTGTGTTTACAACCCCAACGTTTGGCCAATGAGGCAAAGGGAGCCTGTGCCTTCTTGCTAAGCAGGAAGGAGACATCCATCCATCCACCGACTCGGTGGGACACTCTCCTTTAAAATCACGGCACGGATGAACATAACACAGGAAAGTGACTCAGTTTGCCTTTAGTCAGAGAATGTAGCTGGATGGCTCCCCTGAAAAATATCTGGACTAGATTTCAAGTCTGCAAATGACTTTTCAGCAACTTGTCAAGGGCACTGCTCTGTGCTGAATAAAGAATTTAAAATTATCCCAGAGAAAAACAGACAAAGCACCAAAAAAAGCCAGTTACAAAAGAAGAGGTACAAACAGCTCTAAAACATATAAGATGATATATTACTTCATCAATAATTTTTAAAAGACAGATCAAGGGGCGCCTGGGTGGCTCAGTGGGTGAAGCCTCTGCCTTCGGCTCAGGTCATGATCTCAGGGTCCTAGGATCAAGCCCCACATCGGGCTCTCTGCCCATCAGGGAGCCTGCTTCCATTCCTCTCTCTCTGCCTGCCTCTCTGCCTACTTGTGATCTCTGTCTGTCAAATAAATAAATAAAATCTTTTAAAAAAAAAAAGGCAGATTAAAATTACAATAAGTAACCAATTTATCACCAATCAAGTCATTACTGATATTATAGAATTAAACCAACGGTTCTGGAAAAGAGACACATAAACAAATACTATTATCCACTGGAGGTAGGAATGTGAAATGGCTTCTTTCTGGCAGATTACTAAGAAAAATTGAGGGGCGCCTGGTGGCTCAGTCAGTTAAGCACCTGCCTTCAACTCAGATCATGAGCCCCGGGTCCTGGGATTGAGCCCAGGGTCCTAGGATGGAGCCCAGAATAGGGCTCCCTCCTCAGCAGGGAGTCTGCTTCTCCCTCTGTCCCTCCTCCCCCCATGCATGCTCTCTCTCACTTGCTCTCTCTGAAATAAATAAATGAAATCTTTAAAGAAAAAAGAAAAAGAAATATTGCATCAAACCCCCCAAAATGCACCATCCTCTGACTCAGAAGTTCTGCTTCTAGGAAAATATCCTAAGGAAATAATCAATGTTTATCTTTGGGACATATGTTCAGGGATCTATATCCCTGCATCGTTGAAATAAGAAAAATCTAGAAACAATGCAGTTGAATGTTATAAGAATATTACCATATGTACATACATAGAATATTATGCTGTTCTGAGAAGCCATTCTAATATAATAGCATGCAGCAAACATTTTCTTTCAAGTGCCAGAGATAAATATTTTCGGCGTTGTAGGGCCAAGAGGCAAAATCAAAGATATTATGTGGTACTTCTAACAATGAGAGCAAACAAATTCCCACTATCTTCATTGACATATTCAACATGCAAGAATGACTGAGTATGACTGTTTTGTAATACAGGCCTACTAGTGAGAATAATCTAATTCTTTTCAGACTAATAACATTTTGCTTAATTGGGGTTCAAAATCAGTTTTTCTTACTGTCAAATTGACTTCAAATGTTCATGTGTAAAAAGCATTCTCAGTTCACAGGCTGAAGAAAAACAGACGGCAGGCTAGATGTGGCCTGTGTCTTGCAGTCTGCTGACCCCTGCTAAGGAGGAATGCTCGTGAACGTGGAAGAAACTTCCGGAACTATCGGGAAGTGGATGCTAAAAGAGTATGAGCAGCCTGTGGGGTGGTCATCATGCTGTTCACCAAATATTCTCAAGGAAACAACACATGACTCTCCAGGGCCAGACTTGGCAGGGGGGTGCGGGGGGAAGGGGGAATATTTGCAAATCACATATCTGACTCTGATCCAGAATTTATTTTTTAAACACTCTTGATACTTAATAATAAAGAAACAAACAACTCAATTTATTTTAATGGGGAGAAGATTTAAAGACCCTTCACCAAAGAAAATATATGGATTACAAATAAGGACAGTAAGACATAGTCAACGTCATAGGTCATTACAGAAATGCACATTAAACCTGCAGTAAGATACCCTTCCATACCTATCAGAATAGCTTAAATAATTTTGTTGAAGATTTCATTTTTAAGTCATCTCTATACCCAGTGTGGGGCTTGAACTTACAACCCTGAGATCAAGAGTCCTATGCTCTACCAACTGAGCCAGCCAGGTGCCCCTTAAATAATTTTTTTAACTGACAATACCAAGTGCTGGGAAGGAAAAGGGGTAACCAGAATTCTCATACCTTGTCGGTGGGAATGCAAACTGGGACAGTCACTCTGGAAAAGTTTGGGAGCTTCTTATAAAGTTGATCATATTTACCATATGACCCCACAGTCTTGCTCATAGATATTTACTTATTTAAAAAATCGATATTCACATAAAAACCTACACCTAAATGTTTATGGCAGCTTGATCGGTAATCCCCCAAAACTGGAAATAACCCAAATGCTCTTTACCTGGAGGACGGATACTCAAACAGTGGTATATCCATACAATGGAATACTACTCGGTAATTAAAAAGGAGGGGATTCTTGACAACAGCAACATGGATGAATTTCAAATGTATTTTCTAAGTGAAAGCAGTCACACCCAAAATGTTACTTATTTTAGGATTCCACTTACATGATGTTATGGAAAAGGCAAAACCATGGGGCAGAGAACAGGTGGTTTCCAGTTGCTGGGGATAGTGAGGAGTAGATCGACTACAAAATGCAGCACTAGGGATATTTTGGTTGATGGGAGGGGCGGGGGCAGTGATGGAACTGTTCTTTATCTTGATTGTGGTACTGGTCAAAACTGTGCTCAAAAAAATGAACTTTATTATATATAAATTTTAAAATAAGTTTTCTTAAGTGTTTAGTAACCATACCAGAAGAAAAAAGGAAAGATACAAATACTAGAGCCTAAACCATGTGGGTGAGCAGCTCAGTCCTGCTCAGTCAAACAGCAAGTCTCCCCGGGTCCAGTGCAGGAGCTGAGGGCACACTGCCTACCTAGAAAGGCATCTGCCAGCTCCTGACTCTGCCCTTTGCACAGTCTAGTCCAGCAACTCCCTGTGTCTGTAGGCAGGGGTTCTGCCACATGCTCCCTATCTTTCTATTTCTCTTCTGTTAAACCCAAATCCTCTTAAACAGAAGCAAACAGAAGTCAAGAGAAGAAGCCAAAGGCTCTTGGCAGAATCAGCAGCCGGGGTTGGATACCGAGCTGAGCCTAAACAGAGTGTAAAGAGGTGAGAACACCTCAAGAGAGATGACCTGCCGAGGTCCCACCCTCTTGTACAGCGGTCTTCTGCATGAGCCCCAAGCTCAAAGCCTATGCTCCGAGTCTGCGTCATCCTGCTCAGTGTGCAGCCCCAAGCAGCACCCAGCCAAAGTGGGCTGCTGACTTGTCAGTGTGACTTCTGTTTGGCTCCTTGATCCTAAGGTCTGCATCCTGGGGCAGGAGCCCTGGTTGAAGGTAGAAGATAAACATTAAACTCGTGTTACACAACCACACGAGTGGCCAAACATCCTAGCAAAGCCTGTAGAGCGCATGTACTGGATACGTGGTCCTGGCCCCAGGGTCACCCCGCCCAGAGCCAACAGGCTCAAAGAGGCTGTGTGCTTCCAGCAATGCATGACCAGTCTAACTAAGCTCAGTTCTGCCCAGAACCAGGCCCGCAGCTCCCTGGGGAAGGTTGTGGGTCTCATTCAAGTTTCCAGTTGGCTTGGCATCAGGTGTAGGCTTAAGTCACATAGGGTGGTAGATGAATGAATGAATGAATGAATGAGTGGAGTGAGTGAGTGAAACTTGCTGCGTGCACTGCCGTCTATATGTGTTAGACCAAATGATCAAAATTGGTGAATGAAGCAGAAGGGCGCAAAGTAGGTAAGTTTGGGATATGTCCCTCCAAGGGCTGTGGGATGTGATATGTCCCTCCAAGGGCTGTGGGAGGATTCAAGGAGGGAATTCATGAAAAGCACTTAGGACAAGGCCAGGAGCCAGGCAAGTACCAGTGAACAGTGGCTATCATGATCATTACCCTAATCATTATCACTATTCCGCAGTATCGAAAGAATGGAGCAGCCAATGCGCAAGGAGTGAAATGCGGACACTGCCTGCCTGTAAGCCCGGGACCCCAGACAGACCTAATGAAAGGGGCCGAATTAGCAGACTGCCCCGTAGTGCCTCTGTCGCTGTAACAACAAGAAAGCCCACTGGATAGATTTTGTAACGATCCTTTTTCGCTCCCGAGCCTCCGGGAATGGCAGGCAGTAGCCGAACGTCTCCTGACAGCCCCATCTCACCGATCGTCCCCGGCACCCTCTGCGTGTTGTTGCTATTTGTGCATTTCTGTGTTTCTCCATCACTCTATCTGAGCGAATCTGATCTCATCAGCAGCTAGGAAACAACCGGCTGTGATCGCAAGTCTTCGGAAGGTCGGCTGGAGAGGCAGCATCTTCCTAGCAACCGTTGCCAGGCAAGATTCTGAGGGTGGACTCAAGTCCCACTGGAGACGAAGACAGACGGAGGGGCATATAATTGGTATTTGTTTGAATGGGGGGGTGGAAAGGAGTTGCCCCCACGAAGGGCGTGCACAATCTCCCGCTTGTGCACTGTTCATCCCTCTCGTTAGGAGCTCAGGCTGACCTTTTTGTTTTACTTGATGCTCACTCATTTTCCTAAAATATTCAGACTGAAAAATTATCCAGTCCAAAGTTCCTACTTCTGTTGGACGCAACATTCCATTTTTATAGCTAATATTTTGCAAATATCCCCCTTGCCATTCTTAGATGTAATTATAGACGTATAACCTACCTAAGCCCATAATTTTAAAAATAAATATAATGCCCCATAATAGAAATAATATAAAATCAAGTAATTTCTAATAAAATAAGATGAATTTCAATATGCAAAGGCTTGTGAAAAAAATATACTTAAAAGACGTAACGAATAAATCAGGTGTTTATATCTAGTTTTGATGTATTGTCCACATTCATTCTTTCTAGTTGACATTTTGAAGAGCTAAATAAGTACATTAACAACAGATATAGAATCACCAAGAATTCAATGCCTACGGTACAAAGCATTAAGAAAGGCATAGTCATCAGTGACATTTTTTCAAAATGGCAAACAACTCTTGGTAAAGCTACAAACAAGACAAAGTGTATACTTCTTCCGGTTACATGTTACTGGCCTTTCTAGAAAATTCAGTGTATGTTAAAACCATGCAACAATGTGTGAGCTTATATGTAAATATATACAGAGTTGGGTTTGAGACCCAGGTGATTACAAAGAAGTGTTTTACTGACTTGAGAAAGGGTGCCGGGACACACAGTTTAGGAAGCCTTATGCACTGTAGGATGCTATCACTCCCTGGTCTCCACCGCACTATCTGCCAGGAGAACCGTTCCTCATCACTGTGACAATCAGAAATATCCCCACAATTTCCAAAATGTTCCCCAGGAGCACCAGGATTTAGCCTAATCCCCTTCATCACAAAGGTACAAACTGAGGTTCTTTGTTGGAGGAAAAGCCACGATGAAATTCAGACTCTTCTCACTCTCAAGTTAGGGATTAGAGCATTCGCTGAAACTTTGTGAAGCCCCTTCACTCCTTGGATGTGTAAACCTCAGTTATGGGATGAGATATGTTGACATTATCCATGGTTCTATTTATCTCTGCCTCTCTCCAATTTCAAAGATAACCTTGATTTCTGATTGCCAGTGATTTCTCGTCTGCATTCACTTGTGAACTCTTGGGAAGCTCTCTGATTTTGGCAGAAGGGCATTGTTCTTTAGAGAAAAGAATCATTTCTCCACTTGCTTATTTCGCTTGGGATAGGTCAACAATAGAACCAGTGCTCAGCCAGTGGAGGACAATGCAATAAAACCATGCAGAGGTCACAGCGAAGCGTTTTTATTTCACTCATATGCAAAAAAAAAAAAAGGTGTAATATTCTGATATATTATGAAATATTTATTTGAGGGGCATCTGGGTGACTCAGTCAGTTAAGCATCTGCCTTCCGCTCAGGTCATGACCCAGGGTCCTGGGATCAGCCATGCATTAGGCTCCTTACTCAGCAGGGATCCTGCTTCTTCCTCTCCATCTGCCTGCCATTCGCCCTGCCTGTGCTCTCTCTTTCTCCCTCCGTGTCAAATAAATAAATAAAATCTTCTTTAAAAAAAAAATAAATAAAAGAATAAATATATATTTGATTTTCATCCCCAGTTCCTGGACAGAATTCTTAAAACCCTTGGAATTTCTGAGTGATGGGGTAAGAGGAATGTGTTTTGTTATTCATAAACCCCGTTCAACCACACCTGAGTTTATGCTAATGAGAGGACTCCTGAAGGAAGGGGGCTGGTTGCCAGGGAAACCAACATTGTGAGCAGCGGGTAGAACTTCCAGCCTGACCCCCTGGCCTCCTAGGAGGAAGGGCTGAAGGCTGAGTTAATCACTAATGGCCAATGACTTAATCAATCGTGCTACATAATGAAGCCTCCATTAAGAAAAATCCTAACTGAAGGGCTTGAGAGAACTTCCCAGTTGCTAAACACACACAGGCGCTGGGAGGGTGGTACCCCGCAGACAGGGCACGAAAGCTCCACACCCCTTCTCCCATACTCTGCCCTATGCATCTCTCCCATCTAGCTGTTCCTGAGTTGTATCCTTTTATAATAAATCAGTAATCTAACAAGTCAACTGTTTTCCTGAGTTCTGTGAGCCACTCTAACAAATTACCAAACCCTTGAAGGAGGTTATAGGAACCTCCAAGTGGTTGGAGCCAAGCTGAACAGAAGTGGTGGATGACCTGGAGACCCACAGGTGCACTGGCATCTGAAGTGGGGGACAGTCCTGTGGGACTGAGACCTTAACCGGCAGGGTCTGCAAAACCCCAGGTAGAGAGTGTCAGAACAGAGCTGAATTGTAGGATACCCAGTTGGTGTAGGAAAGCTGAGACGTGGTCGGTGTGGAAAACCCACCCATTCAGCGAAAAGAAGGAAATAGTTTTTCCTTCAAAAGGTATTATCATGTCTTAAGAAAAAGAGTTTTATCCTCTGATTTACTTTCTTAAAAAAAAGTATTAGATGTCATGTATTAAGATTATTATTTAAGGGAAACATTGAGGGACTGATGTATGTTCAAAGGTGATGCCCAGGATATGGAGGAAGTAGAAACTAGACACCAAAGGAGGAGAAAAAACTGAGTTGGTGCTGTTGAAGAGAAAGGGCGGGTTGGAAAGATGAGTTCACCCTTGGAGGTGCTCATGGACATCCATGTGGAAATGCCCAGTGGGCCTTTGCCAATGTGGTCTGAGCTTTGTGATGAAGGGGCTGGGCGGAAGGCCCAGATTGTTGGGTCATAATGAAGGATAAGGGAGTGGATACCATAAGATTAAGTTACATCACCCCCACATAGACATGGGGACTAGGGGAGAAAATACAGATTAAGGCTAGAAGAAACTTCAGGAAAGCCCAAGGGGCAGAAAGAGGCAGAAGGCCAAGAAGGGACAACGAGAAGGAAGAAACAGGAGAAAAATGAAAAAAGTGTTGTCAAAAAAGAAGAGTCACCAAGGACAAGGTCTTGTGAAGTTTTACAACGTACGCCATCTTGCTGAATGCTCACCACCACACTGACAGGGAGGTAATATGATGAGCCCCGATATTTGTACTTGAAAGCACAGTGAAGAAAGGGTAAGGAACCCGCCCAAGAATGCACAGCTAGTAAGAGGCATAATGAGAATCTGAAACCAAGTAATCTGACCACAAAGACTAACCTCTTCCCTCCAGCTAAATTAAAGGAAACTACAGACTAAAGATTGTGCCCTAGAGTAAGCATTTATAACAAAATGCTAAGGAAAACCCAGATTTTCAGCCCATACAGCTGAGTTAGGGGCTAGGACAACTGTTCCAGATAAAGCCCCTCAGGTAGGGGGCAAAGCCAAGGATGAGGGTGAGCTCTGCCATTCTCCATTCGTAATTCTACCCTCATGTACTTCTCAGCACCAGCACGAAGGAGGAATATTTATCATTGTGGATTATCTTTTCAACAAAGCAAGAATTATTCCCCCAAACAGATCTTCCCAAATGAGTAAAGGGATGAACAAAGAAAACATGAGTCCAATGTGGTATATAGAGCAAATGGATTTGCTGTGAAAATGTGGAAAGCAAAAGTGATTGGATCACTGACACTGGTCATTTCTCGCTCCTAACCCTTAGCAGTCTGGTCATCCACGTGAAACAGTAATGCCTACACTCAGGACGGGTAGTAAGTAAGAGGAGAGCCCCAGTCGCATCCCATAAAAGAAAACCAAGTATGGACGAATTGGTCCAAGCCATCCCACGAGAATGGAGTCCTGCCATTTTGAATAAAACTATCCTTACAGAAAAAAGATGAAATACTAATGGCTTGTCTTTGAGTTTGAGGGATATTTGACTTGGCCAATTACCTTCAGGAGAGGAGAAAACCAGGTGATCCTCAAAATCAAAATAACAGTCACAGCCCTAGTGAGGCTGTGGTGATGGAGATGAGAGAAGTGGACAGATTTGAGAGAAACTCAAGAGGTAAAATCAACGAGACTTGAGCATGCATAAAGTGGGCAGTGAGAGGGAAGGAAGAGTTGAGGAGACATGTAGGCACCTTCCTACAGAATGAGGTGAGTCACTGATTTGGGCACCTTCCTACAGAATGAGGTGAGTCACTGATTTGGGAAAAGGACAGGATGAGGCAGAAAGATCACAGTTTATGGTTCTGGACATTCTGCGTTCCATCGAGCCAAGATGTCCAAGAGGCGGTTGGCATTGGTCAGGATTTCCAGAGAAGGGTCTGAGTTGAAATAGGAGTGACTGGGCCATCCTCATGGAAATGGTATCAGACACCATTAGGATGAAGGAGACCCCCGAGGTTTGAGAGAGACAGAGGGGATGAGAACACCTAGGATCCAGTACTTGAGGAACTCCCAACATTCAATGCCAATTAGAAGAGGGCAATCCGGCAATCCTGCAAAATCGGGGAAGTGCTACTTCACAGGAGTCAAATGAAGAGAGTGATTCAAGAAGGAGGGAGTGATCGTCATTGCGCAACACTGTGCAGCCGTCAAAAGAGAGACCTGCAAAATACCGTGTTTACACGACAGATCATTCATGCTTTCAGTAGGAACTGTTTCCATGGTGTGGTGGGGACAGAAGCAAGACTGCAGTAGGATGCAGAGGGGCCCTAAGGAAATGAAGGTGTAACGGCTGCAAAGACCTGTCAACTGTATCTCCTATTGTACTTAAACACGGGCCATTACAAAATTCTGCGCATGCGTGAACCCGCAGAGCGCTGGCAAAACTGGGCTCCGCGTCCCGCATTCGGCACCCTGCACCTCAGTCCTTGGTCCTCGGTCCTCAGCAGAAAGCCATTCCTCTCCCAGGGCAGCAGGGAGGACACAACAATAATATGTCTGGGGGTGGCTTACTGGCAGGAAATGGGGGCCACTTTGGGGGCCCTGCTGGCTGGTAGCAGACCTTTGGGTTTTCCCTTTCCAAACTGGGGTTCTTTGTATTTTAAAGAAAAGCTTCACGGTCTTTTTTCACATGCCCACTGCCTTCCATATCAATACCATGATCAATAACCAACCTTTGGAGGCACTGCTACTCAAAGTGAGGTCCCCGCGGCAACAGCTTGGCATCACCTGGGAAGCGGCCAGAGATGCAGAAGGACAGGCGGTGCCTCAGACTTGCTGAATGAGAGCCTGCAGTTTCACAAGACACCTGGGGGGTTCATGGGCACTTTCAAGTCTGAAGGCATTTGTTTGGAGAACACATCCTGTGCATTTATTACTGATTCCTCAAGACAACTCTGTAAATCGGGTGGATTATCCCCCATTTACACTTGGGGATACAGGTTCAGAGAGGCTCCATGCCCAGCCCCCCAGAGGGGAGGAGCCAGGACTTGGACCTCTCCTCTTAACCACCGCAGTGCTCACCTTGCTGAGCTGTGAACTCGGCCGGTCCCCACCTAAGGGCTGGGGTGCCGGGAGGAGCCAGCCTGCAGGGATTCCTGTTCCGGTGAACCCAGCTCTGTACCAGTTAAAGCCCCAAGGGTGTCTGGGGCACTCTGCCAACCATCATCTCTCCAGTTCCATGCATTGGAGGGAGGGGGGCACGACACTGGGAGAGAGAGTCAGGAAAAGTGACAGAGGTTGTGGCATGGAGTCGAACCTTAACAGATGGGTGTCCCCAGGCAGATCTAGAGGACTGAGGGTACAGCCAGGCAGAAGGAGGCTGGCAGCAAAGGCCTGAATGCAGCAAACATTGGGGGAACGCTGGTCTTAGCATGCAGCAAAGTCACCGTGGAACCTGATTAAAAATTAAAGCCTGCCTCTCTGTCCTAAGGACAATGACGACGACAAAAGCCAGCTCTGTAGATCTGGGGAGGAACCGGGAATATGCATTTTGAGCTATCATCCCAGATCATTTCTATGCTCGCAGAACGAGCCCTGAGAAATAAAACTAAGCCAGCATGCATAGCTGTCCTCCAGGGAGGAAGGAGGAAGATGTAGGCGTAGAGAGGGAAACAAGGCCTTGTATTCCTGGAGGCTAAGGGATTGGGGAGAAAAATCCAGCGTGGGAAGTCAGATGGCCCTTTAGAGCATCCTGATCAATAGCTTCCTTCCCACCGAAATACCTGCTTGTTGCCACTGCATTGTTCCCCAAGGGTTAGTGCATAGTAGGTACAAAGTACTTCCAGGAGGGAGGGAGGGAGGGAGGAAGAGAAGATGGGGGGACAGGGGGAGGAAAGAAGGAATAGTGGCCCGGTACAGAGTGATTTAGGAGGAGGTTAGGGCTGGAAGTCCCTTACTACCATCTGAGCAAAAGATAGGGACCTGTCTGCAGCAGGGAATGGGCATGGAGAGAAGGCACAGAACGTACTCTCATTCTGGCGAATTTGAGGCCACAGAGGCCTTTCAGTGCTCTTTGGAGGCATTTCTATATTTCTGGCATATTCGGGAATGTCTGTGAACCTAAAAAATTTATGGGACAGAATCAGGACTGAAATGTATCACAAAGCCTGGCCAAGGCTTCCACCCCACCCCAACCCTGGGAAGTATTATTCTTCAAGCACAGACAGCTGGGCTGCGGGATGGGGCTCCCGCCTCATCCAAACCAGAGCACACCCGGACCAGGCGTCGCGATCATAGCTGTTCCAGCCAGAGGTTTCGCTCTGGGTTTGGCAGTCACTTTGGGGTTTCTGCGACCTAGAGACATTTAACTCTGTACTTAATTTAGGTTTAATAGGCAGCTGTTATATTAAATAGAGACCAGCTGAACTGATTATTTAAGACCCAGTTATGGTCATTTAACAACTGTGGTTTGACTGCTACATCTCAATAAAGGTTTTCCAGTACTCCGTGATTAGCACAATCGTGCCCTCAGCCACTGTCCTTGCCCTGCCGCTGATCTCTTTATCTGCTGCCTGAGGGCCTGGAAGCTCCCTGCTCTGCTTCTACCCCTGGTCCCCAGACGGCTGAGCATCCGAGAAGGAACGACTGACCACACAGATCAGAAACATGGAGCAGGAGGGCCCCGCCCTGCAGACAAGGGCTCTCAGCCGCACGCCAGCTCCGGTCTTCACTGCTGATCACCCAGATTCAGGACTTGCCTCCTAGAGGCGACTTTGGGTGGCTTTGCTGGGCAGCTGGGGGCCCACAGCTGAGCCCAGGAAGTGACTAAGGCACTTGGGAAGCCTCTGGGAGAAAAGACTCTGTATGTAAGAAAGAGAACCAGGAGGAAAACTGTGAGCATACAAATCTCCGGAAGTCTCTAGGGCCGTGTTACTGGAAGTGTGACTCACGGATCAGTGCTGGCGAGAAACCTGTTCGCACAGGTCCACAGACTGAGAATGAGCATTCCTGATCGTGGGCAGCCATGTGAAATTGCTGTGACGGCCAACATGAGATCAAAGGACCTGGCTGGTCAAGCAGGGTGTAGACGAGTGTGAGCACTGCTGAACTCGGGCACAGAGCTGGTGCGCCTGACCCGGCCCGCGACCAGTCCTGTGTACTGGGACCACGTATCTGTCTCCCAGAGTTTAGAAACAGGCAAACTGATCTTTGTGCTCATTTTGAGAACCACTGCTGTGGGGTTGTATCTCCCACTGCATTTGTCTCCTACCCTGGGGGCACACTTTAGGGCACACACAAGACTTTTAAAATCTGATGGATATTTACAAATAGTTAAAATGGCAAATCGCGTGTGTATTTTTTCACAATTAAAAAAAAAAAAAATTCCTTAACCGGGATACTTCGGTTTCCAGAATCAAATGGAACCAGTCTGTTCCTTTCTTAAAAAATCAAGAAAACTATGTATATTCTAAAAATCACCTAACTGTACACTTTTTAAAAGGAGAAATTTTATAATTTTTTGTGACTTGTATCACAATAAAGCTACCATTTTCTAAAAGAGAAAGTATACATGGATATAGATGCTGGATGGATGATATAGATAGTAGATATATACATATTTCTAAAGATGTTATACAGATTCGTGAATATATGGATGGATGGATGGATGGATGGATGGATGGATGGATGGATGGATATAGATGACAGGTAGGTAGGTAGATAACGAAGAGACAAAAAGTCCATAAATGTTATTCCGTGTCCAAACAAAATCACAATGGAGAGTATGCACGGATGTGGGTTTTATTTTTTAGATTATTTACTTATTTATTTGAGAAAGAGACAGAGACAGAGTGCATGAGCAGGGGGGAAGGGCAGAGAGAGAGGGAGAAGAAGCAGACTCCCCACTGAGCAGGGAGCTCAATGCAGGACTCGATCCCAGGACCCTGGAATCATGACCTGAGCCAAAGGCAGACACTGAACTGACGAAGCCACCCAGAAGCCCTACACAAATGTGTTTTGCACAAACTATGCTGGACGGTCTTCTAGTCCTTCCAAATCCACACTCCACCTTCTGTGCTGTGCCCCGGGGACTGGTCACTACAGACCACCTCACTCCGAAGGACATCCTCTAAAGAGTAGAGGTCAAAGAACAGAGAGGTCAGGGCACCTGCTGTCCAGCCCCCTGCATGCTGGGCTGTGGCTGGGTGGAGTCTGGGTCTGTCCTGCATGGAGAACGCTAGTCCCGGTACCTGCGTCCTCGGGTGCTCACTCCCAGGTGGTTCTCCTTAGCCCCGCTCACATTCAAATACTCCCTCCTCTAAAGCTTGCCAACCACCCTCCTGGTACGTGCCATCTGCCCTTTGCCAGGACTCGGATTGAGACACAATTGACATGGATCTCGTGAATCTCCTGCAAGGCACACCTCCTTGGTCCTGTTCCCTTAGAAACAAAACCTTCCTCTCAGTGAGAAACAAAATACTGGTGCACAGACCTAAGGGCAGGTATGAAATAGAGAAAAATGTTAGCTGCTGTAGAATTACTGGAGAGCTTTATCCTGGGTAAATATATAACTTCTAAAAGATGTCTTAAATCTGCTTTATGCAACCTTTCAAAGGACAGACTTTTACCCAAGAGTGGCCAATACTCCAACCCAGACGTATTGGGGGAGGGTCTGCATGGAAAAAAAAAAAAAAAAAGAATATCTCTGAGATGAGAGTCCCACAGGGACGCCCAGGTCTATCTCTGACATTCACTGCTGAGTTCACAACTCATATTTCCGACTGTGCACTGAACATTGTTGCCTTGATGTCTCATAAGTGCCTCGGAATGTCACATACACAAAAACAGCCAGAAGCCTGGGCTGCTGCCTACGCTTGCCTTACCCAAAGCAGCTGCTTTTGTCAGGCCTTCCTAAATATCTTAGAAGTCCATTAAATACAAAGATCCATATTCTACGGGATTGGGGTATGCATTGTATATGCTCCAGAAAGCGGGCCGCCAATGGCAATGTGGGATGCACAGAGGGGTTTAAAAATTTGACAGTTCTTCATCTTATCACTTCATGGTCAATTTCTTTTTTATTTCAAGTATATTTTTAATGGTCTCATTTGAAAACTTGACACTGTGTAACAAACCACGGTAAATACCAGTCCTGGCGTTGGCAACTGACTCGGGAGCAAGCACACGGACTCGGTTCTGTCGGTCCCCGAGCTGTGAGACAGGAGGTTTTCTGGGGACTTTGGGGGAAGTGTTCTTGTCCTTAAGGAAGATCAGAGCGTGAAGCGGTCCCTCTTTCTAACCCCTGGATGTGCATTTGGCCCCAGTTACTCCTGGCAGCCTTCTTATAAGTGCCTAAGGAACAGTCTCAGCACGAAAGCATATGTATTCATTTCCTGTTGCTGTGTAACAAATTGCCACGAATCTAACAGCTTAAAAGACAAATGGATCATCTTTCATGTTCTGTAGTGCGGTCACAGCACAGCTGGATTCTCTCCTCTGGGTCTTACTAGGCTAAAGTCAAAGTGATTCTTAAAAATTGATGGTCTTTGATGCTGATACCACTGGTGATTATAATGTAGTAACAGAGCACCAGGTACCAAGAACAGTTCTGCAGCCTTACCTACATTAACACTTAATCCTGTGAGGTGGGTGCAATTCTGAGCCCATTTTACAGATGACAGAATGACGAGAACAGTCAGGGAACTTGCCAAAGGCACAACTGGCTAGTGGATGCTGGCTCTGGGTGCCAACCCAGGTAATCTGGCTCCAGAGTTTACCACGACTCTGTGCCAGTGCAGGTCCTTACTGCTTAAGCAGACCCCAGGTGAATTTTGCTTTGCAGCCCAGAACATTCTAATCAATAGCAGTGGCATCAATCAGAATCTTCACAGTTTGCCCCCTCATGCATTCCCTATTATCCCTTTTACCTACTTTCCTTCTCTGGAAGATTTTATTGCTTTCTTTTCTAGGTGATCCTGAGGCCATAATCAATCCTGTCTAGGTGTTTTGTGTGCCCATCCAGGGCAAATATTCTCAACAAGACAGAAAATCCTACCAGGGGACATGCTAGAAATGGGGGCGTGGGGGGTCCATTGTCCATCATTTAGCGGCCAGGAGACCTGGATGCCAAAGGTCTCAGTCCAGGGACTCTTCTGTACAATAAGGAATTATCTTGCATCTGCTACAACTTTAAAATGTACTTACAGACATTCATGTGGGTAAAAAAAACAATCTACTTAAAATATCTGAATATCTGAACTCAAAACCTAACTCCAGTTTAGTACCGTGTGCAACTCTTGATCTTAGGGTCATGAGTTCCAGCCCCATGCTGGGTGTAGAGATTACTTTTTAAAAATTAAAAATAAAAAAAAAATTTTTTTTACTCTAGATATAAAAAACAAGGTCATTTTTAAATAGTTTCCCAAAAATGCAACTCTAATAAAAAGTGTTCTGTTTAAAACTTTTTAGAAAATGTTAAAACATTTTTTTAAAGATCTTATTTATTTGTCAGAGAGAGAGAGAGAGAGAGAGAGCACAGGCAGACAGAGGCAGAGGGAGAAGCAGGCTCCCCGCTGAGCAAGGAGCCCGACGCAGGACTCAATCCCAGGACCCCGGGATCATGACCCAAGCCAAAGGCAGCCACCTAACCAATGGAGCCACCCAGCTGTCCTTGTTAAAACATTTTAACGTAAAATGTTAAAGCATTAACATGTTTTAGAAAATCCTATCACCCCTGGCAATGCCCCTCGCAGCATGTCCATCGCCAGTAAACACACCTGAAGCAGGTCCACAGTCTGAAGTCACCACATCCACGGGAACCCTATGAATGAACGCAAACATATGTATATATTCAGCCCTCATTCGTGCAACAAATGAATCGCTGAACACTATGTCAAAAACTAGTGACACTGGCTGGCCCTTACTTGAAAAGGCCAAATATTCTTTAAGTTTCAAAATTAAAATATTATCCTACATTTCAAACAAACAGAAGTTACATTCTCCTGTAAGTTTTGTACTTCATTATTAAATACAAAATATCCTCTTACAAGTATTTCTCATTTCTCTTTCATCTGGCAATGAAAGGCATATTTTTTAATTATCTGGGTAAATAGGTGATATAGACTATGAATTTCATTTCAGGAGAGTAAACAAGGCATTGCCACATGATGGCCATGGAGAGGTGAGGCGGGCCCTTTAGGGTTGCCTGTCACCGGTCTGGTTTACCTACCATCACCATCTCATATACACGCTGTCCGGCACAGTCGGATAATTTCCTTCTCTCCCTCTGCTTTACAGGAATATTTAAAAAAGAAATTAAATGGCCAAAGAGTTCCTCCGAGGACTCACTGTATTAGGATTTGGTGAACATCTTCTATGAGCTCCTTTTGCAAATGAGAGAACAGAGGCCCTGAAAAGTCAGGACAAATACGCAAGTGTCACCTGGTGCACTCCTAGAAACCCTCATCTCTGTGCCCTTGGCCCCTGGCAGCTTGGCCCAGCACCCAATGGCCCACTTAGAACCTCCCTGGTTTGGGATGAGTACCAAAGGAGGAAAACAGCAAAACAATGACCTTGGCCCACAGGTCAGGGAGGGATCATTCATACTCCATTAGAGTTCTCCAGAGAAACACAACTAATAGGATAGACAAATGGATATTTATTATAGGAATTGGCTCACACCGTTATGGAGGCTGAGAAGTTCCCATGATCTACCATCTGCAGGCTGGAGAACGAGGAAAGCTTGTAGTATAATTTAGTTGGAATCCAAAGGCCTGAGAACGGGAAGAGCCAGGGGTGTGAGTTTCAAGTTCAAATGCCCAAAAATCAGGGGTGGGAGGAGATAGTGTAAATCTCAGCCCAGATCTGAAGGTCAGAATACCAAGAGCGCCAGTGTCCAAGAGCAAGAGGAGACAGATGACCCAGCCCATGTAGGAAGAGCAAATTCACCCTTCCTCCACCTTTTTGTTCTGTTCAGGTCTTCGATGGATTACATAATGACCCCCTGCTTTGGTGACAGTGGTCTTCCTTACTCAGTCTATTGATACTAATGCTAATCATCTCTGGAAACACCCTCACACACACATACCCAGAAATGTTTTATCAGATATCTTGGCATCCCTTAGCCCAGTCAAGTTGGCACATAAAATTAACCATCATACACTCACTCATTCAACAACCATCTGCTGATCCCAACTATTCATCACTCAGCAGCCTGAAGACTGAAGATTGGCCTAAAACATATACCCTGCACTCTGGGGGGCCAGTATTAGCCAACAGAAGAGAGATATGTGTGCACAACTAGTTGTGACTCTCTGGGTTGGAAACTCACCCAAGCTGTTCATCATCATCAAAGAGCATGAAAGCAGGAGTAATAAATGTCTCGTTCACATCAGGGACTCTACACAATCCAGACAAAACTTTGCCACTTCTCCCTTTCCAGTAAATAGAGATCCATTTGACAAGGCTTTCTGGATTCAAGACTTTGACCTCCAGGCACTTTGCCTGGGGTCTATCTATGAACCGAGGCTGCTCTGTAGTACACGGGCTCCCCCCGCCAAATGAGTCAACACCCCCACTCTCCCAGATTGGAGGTCTGGGGTTCTGCTGACTTTGACTGCAACTAATTTTGACACGCTAAAGCCTGAGACAAATCTGGGGGAGGAAGGCCTCCCTGGGGGGCTCTTCATGGGCCAAGATACTGAGCATCAGAAACACGTTTCAATCTGAGACTGTGGAATGAAAAAAAAAAAAAAAAAACTGTATCAGTGTAAATTCCACAAGCAGAAAACAAAAATGCCAGAGGTAGGTTAATAATGCTACAATAGTATCTTTTCATTCATTGTCCAAAAAAGAATCATAATCCAAACAGAATTGCCAGCTAGAATTGTGAATGAAACTTTAGGAAGGACTCTACCAGAATCTTTTCAGGTGAGGGAAATCAGACTTTGGGAAATAAATCTTCCAATGTTGATTTGGGGCCTTGACAATGAGCAGGTAGCTTTCCGAATGCCTGGGAACAAATCAGAAGTCAAGTTGGAATTATAGCAGGCCCCCCTTCTCTGCAAGGGCCATGTTCCAAGACCCCCAGGGGGTGCCTGAAACCACAGAAAGTAGAAACCCCATATATGCTGTGTTTCTCCTATACATACATACCTTTGATAAAGTTTAATTTCTAAATTAGGCACAGGAAGACATTAACAGCAATAACTGATAATAAAATAGAACAATCATAACAAGATACTGTAATAAAGGTTATGTAAATGTGGTCTTTTCCCTCTCTCTTTCTCAAAAATCTTATTGTCCTGTACTCCCCCCCTTCATCTTCTTGGGCTGATGTGAGATGATAAAATGCCCACGTGATCAGATGAAGTGAGGGGGATGACATAGGCGCTGGGACACAGCGTTAGGTTATTAGTGACTTTCTGACTGTCAGAAGGAGGGTCATCTGCTTCCAGACCACGCCTGACCTCGGGTGACCAAAAGTGAAAAGCGAAGGAAGGGTCAGGAGAGAGACGCCTGTATTTATGTTAATCAAGGCAGGTTAGTGTAGATGATTTGAGCCTAAACCCAGCCCAAAGCATCTGTCTCCCTCTCCACTAAGCTGACCTCATCCCCACCCCAGCCTGAGCACATTTCTCACCAAACCCCTTACCCGCCACAAAATGACCCAATTTCGGTTCCATCTCCTGTCCGGAAAACATGCTCTGCCCAAAACCCTTATTTAAATGTTGTCCCAAATATCCCACTTTGCGTTTTCAAAAACAAAGTTGCTTTCGTTAAGGCAACATGTAACTGAAACCACTATTTCTAATTTTTGCTAGAAAGTTATTGACTAATTTGAGTCAAAAAGCTGGTTTCAGCCAGTTCCAGCCGAAGCGGAATGCGCCTTCCCCACCTCCCTGCATTACAAACACAAGACTGTTGTCCATCACAGACCCCTGGCTCTCAAATGCAAGTTTGCATCATAAATTCTGAGAGAAGAGACTGGCCTGGGTGTCTACATCACCCCAGCCCATGTTCCCAGACAACTCACAGGCATCTGGGCCTACGTATGTCTCCCCAGAGGCCCAGCGCTGCAGACCTGCCAACAGCTGAAAGTTATAAATAGGATAGTTGGGGGGTGGGAGGGAGGATTGAGAAGCAAAATCTAATAAGTATTCAGATGCAATAGGTCAAGAAAACTCGTTGGAGAGACAAAGAAGAAAAAAAGATCAGTGGTATGTTTCTAAAATCAAATGGAATGGTGGTTTCCATGAACTTCATTGATTAAACCCGTTGTCCCAGCGAACAAACTGTCCAAGAAAACCTGAGGAATTTCCCTAACCCGGTGACATTCCTTGGGGGATGGTATTTCCTCAGATAAGATCCTACACAGGCTAGTGCCTGGGGGGTGCTAGCAGGCCCCTCCATAAGGGGAATTCCAGGGGACCCCTGAACCTGGGCAAAATGGCGCACAGTAGACATGAGGCATGGCCTGCGCAACTTTCCATATGTTGGGTGACTCACAATGTCTCCCCACCCAGATCCTAAGCTTTGTCTCTGTCCTCCTCGCCACTCAGTCCCCAGCACCGAGTACTGCACCTGGAGCAGAGCAGGAGAGCATGGTGTCACCATCCCCTGCCCCGCCTGGCCCACCTCTACCCCGAGCAGGGGGCTCACTTCCCCAGAGCTCTGGCTGCGCTGTACTGTGAGCCTGCCTCCCCGTCTGCCACCTCCTGGGCAGTTCAGAGGCCCGTCTCGGGCAGCCTCATGGTCCAAGTACCTCTCATGCCGCCCGGCCCACCAATGTTATGGCACGATGAACTGCTCCCTAAGGAAAACATACAATTTAAAGAGCCCCTTGCTTGTGATCCTTTCCTATTATATGCATTAACAATTTAGGACTCCTCTGTTTCTCCATGAGGTCATATATTCCTGCCTGGGGAGTTATGAGTAAGCTGTTCCTTTATAGAACAACTCAGGGAAGAAGAGAAACCACAGGAAGGGAAACAATCCTTTTTGTATCATGCCCGAATTGCTTCCTTAGCGATGCTTCCTTTTCTGACATGTGAGGATTGGCAAGTTCTGTGTGACTGCAAACGTCCCCACTCAGGGACCCCTCGCTGATCGCTCTTATGAGGCTTTCAATCTGGGGACTTTAGGATCCACCCTGAACGGACAAGAACTGGATGTGTCCTTTTGTGCACGGACCACACTTAGGCTCCTTCCTAGGGCCTGGAGGGGAGTGTTCGCTGAGTTCCCATTTGCCCGCAGTCCAACGAGCGCTTCCCCGTGTGTCAGGGGGCCCTGCTCCGGGCGACTGACTTCGTGCCCTTGGAAGAAGCCGAAAGCTCCATCAGAACTGAGATGAACGTCAGCCCCCTGGCTTCTCTCCTGAGGCCTGAAAGTCCTGGCGTGTGGGACAGAGGAAGGGGACAGATCAGAATGGATCTGCCCCCAAAACGGATGGCAGGAGAAGGTGGTGATTTTCCCCTTGCATCTTCAAATTATAGTTTACACCAAGAAATTCATTTGTAATCACCATCCGGTATATACTCACGCTTATTCTGATGGGCAGTTTGACACATCCCTGTGTCTAGGCTACAGTCCCCAGCAATTCAAACACCAGGCTAAGTGTTGCCGTGTAGGCATTCTGGAGATGTAATTAAGGACGGTAATCAGTTTGCTTTAAATAAGGCAGATGATTCTAGATAATCTGCATGGGCCCAGTTTGATCAGTTGAAAGGTCCTACACACAGAGCTGAAGTTTCCCTGAAGGAGAAGAAATCCTGCCTATAAACAAAGCCTTCAGCTTGAGACTGGAGAGGGGCCTGCGAGGTCTGGCCGGCTCTCCCTCCAGACCTGTGCTGGATTTGCCTAGGGAGCCCCCATGATCACATAAACCAGTTCCTCTCAATAAATCTCTCTCTCTCTCTCTCCATCTCTCTGTGTCTCATATATACAGATCTGTATATCATATATGTATACATATTCATGTACACAGATCTGTGTGTATATATATGTTTCATACATAAATATAGATATATATAGAAAAGACACCTTTCCAAAAGAAATTTTGAGGGAAAATGCAAACAGACTATACTTAGCAGTCCTGCCCACTTGGCATAAGCAAGGCCCGGAGAAATGTGGAGGCCTGGGCACCCCAGGGTGCGGGGGGAGGAGTGGTAACAGAGTCAGGAACCCTGAGGTCATCTGCAAGATGGAGAGAAAGGAGGCCACTCTGATGGGCTCCCCAGGTGAGCACAGCATTAGAGGGATAAGGCTGTTCCTTCCCAGAAGCAGAGAACAAGCCAGGAAAATCCTTGGCAGAAACCAAGTGGGAGACAGCATCACGGAGCCACGGAACAAGGTTTGGGCAGTGGAAACAATGTGGGTCTTGGTGACAGGCTTCCCCTAAAGACAGTGACTCAGAAGGACCTCACCTGCTAGGTTGACGGACCCAGCGGAGGGGAGTTAAACTGATCTCAGCACACCCAGAAGGGCGGATCCCCATCCTGACAGTATCCCTGGGAAAAGAAATCTGAGGGTTTTAGTTCCTCGTGGGCTCAATAGGAACCAATGGTGTTTAAAAACAAACAAACAGGGCCCCCAGGTGGCTCCGCTGGTTAAGCATCTGCCTTCAGCTCAGGTCATGATCTCAGGGTCCTGGGACAGAGCTCCACGTCAGGCTCTCTGCTCAGCGGGGAGTCTGCTCCCTCTCCCTCTGCTCATCCCCCTGCTTCTGTTCTCTCTCTCTCTCTCTCAAGTAAATAAATAAATAAATAAATAACTTTTAAATAAATAAATAAAAATCCATCACAAGAGATCAGCAACAAGTTGCAGGAAATATGAAACACTTCCTAGGTGACATGGAAAAGGGGATCAGGTCCTTACAAAACTGGTGGCACCCTACTCAGGCCCCCCCCACACACACACACCCTTCTCAGGCTTCCACATACCTGCTGGAGCCCAGGACCTCTGCAGCAGCTGTCATGGGAGCACCCCACACCTCCATGACGAGGCAGTCATGGTGCAAGCATAGCCCACATGTCCTGCTGTCACCCTCTCCTTCCGCATGTCATGGGGCATGTCCATTTAGGGGAAAGCCAAAGTCAATCTGTGAGGAGTCCACGAGAATACAGAGCCTTCCAGCAGGGATGCGGGACTACTGCGGGCAGGAGTTGCCCCACCCAACTTCCCACATATGTATCTAAGAACACACAGAAAAGCAAACAAGCAAACAAAAAATCCAGAATCCATAGCACCACGGAGAGTCTGGAACTCAGAGCAGACCCACCATGGAAATCTTGAAAGAAGTGCTATTACAGCATATTGGGGTGCGGGGGCCAACCAGTGGCCTGCAGAGGGCTTTGTCCTGCACAAGAAGCAAATATATGGATTCAGAGAAAGTAATCAGAAAGTAGCACAACAATCTTGGACTCTGGGGTCCTGTTTTTAAAGATAAACAAAATACAGTATTTTATCCCCAAACACTCCATCCAGCCGACCTGCAAATCATCAGCACAAAGTTTAACAGCACAAGCTCTAAAGGCAGACTACCTGAGTTTAAATTCTGGTCTCACCACTTATAGCTGTGTGACCTTGGACAAATTATTAACCTCTCTGTGCTTCTGTGTCCTGTAAGAACAAAAAAGAAAGGAAATGCATAGAAAACAAAAAATCACTGTTCCTGTTAAGTGAGTTAATATGTACAAAGCTCTAAGAAGCATGGTAGATTGTTAGCTGTTGCTGCGAGAGATTACATACCCATGTGAGACTGAACCTCGCCGTCACAGAAAGACCATGACGAGAATAGGATCGGTATGGGAGCACTGTCACACAACACACACTAGCACCGTGTGGGGCAAATCGGGTTCTTTGGGGGAAATTTGGGAGCAGGGGAAGTGGTGGATCCCACAACTCTCGCCCCAGCCTAGGTCAGGCAAGGGTAGACTGCATACCCCAGGACCAAAGCTCCAGGATGAGAGAAGCCACTTCCCATTACGCTCCACATTCTTACTGTACCATGGGCAGCTAGAGATAGATATGTGCTTTGGTAACTATGTGGCAAGAGCAAGTGCCGGCTCAGAGAAAGCAGACAGCACCCAGAATTCATTGGCTGGTTCCAGCCCTTCTGCCATTGACTTAACTCGGGCCCACTGCTAAGCCTGCCAAAAGGGAGGAGGAAGCGAGCCTCCCGCTGTGCAGGCACGTCTCCCCTCCGTCCACTCCTGGGCTCTTGGAGATTTATTAACTCCGTGTTCCTCCATAGGCTCTGGCTGACACCTGGATTAGTGGTTTCGTAAGCCTTGTCTGGGAGCAAGGCATCGAGAAGGTTCCTCTCAGGTATGTCAGATGGAGGGTGGACAAGCCGCACTCAGGAGCAGATGGCATTGAGTCTCTGCCTGGGGGAAAGCCATTTTGGCAGTGCAAATCCATGCCTGGACAAAGAAAAATTATTTGTGTAACCCCATTAACCCTTCACATGCTTCCCCAGGGCAGAGGTGCTCATATCTTTCTCATCAAGTTCTCTCTTCCCTAGCTCGGGGTATAAGCTAGACAGTCTTTCCTTTCTCCCCAGCAGGGAAGTCTATAAGGATCCACGTGCCATTTGTCATCATGAGTGACCATAGGGACAGGGGAAGGGACTGCAGAACCACCCAAGGCAAAGTCAGTTCCAAGTTCATGTCTATTCAGATGTCCTCAGTCTGAGCAATATGAACCCTCAGATGGCATAACATAAATTACCATCTATCTCCTGAGGCCGAGGCATGCACAAAAAGAAAAGCGAGGGGTGAATGATTCTTCTTTAAATGTGTCCTGTTTGAAAGAGAGGAGGATACAGTTGCTAGAGCCAGTCAGACCAGCAGGCTCTCTCACTGGAGATGCTGGTCCAGGTGACATATGGTCACCTTTGCAGGGAACAGTGGCTTTCCCCTTCAGCATCCCAGTCCACGATGGGGGCTCTGTTCCCACAGTGGATCCCAGCACAGATCCAGAGGGCTGGAGTAGACGCAATCATCTCCTATGCTGACTGGTTGCTTCCCTCTGAGTACAGTTGTTTCAGACACTTTATAACACGGGTAATGCAAATATGAGTGACATGAAGATCAAGTTCGTGATCACCTCCTTGCATTCATTTCCATAGGCAATTGCCTCCATGAGCGATGATCTTAGGGGCCCAATCCCAGATGTCTGGAGGCCTGGCCACACGGTTAGGTCATTAGCAATGGTCTGTACAGTGGTTAAAGCCAGGTTTGGGCATTCATTGGAGGTAGCCATTTCCAACTCACAGTGGAATTTTCTAGAGTGTGTGCCATCTTCTGAGAATTTAGTTCCACCAAGCGTGGCTACAGAATCCAGGACAGTGAAGGCGTGAAGCACACTCCTTGTAGAAGGAGCCGACCAAAAAGGCAGAAACAACACCGGCAGCTCAAGTGCGCCCAAGGCCACCTACCAAGTGCAGCAGTAGCCACCCCAAAACAAGCAGGTCCTCAAAGTAAGGCGGATTCACAGCGAGCGTCTGCTGGTAGTCTGGGAAGAGGAGAGTCTGGGGGAAATCTGCAAGATTGTATAAGCTTTGTGGCTGAAAGCCAGGGATCAACAGAAAGGGACAAGGTTGCAGTCTGAGAATAAAGCCATAGATTTCCATGTTTCCATTAATTAAAATAATAAGGAAACTTAACATTCGACTTGAGAATGTTTAAGCCCGAGGAGAGTAGATGGGAGGGTATGATAAAGATAAAGCAGAAATCAAGGAAATTAAAAAAAAAAAATCAAGGAAATTAACAACCAGTAGAAAGGATTGAAAATTCTAAGACCAGCTTCTACAAACATGTATTTCAACAGAGAAATGTCTGAAAAACCCTAACACAGATTTAAAAAGGAAGAAAAGAGTGAGAAATCACACAAAAAAATGGGGGGACTGGAAAATAAGATGTAAGAACAGATATGAAGGGGGCTTTTTGGTACTAAGAACACAATGGTACAGCTCATGCTAATATATTTGAAAGTCTCAATGAAATGAATCCTTTTCTGAGAAAACACAAATTCCTAAATTTGTCTCAAAAAGAAGTTAAAAAAAAAAAAATCTGTGATGACCAGCACGGAAGAGAGCAAACCAGTTTCAAAGAACTGCTTCCTCCCCAGAAGGCTTTTGGGTCAGACTATTGTCACAGAGTGTTCTTTCAAATGCTCATGGGACAGATAATTCTCACGTTATGTCAAGTGTTCCAAAGTACAGAAAAAGATGGAAAACAATCCAATTTGTTCTGTAAGTCTAGCACTAGGAACAAACCTTTAAAAAAAATGGATGTAGCAGAAAAGTGAATAGATTAATTTCAGTAAGAAATAAAGATACAAAGACTCTAATTAAATCCTAATTCAATATTAGCACGTTGAATTCAACAGTACAACAAAAGACCGTGGCAGCTTCTGGGGAGACACGGTAGGGTGCACACACACTAGCCATTTGCCACAGCAAGGAGGTAGGCATCACTTGAAGGCCATATGGAGGGGCGGGGCCTGGTGCCTTGTCCGGGAGGATGAGGGCTCCCCAGTTCCCTCCAAATAACTCCTCTCTGTATCCAAAGTTCTCAGCTCTCAGAGGGGGAATGCTTACAACCAGGTAGAAAGAGAGACACAGGACTAGCTGGCAGAAGGAAGATTACTGTCCTTTCTCTGTTCTCCATCCCAATGCACTGAAGGAGCAGCCCCAAAATGGAGGGGACAGTGGGGGACAGTAACAGGACCAAGAGCCAGAGGTCCCCACTTGAGTCTGTGCAGAAGGCAAAGTGGCAGGATTTAACCTGAATTTAAGACTGAAGTATAAAAGCGGGTTGACTCTTGGTGACTCAGAGGGACCAGAAGGCCACTGCTGGTCCAGAGAATCCCAGAGCTTGGCTGAAAGACATGCCCCACAAACAGGTTGTATTTTTTCTTTTTTTTTTTTTTTTTTTAATTGTCTGTTTTCCTAATTTTCCATAACAAGCATATATTACTTTTAGAAACAGAAAGAAAATTTTGAGATGAAAACTGACACCGTGGTGCATATGGAAAGGAAAAGTGTGCCATTTAAGAATTGTGTGGAGGGGGGCGGCTGGGTGGCTCAGTGGGTTGAAGTCTCTGCCTTTGGCTCGGGTCATGGTCTCAGGGTCCTGGGATCGAGCCCCGCATCAGGCTCTCTGCTCAGCGGGGAGCCTGCTTCCTCCTCTCTCTCTCTGCCTGCTTGTGATCTCTATCAAATAAATAAAATCATAAAAAGAAAAAGAATTGTGTGGAGGAAGTTGTGATATTTCACTCAGGGAAGACTGAGAAGGCACTTATCACGTATCCACAGAGTATCCTCCGTAAGCTACAACTCCCTGCAAACATAAGCTACAAATAATAATGTAGTAATTTATGAAAGATGGGCTTATTCTGGGAGCTTGCCGATACCAGAACAAGGGTCACTGGTTTCCAACCTCAGGGAGACAGATTTCAGTCCCAAGTGAGGACACTTTCTATCCGCTGGGGCAGCCCAGCACAGATCAGCTGCAGGTCCACGTTCTGCACTAAGCCGTAGAACCAACTTCTAAACAGTGGCTCAGCGGCCCATCCAATGCCAGCATTCCCGGATTCCCGCCTACCAGGGCTGGCCAAAGCTGTCTGTTTAATGTGAAACCCAGCAGAGACGGGCAAGCCCATAGCTGGCGTCATCAGCAAGTAGTGTGGGCCTGAGAGCGTCTCAAACTCACATCCATGAGGCCGTGTGCGGGGCCCCCTGGGTGGCTCAGTCATTAAGCGTCTGCCTTCCACTCACGTCATGATCCCAGGGTCCTGGGATCCAGCGTGGAGTCGGGCTCCCTGCTCAGCGGGGACCCTACTTCTCCCTCTCTCCCTGCTCATTCTCACACTCTCTCTTTCAAATAAGTAAATAAAATCTTTTAAAATAAAATAAAATATTCACTGTGGTATGTTTGCATGATATGCTATCCTAAAAAGCTGGTTTGGGGTCATGGGGATAGATGGAGCATGGTGGCATGGGGGGGGGGGGGGGGGAGGCAGGGGAACCTAGGCTTTGGAAAAGATGGGAAGGCAAACTCGCCCTTCTCCGCAGAGATGGGCAGCGGGGCCAGCCAGTGCGCCCATGTCTGGAGATGAGCCCAAGCCCAGTGCTGCTGGGAATGCCTCTCTGAAGCGAAACTCAGGGCATCACGCCTTGCTGAGTAGCCCCTGGACCAGATCAGAAGCTTGGCCCGCAGAGACCCAGGGACCCTGCTTCCTTTATCGGCACTCAGAACACAAGAACACTGGACCATGCCCCAAAGCCCTCAACAAACAGCTCTCAGTCAAACCCTAGCCACCTTCCAGCTCACAGGGAAGGGACCTGGCGGCCGTGATGGCCTCCTTCCCCCAAGCAGCTTCTGCAGGCAGGTCCTTCAGCAGGGGTCACGTGTGCCCAGGGGACCCTTGATTGCGAGGGACATGAGGAAGAGAGGCACAACTTTGTCTCCCTCTGTTCTTCACAATCGCTCTGGTTTGCAGCCACGGAGCCCACCTTTGCAGGGAGGCATTGGTTCTGTGGGTGTCAGCGACCTCCCTAAAGTAATGAAAGGACCCTGCCCGGGGTTAGGAGGGATCGAACCACCAGAGCCTGTAAGACAATGGGGAGAGTGCCCCACCGGCTCCCTGGCAGTCTCAGAGACTCGGCACTAGCGCCTGGCTACCGCTCCAGTCTCAACAACTCCAGCCTCCCTTCCTCCAGCCCCCACTGTGCCAGGCCTCCTACCTGCCTGCGGCTGGGCCTGGGCCCAGACACCCCCACCCTGCTTTTTGCAGCAACCCCCAATCACCCCTTCAGTCTTCCTTAGTGTCTCCTTGCCTGCTCAAGATGCATTTTGTTGCTCCCTCCCCGTCCTCTCCTAGTGACCTGGGCATGCCTCTCTCCCAGCCTTGATGCTTTGTTGTCACTCCCTGCCTGCCACTGGGCTGTGGGTCCCTGGGGGTAAGAGCTCTGTCTTCTCAACTCTGTGTCCCTAGCACCAAGCCTGACCCAGGCAGGCACTCCACAAGCCCCGCTCACTGACGGATAAAGCAACCACACCCCCCAGCATAGATGGGTGCCTTCTTTAAATCTGTGCAGGAAACAGTGCTCTGAAGCCAAAAGGACTGCGTGTGACAGTGCTTAAAATCCTGACGGCCCGCCATCGTTTTCCTAACTCTCTACAGCACACTCCATGTCCCATAAATCAATCTAGGTGGACATGATTATTGTGCACTTTGGTTAATTGCAAACCCAATCAGTTCCCATAAAAAGCTGGCATTTTGGGACGCCTGGGTGGCTCAGTTGGTTAAGCAGCTGCCTTCGGCTCAGGTCATGATCCCAGCGTCCTGGGATCGAGTCCCACATCAGGCTCCTTGCTCATCAGGGAGCCTGCTTCTCCCTCTGCCTCTGCCTGCCATTCTGTCTGCCTGTGCTTGCTCTCTCTCCCTCTCTCTCTGACAAATAAATAAAAAAAAATAAAATCTTAAAAAAAAAAAAAAAAAAAAAGCTGGCATTTTACATAGAGCTGAAAGGGACCACTGGTTTTGAAAGTGCATGTGATGCGGTTGCCTGATGGGCAGAGGAACTTCAGGGAAATATCTATCGTGTTCACGAATGACATTCGAGCTATTGTCCATGTTCCTTTTTACGGTATCGTAAAGATTACTTTTTATGGTCAGGCTGGTTGACATCTTCATCAAATGTCCTAATGTGCTCATTCACTGAAGGACCATTTGTGCCAGTGAGTAACATGCAGCAACATTAACAAAGGTTTATTGAGTGCCTGCTATGAGCCGGGCACTGAGGAATGGGATCTGTCTCCAAAGCTTTCAAATCCGCTAAAAATACTCTCAATTTCACAAGCGGTGAGGACAAAAAAAAAAAAAAAAAAAAAAGCCGGCTCTCGTCTCCCCCCTGGGGCCCACTGGGTGAAAATGCACCTAGAGTTGCCCAGGGAAATAAAACCTCCCTTCATGGACCTTCCAGATCTCCTGCAAGGTTTTGTCTCCAGCTGGCTCTGGAGAACCTTCTGTGGCATTCCTTCTGCAAGCCCTGTCTCTAAGCAGATGAACAATGCCTCAGCCCCAGGAACTTGCTAGTCCAGTCCCAGAGACTGGGGTGGGGGGAACACGCAGGGACACTAGCCAATCCTCCTCTCCCTCCTTGTCAAAGTTCAAAGGCACCTTCAAAGCCGAGGGAGCAGTGTGGTTAGTTAACCCCTGAATCCCCAGCCTTATCTCCCAGGAAGGTTATGAAAATGAATTTAATACATTTAAACCACCTAGCATAGTGCAAGGCATCAAGTAGATGCCCAAAAAGGGTCCATTTCTTTGCATTTCTTTGTGCCGTGCAATGGCTAAACAAGATCTCCCACCACCCCACTCCCCCAACCCAGCTACCATGCAGAAGCGGCAGAAGAGATAGAGAAGAGGGAACTGACCAGGGGAAGGAGACTCCGTGATAGACCAGGCATGGGAGGGGAGGGAAGGGGAAGGGGAAGGGTTGACAACCATGCCAAAGCTTCTAGCCCAGGGACCATGTAGATGGTGACACCATGGACACAGCCAGGGCAGAACCCCACTTGCTTTGAGAACTCTTGGCTCTGGCTTTTGCTGCAACTTCTGGGCTACCTCACCCACCTTCTTCATTCACTAAACTCTGCCCCCACCATAGCTGTAGCACCTCCTCCTCCAGGAAGTCTTTCTTCACATTAGAGACCTGTTTGTCACAGGTTTCCATGATCATTGGTTCCAATCCCTGTCTGTTAAGGGGGAGTGATGTGCCTGGGTGCCTAAGGCAAGAAGACAAGTACTGAAAAAAACCGTGAATGAACAAATTGTACCCATCGACATTCCAGCAGAAAACAGAATTCAACCCGGTGGATCAGATAAAGAGATTCTCCTGAGGGAGAGTTTCAGAGGTGCTGGCAGGGGCTTAGGGAACAAACAGGGAACGCTGAAACACCCAGAGGCAAATACCAAACGCTGGGGTGGGAGTGGGGGGGTACTATTACCACCTCCGAGAGAGGGGAGGGAAGGCGCGTACAGGGCGGGAGCAGGGGAGGAAGAGATGCTGCCTTTGCCCGTGTCAGGTGCAGGAAGAGAAAAGGCAGAGAGCATGCTGGTCCCCTCCTCCTCTGACCTCAAGCCCATGGCTCCAGTAGCTACCTTGCTGACTGAGCTGTGCCCCGTCCCCCGCCAAATTCATATGTTCAAGTCTTAACCCCCAGTACCTCAGAATGTGCCTGTATCTGGAGATAGGGCCAAAAGAGGTCATTAAAGTAAATGTGGTCATTAGGGTGGGCCCTAGTGCACCAGGACTGGTGTGCTTCTAAGAGGATATCTGGACCCAGGTACAGGGGTGGGGCCGGGGGCGGGGCCATGTGACGTCACAAGGAGAAGGAGGTCGCACCCACAGGCAGACAGGAGAGGCTGAGTAGAAGCCAGCTCTGATGACACCCGGATCTCCGATCTCCAGAACTGTAAGGGAAAAATCCCTGTGTGGTCTCAGCCTCCCGGTCCTGGTGAGTTGTTAACGACCCGAGCAAGCTCCTAACAGCTACCCTGCTGCAATCCAGCAGAGTGACGTGGCTGGATGGTCCCCAGGGTCCCCAGGGTCCCCAGGTCCCCAGGTCAGCCTCTCCTGGATGCCAGAGCAGAGCAGAGGAGGGCAGAACACAAATGGGGGCTGCAGCAGGGGGCAAAGGAAGAATAACCGAGACGCCACAAATCACCAGCTCATACTGGATATTGGGCGCCGAGCTCGGAGGAGGCCATTCGGCGCTCGGAACTCAGCATGACTCTGGAAGTTGGAGCTGCGTCGGAGTGCAAGGCCTCTGCACGGGAGCCAGGTCGTCGTCCCCTGCCAGACAGGACACCAAGGGCTCCGAGAGCCTCAGCAGACAGGAATACAGAGATCACAGTGACTCACAAGCCCGGAGAAGCAGCACGCAGACATGGCTTACCCTGCGAGCCCAGGACACAGACGGTATCTACCCCCGGGTCTCCTTACCCGCCTCCATGAGCCGGTGTTTCCAGAAGCCAGAGGAACCGCAAGCCCGGTGACCAGCACGGCGGGGCTCCCGTCGTGTCGGACCTTCCACAGGTCTGACTGCGCACCGCGTTTCCCCGGCATCCCATAATCCCGTACTCATTCCATAATCGCACGATTTCCGAGCAGGAATTGAGCTCTAATTTGCACGCAAAGAGACTGAAGGAAGCTCTCAAGGGGGCCTCGCCTGTGCGGGGGGAGAATCTGGATTTTGTTCTTAGCACTGGATCCAAAATCAGGAAACCCAAGATGCCCTGGAGGCGCACATTCAAAACGCAGGTTCCGGGGCCCCGGGAGAGGAACTGGAATTCAGCGGGTGCCCTGGGACCCACGTGCATGCGACTGCCATCTTGGGCGCGCTGCCTGGGCGTCTGGGCACGGTGGCCCCCTAGTGAAAGGCCAGCCCAGCGATGCCTGAGGAGACCCGAGCAGCAGAGAGGGGCGAGGGGCCCGGAGGCGGAAGTGACCCTTGGACGTGTCTCTCGGTCGTGGCAGCGGGAGGGGGTCCGGGGGCGGTGGCCCGGCAGCTGGCACATCGCCTCCCGAGGCAGCGCACCCCACAGGAGAGGGTCGCCGGCGTGCAGTGAGCCGACGCTGGCAGGAGGGGAAGTTACTTTTTGTCCAGCCCCACCAGGATGAAGTCCTGCAGGGGGTGAAGCCAACACCAACTTGCGGAGTCTCTTTTCCTCGCCACTAGTAACCCGCCACCGGAAGGACATGGCTCCTCTTCCGGGATTGCGGCCGATTGGAGTCTCACGCCCTCCTCCCGCCAGCCCCTGGCGCATCTTCCCTCTAGGGGGGCCCCGCCCACCGATGGGGCCGGAACACGTGACCTGCCTCGGCCAATGGCGTGGCAGCGAGCTGTAGGCAGAGGCTTTAAACGTGGTCCTTTGCTCGCGCGCCTAAAATCATTCAGAAATTTGAATGTCGGCCTCCAAGGAATGGCAGTAACTCCAGATTTCTAAAACAGCAACCCTTCTCCCCCTGTCGGCGCTGGACGGGCTGCTGGTGGAGGGAGGAAGGGAAGCATGATCCTTCTTTTTTTCTCTCCCCCTTGTCCTGAGTTTCTCTCCTTCTCCAGGTCCTATCCGGGTAGTGACCCTCCTGGGCAAGGCCGATTAGGGAAGAAGGGCCTAGACCTGTTCTCTGGCCGTTGTCCAGCTGCATCACTCCTGCACCTCGCAACGCCAGGGACGGGACTCAGACCTCAGTCCTCGTCCTCGGTGTCCTCAAATCCAGGGGCCGGTGGATTCTCCACGCATCGCTCTGAGGCCTGCCCTTTCCAACCAGGCTTGAGGCAGGGAGAGCTCCGCCCTTCTTGACCCTCTTCTCCAAGGACACGCACCTCACAAGCCCTCTGCTTAGGACTCTGCACCTCTCCAAGTCCTCAGGGCAGTCATGGAGGGACGCGGGAGTCTGCAATCATTCCCAAATGTCTACTTGGAAGAATCACCTGAGCACCTCCCTTTCCATGGAGCATCTATGCCAGCTCAAGTCTCCGGAGAGGCGACAATTGTAACACCCTATTGACCACACCCTCCCCCCCAAAGGACAGTTGGGTGACTTTAGTAACAATGTGCTCTCTCTTTGCTCCTCTGTTTTTTTGTTTTGATAACATTTATTTATACTGCACATCCTTCCTGACCATCTCTGGAATCCAGGAAACCCTTCCCCTTATTGAAAGATCAGTCTTCATTATCTCTCAACCCATGACTTGTCTCTGCTTCCAGGCCCACATTCCCCACCCAAATCCCTCCTCCTGCCACCAGCCAATTCTACTTCTTGGCTTCAAGACCTTCAGTAGCTCCCCACTGTCTGAGAAATGAAGACCCTGGCTGTGTCCAGTTTTGTATAACACCCAGTGTTCATCACATCACATGCCCCCCTTAATGCCCATCACCCAATTACCAATTACATCCCCCTACCCACCTGCCCTCCAGCAACCCTCAATTTTTACATCCCATTATCATTGTCTCTGTCTTACCACACAGCAATTGATTGCTAACACGTGGAGGGCCCAGGCTTGGAGGCCAGATGTGTCATATCTATGTGCCCACCTAGCCCTGTGCCTGGTGAGAAAAACGTTGGACATGGAGCTGTAGCTAGACAGATGAACAGATGTACAAATGGATCTTTTCTCAGAGTCACCTCCAATCTTTTAAAAGACAGAAATAAGGGAAAGATAACACTACAACAACAATGATAATAAAAAACCAGCTATTGGACAAGTGTCTTCTGAGCTGTGGGATTGGGGTCCTAATTCCAACCCCCTCCCCCACCTTTCTGGCTTGAAATCAAAATCCTTGGTAAATCCTCTGCAAGTGGCAGAAACCACCTATAGGATTTGTTCTCTGACAAGTGTCCCCAGGAGCACAGGGGACATGGGCCACGCACACAGCTGCTCACCACCTGGCCCATCTCCCACCTGCTGCCTCTACGGCCACTCCTTAGATCCCAGCGCCCCCTGCCCATCTCTTGGGTCTTTTCTTTCTCAGATGGTCACTCCTTCAAGAGCTACCCCAGACTGTGAGCCTGTCATGATGACAGCTGAGTGAGGTGGGCTGGGCTGGCCTGGCATCTGAGAGGCAGGTTTCCCAGCATCCTTGTCCAGCATTTTTGGGGGGTTTTGGGTTTGTTTTTTTGTTTTTGTTTTTGTTTTTGAGACTTTTTGGACAACAAAATCCTTTCTTTAAATGGGAGCCTATTATGAGGCAGGGCACAGTTGCCAGATCCAACCCCCCTCCCCATTTAGCAGCCATTCCTACTCTGAGACATCACCAAGCCACAGGGCATTATGGCGTGAAGTTTAAAATCCACGGCCTTCACCGCGAGTCTGGTCTCGCACCTTGATCTTCTCCCATCCGCTGAAAATGCTCGGGCATCCTTCCAGCTATCCCAGGCCCCTCTAAAACCAGTGTCCTGACTGAACCCCAATAACTTAGTTGGGTCCCAGAGCCCTCCATCCCCCCCAACCCCGTCCCCGGCAGGCTCCTCTTCTCATTACACGACTTCTCATTACGCTACCATGAAAGGAGAGATTGCCCAGAATTACGATGCAGCCCGAAGCTTCTGCTGCTGAGCCCTATCTAGCTCATTGCAAGACTCCCATTGTTTTGTTTTACTGATTCAACTTGCTCAGAACCCTGATATTCCTCAAGGGAACCTTCCCGCCACACACACACCATTTCCACCCCCATGGATGGGGCTGACTCCATCTGTCCCCATCCCAACATGGAGAAACCCCACCCAAGCTGGATCAGTCGGAGCACCCAGCCCCATAACCAGCAACACAAATGAGATTCAGTTCTGGGATTTCAACCAGAACTTCCTTCCAAATGTTATTGCTAGCTGCAGAAACCACAGCTGCTGGTGGCCCCTGCATGAGAAAAGCCTGTCCCACAGTGGAGTCACAGAAAGGAAAAAGGAAAGAGATGGGCAGAGACCTATCTCTGTCCATTGCAGCATCTGTATCCCATCACGCCTGATGCTGGTCTAACCCCCGGGCTTCTCAGTAATAGGAGCCAATAACATTACTTTCCTTTCCTTAAACCCAGTTTGAGTTGGAAATGAATACAATCCTCCTAGCAGCTGAACTCTCCCTGACCTCACTTAGAGGTCAGGTGCACCTTAGAACATGTAGTAAACAAGCACCCTTCCTTGCCTGGGCAGCTTTCGCGCTCAGTGTCCCCAGCACCTTGCCTCCCAGGCCACTGCCCTTTGGGAACATCCTCTGCCCTTCCATCCTCCTGGGGCCATTGTCACAAGGTAGCTGAGGCCTTCCTCTGGCCATGCTCCTTTCACGATCAACAGTGCCACCTCTTCCAGCCCTTCTCTCCATCTTATTTGACTCTGATGGCTGAAAGGAAAATGAAACAATCACTCAAAAGCAAATAGCAACATTCTTTCAAGTTTTTTTTTCTTCCTCTGCCTGCAGCACGCACAGTCCCATCTGCCCATTACACCTGTCACTCCAGCAGAAGCATCGGAGCCAGAGTTGACGGGGGACGTTTAATTGGTGAGAAAAACTATTGATTGTTGACATGCTGCTGGGTCTAGCTCATCGGTGCCTCCTCCTGTTTAGCAACTTGCCCCCTTCCCTGTTCCAACAAAACAGGTGCATGCGGTTCCCAGCCTGGGAAAGAAAACAGGAGCTGGCTACGTGGCAGTGAAACATATTTTCTTTGTTTTAAAAGCTTTGTTTTCCGGGGCACCTGGGTGACTCAGTGGGTTAAGCCTCTGCCTTCAGCTCAGGTCATGATCTCAGGGTCCTGGGATCGAGCCCCGCATTGGGCTCTCTGCTCAGCGGGGAGTCTGCTTCTCCTCTCTCTGCCTGCCTCTCTGCCTACTTGTGATTTCTCTCTCTCTCAAATAAATAAATAAATAAATAAATAAATAAAATCTTAAAAAAAAAAAAACTTTGTTTCCAATGAACAGCGTCCCAAGGGCCCGATTGAGCCATCATGAACTCCCAGCTTAAGTATTCATTGACCCCCACAAACACACACTCTGAGAGTAAATACACCAGATTCTGACCCCCGGCCTTCCACGCAGAAACCGTGGCCCTGCAGAGATGTCCCGTGTTAGATTTCCGTGAGGGTCCAGGGGCTGGCCCTTACCCTCCCAGGTGCAAGGGATCCCGCTGCCCCTCCCAATGTCATCACGGCAATGGGCGTGAGAAATATTAAAGGCAAATGCTGTTGGCCAGTGAGGCTCGGTGTCTGCTGACCTGTAACCTCCCTGGACAATCTCATCCACCATGGAATCCGTTCCTGCTTTGAAGCTCTTTTGCCAGGTCTGAATGTCTCTGACATGACAAGGTCTTTGAGCCCCAGACTACAGCTCCCTACTTTTAGGGCAACTTCAGATAGCCCACAGATGCCTCAAACTCTGTCTGTTCTCCCCAAACCTGATCATCAGTCCATGGCTCCCGTCTCAGTTTATTGAACCATACATGAGCTCCAGGCATATTCATGAAAATCATCCTCAACCCACCCTTTGACCAGCTGCCACCGCCAGAGCCTGTTGGTGCTAAATGCTTGACATCTCTCTGCCACTCACTTTTCTCCATCCCCACAGCTGGGCCAGAGCCATAGCCTCCCAACCCATCCCTCATTTCCCCTCCAACCCATCTTTCGCCCTCTGGCTGGTGTGATCTTCTCTGCCAACACTGACCTTCTAGCATAAACTCTGCTTCCAAACCTGGTGGTCCCGGGTAGATCTGCCTGCACTTCCCCCAAGACGTTTCATGCCTGAAGACCCTCATTCAGGCAGCCCTCCTCTGGGCCACCTCTCCTCCGTGTTGGTCACTCCATCTTCTAGGTCCCCCATCATTCAAGCCTTCCTCTGACATCGCACTTGCCGTGTGCCTTGTGGTCCTTAACATCCGGGTCAGTCTCACTCATCAGGAATGTGAACTCCAGGTTTTACCCCTGGGTGGAACCTCCCGCATCTAAGCAACATTCAGAAAGTCCCTTCCAACTAAGGGTCAGAAGGAGTTTCTGCCTTATCAATAACGTTGCCCTTAGTCTTAGGATGGCCCTCCAACTGATCTCAAAATACCTCCAGTCTTGGTGTGGACAAGAATCCATGGGGCAGTTCAAATTTTTGTGCTGAAGCAAGTGCCCCAAGAGCTTACAGCAGGGGAGCCTGCCCTTTTGGGGAAGAGAAAATGGTGCAAGCCCCTTCCCCACCCCCAGCAAGCCCAGTGTGTCCCCAGAAAACTCCTCCTGTCCCATGCATTCTAACTGGTCACTAGGAACACTCCTGGGTATTTATAAGTGTAGGGAATGCTGCTATGAAGGGCTTTTTCCTTCTATTAAAACGTTTTATGTTTTAATGTTTGCTGTTCTTCTCAAATGCAGAAATGTTAGTGACGCCTTACCCTGAAGACCGGTCTTCATTCCTAGGGGATCATTTCATCCGGAAGTCATCTACAGGATCCAGATCCCCAGCCAGGCCTCCGGAAAAGCCACCAGGATGTGGCCCTCAGAACCCAGAAGCCCCAGCTCCCAAGATAGCTCAGCTCAAAGCTGAAAATGAGGGAACAGATGGAGAGAAAGAGTCCACACTTCTCAACAAATTCCAGAACACCAAGTGAGAGCCTGTCCAAAGGCATCATGAAACACACATACTTTGAACTGATATTCTCCAATGAACACCTTCATCACGGAAGGTCACCACACCGCCATCAGCCTTTGCTCAAAACACAGGAAACCCAAGACCAACAGTGACTCTGGAGTCTGATGGTCAGATAGAGCCACAGGGAGGCCAAGGCAAGAGTAGAACCGGTCCACCAAGGCTCAGCGCCGCATGGGACACAAGAGTCCCTGCTCTTATTCTACTGAGAAGTGGCAGAGAGTGGACAAAGCTGGGAGGGGCTTAAAGCCAAGAGGAGTCTGGATTTCATTCTAGGAGCAACCACAGGTCATCAGGGGCTCTTAAGCTAGAAAGTGACATTCTCTGGTTTTTGTTTTTGTTTTTTAAGATTGTATTTATTTACTTGAGAGAGAGAGATCTCGAGTGTGGGGAAAGAGGAAGAGGGAGAGGGAGAAGCAGACTCCCCAGTGAGCAGGAAGCCCCAGGACACTGGGATCATGACCTGAGCCAAAGGCAGATGCTTAACTGACTCAGCCACCCGGGCGCCCCCAGGTTATACTTTAAATGGGCCATTGGGCAATTAGGGAAAGAATGGATTGCTGGAAGACAAGAGTAGCAGCAAGAAGGTCAGTGAAGAGGTATTATAGATCCAGCAACTGAGCAAGTTAATTTGGGGGTGGCTCTGGAGATGGGAGGGGACAATCCGAGTCTTCTGTTGGACATGTTAAGTTTGAGGCATCAGCATAGCAATGTCAAGGAAGCCCTTGGGACACAGGAGTGTGTGTTGTGTCCTATAATCTGTGTTGTCTACAAGGCGGGGGAAGGTTGAAGAAAATTACCTGGTAAGTCCTGATTCCTCAAGCTCAGAGCTGGGGGTAAGATCCAAATGGCTCAATCAGCACTCAGTCTAAGAGTCAAGTCCCCACCATGGGGGATGGGGCGGGAGAAGGGGAGGGGGCGGGATGAAGGGAGATGCTGCTGCTGCTGCTGCTGCTGAAACTAATGATAAATATTGATTGTTTCAAAAATAAAATAAATATATGCACACACACGGTCTGGAACTAAAATCCAACTTAACAAGTGACAAGGCGATGATGAAAGAGTAGCGAGGTCAGACTGGCTGGGATTCGGCCATGGCAAGGAATGACGTGCGGATTCCTGCTCCCCTGCCCCCGGCCCCCGCCCATGAACATCATGCAAAGTGTAACAAGCCAGCTACAGAAGACCGCATACTGCATAAGCCCATTGACATGAAATAATTGAAATGTCTACAGTAGATAAATCCACAGAGACAGAAGGTGACCGCGTGGCTACCTGGGCCTGTGAAGGAACGGGACTTGGGGGAGGGGGATGATGATGAAAGCGTCCAGGGCGTGTTCTGAGCGGGGTGGAAATGTTCTAGAACTGATGGTGGTGATGCTTGCCCAACTTTGGGAATACACTAAAAATCATTGAATTGTATACTTTGAAAGGTAAAGAGTACAGTGTGTGAGTTATAGCTCACGAGAGAGGTCATATATATATTTTTAAGGGAGCTGAGGCTCTCGCTCTTGTTATGGGCAGAGTTGGGGGGAGGGGAATGGATCCTGACTAATTCTAAGGGATTCTAGATGAAATGCCTACTATTAATTCAATTACTGAAGTAAGAGCCACTCCTCTGTCACAGGAGAGCGGAGGCTATTCAAGAAATATGGCTTTCAAAAACTACTTGCTGAATTCATTGTATTCCTAGGCTCATGGCGGGAGGGGGAGGGGTGGCAGGAGGAATGTCGTGGCTGGCTGTTGTGGAGATGGAATAAAATGAAATCCATGTCATTTCAATTCTGGCAGTGGCAATGTGTGCAAAACCAGAACGGTCCCTGTCGGGTGTGGAGGAGACACCATGCTTGGCAGGGCTGGGGGCAGAGCCAGAGAGAGGCAGCCTGTCCTGGTAGAGGCATGCTGGAGGGACACAGAGGGGTAGGAGCAGGATGGTGGGGGGTGGGGATGTTGCTTGCTGGGTGTGGGAGGAGAAGATGCATACCTTGCAACTCATAATCCTGGCTATTGAAACAAATCTACTTGCACTTAGCTTTCCCCCCATCCAATGGGTTCTCAAACGTGAGTGTGCATCAGAATCATCTGGAGGGTTTGTTGGAACACAGCTTACCAGACCCCATCCCCAGAGTTTCTGCCTCAGTAGGTCTGGGGCAGGGTCCCAGGATTCACAACTGGCCTCACAATACCGATGCTAAAAAGGAATCAGCCAGACCCTGGACCACACTGAGTAGCTCAGTGTCGGGAACCTGCCAGGTGCATCCCGGCGCTGGATGGGAAGATGCCGAGCGCTCCCGCAAGAGACATTTGGTAAGACCTCTCTGGGGATGGAGCAGAAAGGGTTAAGAGAGAGGCGTCGCGCCCCTAGATGACCAGCTGGGGCCCTCATGCTGTGGAGATTGGCTTCTAGGCTTCTTGTTTATTGATCGCCATCAGTCAAGGTACCCCTGTAACAAATTGCCTTAAATTATTGAAATGGTAACAGGCGCAGTTGGGTAAATAATGCACAGGGCAGTGCAAGTCTATATTCATTAAGTGGTTGCCCACACGGCACGGCTCCCACTGGGTCCGACTCAAACTGATTTCTTCCCACCAACCTGATCGCTCTCAGCGCTTTGCCCTTCTGCAAACTTGCCATTTCAGGGGATTGAAATCCTTCGTGGATTTCTGACCAGTATCTGAACACAGGCTTCAAGGTTTTGCTGCCCATATTCGTGGGGTAGTCCCACAGACACACATCCTCAGTGTCTTCAAGCTGTTTCACAGCATGGATGCTAAAGGTTTATTATCTCCTGACCATAATATCAACTCTAACTCCTGACTCATAATATCAACCAGTTACTCTCAATTGCAGGAGGCATTAGAGACAGGCAGATGAGTGAATCCGAACCTGGGAAGTCTCTGCTTCCAAAGCGCCGATTTTATTTTCTCCCAGCTTTAGGGAGATATAATTGACAAATGGAAATGTATAAAGTGTACAACGTGAAATTTGACACATGTATGGATTGTGAGATGATCACAATAAAGTTAACGGACACGTCCATCACCTCACATAGTTTCTATCATGTGTGTGTTCTGAGAACATTTTTGATCTACTCTCAAAGCGAATTTCAAGTATACAGTACAAAGTTGTTAACTCTAGGCACCAGGCAATACATTGGAATTTTTGCCCTGGTGAAAGAAGCACTAGGAAAAACACTGTTTTCCTAAGGAAACTTTCCCTGTAATGAGATAACAGCAGAAACCAGTCTCCGTAGGGCTGACGAAGATTAAGATAGGCTCCTTAGAAAGCGTCATGAGACAGAGCATGCAAATCACCATGGAAACCAAGCCCTGTTTTTATTGTATAATAGGTTTGCTAATTATCCTAAAAAGTTAAGAAAGCCCACGGCTTCAGGGGAGATCAGGGTGAGTAGTAATGAGTCAGACAGCTAGCAAAAAGAGGAGCGGGACAGCTAGAGAGTGTCCATCTCTTCCAGGACCTGCCAAGCAGCGACGATGTGCAGGGCTGGGGGTAGAGTTTCTTGCTGGCCCATTGGAGGCAGGGCCATGGGCATCAGCCGTGGACTAAGGCCTGGTTTCCCCAGACTCTGGCTGCTGTCTCTCTGATGTTTCCAGTACCCAGAGAGCCTCCCAGACTGTGGAGGAGCAGGCCAGTGGGAGCAGCTGTGTAGCTGTAAGAGGCTCCAGCAGAACTCAAAGACAGAGAAGGAGGGTCCAGACCCATCCTGGGTGCCTGCCCTGGGAAATTTCACCCGCCTTAGCTCATTGAATGCTCGCTTAAAGCTTGGTCCAGACAAGACTGAACATTTGCTGAATGCCACTGATGTGCCCACCATCGGCCCCTTTTCTTTTTAATTCTGAGCATAAAGGGATATGAAGTAAGACATAGGGCAATGCTCTAGGTAGGCATGGGCTAGATTTAACATATATAGACTTGCCACGCTTAATTTGGGCCTTTTTATCTTCTAAACACACACCTCTGATATAATTTCCAGAACTTCTGAAATACTCAGCCACGGATGGGTAAATCCTTCCATGTCTCCATGCATTTACTCTTCTAAACATCTATCCATAAAAGGACACGTAATACTGTGCTTTAAATTTTAGATAGCTGGTATCAAGTTTTATTTATATTCTGCCGCTTAATGTTCTCACTTGACATTGAGCGTTCAAGAACCGTGGGTACTGACAGTGTAGATCGCTACGTGAGTTCAGCAACACTGCTGAGTCTATGCTTGAGAACAAGGAGTATACAGCTGTTGCAAGGAATGAAGTCAGCCTGTATTTTTAAGGTTAACAACTTTGAGACCTAGAATACAGTCAGTCCCTGGAAACGGTCCATGTGGGCCTGAGAACATGCACTGTCTCTGTTTATGGAGTTCTATGTCTATTAGAACAAGCATGTAAGTGGCATATACTTACTACTGTGTATTTATTTAATCTGGTTTCTAAAAAATTGTGTTTAATATTATAGTAGTAGGACCTGACCTGTGTCGGTTATTTTTGATTATCACAACTCTTTTTTTTTTTTTTAAGAGTCTGTGTATTTATTTGACAGAGACAGAGCACAAGCAGGCAGAGCAGCAGGCAGAGAGAGGGAGAAGCAGGCTTCCCGCTGAGCCGGAAACAGGACACAGGGCTCCATCCCAGGACCCCGGGATCATGACCTGAGCTGAAGGCAGACGCTTCACCAACTGAGCCACCCAAGTGCCCCGATTATCACAACTCTTCAAAAACTTGTATGATAGGAGTCTTGCAGATGAAGAAATGTAAAGTTCAATGCCAGGAAGTGGCAGACACCGGGCTGGAAACCGTCTGCTTTCAAAGGCAAGCATTCCTCCACCAGTCCGTGGCTACAACTAAAGAAATGACCCAACCACCTCCGCAAAGAGAGGCAGTTTGGCCTACATTTAAATCCAGATCTGTGAGGCTCTGAAATGGTAACTCTGGACCTCTGAATGATTGCACGAAATCTAGCAGACAGAAGCCTGGCCTCTCTGAATGACATCCTACGCTTCGGTACTTGGCATTTCAGTTGACTTTGTCGGCTGACATTGGACGGATCCCCCCGACTTTCCCCAATGTGTCCCTATGAGTACCAGGTCCTCCAGGCCTCATGCCCACCCTGGCCCACCTGTCAGGGCTCCTCTGACCGACGGCGGGCCAGCAAGAGCAGGTCCATGAAGTAACAACCAAAACCCAATCCAAAATGTCTTCTCGTTATGTTCGCATTTCCTGCCTATTAGAATGGAAATTTAAAAGGCAGATTCACCATGACATGAACGCGGCTGAGGCAGCAAGGCCCCTCCCTAGCAAGGGCCCCAGTACTTCATTCTTTATTCATAATTTTGCTTTCTCAAAAAGGATTCAAAAAAAATTGTAAGTTCAGGCCACCCAAAACTGGGGTCCACCCCTATGGAAATGACTTCTCTTGAAGATCTCCTAGTCAAGTGGTGTGGCATTCTTGGGGAATTTTCAGGTCATAATCTCAGGATTAAAGCTTAAGATAGGAGGCCCAGGCTGAGGCCTCCCTATGCCCAGTCTCCTTCCACTTGTGCATCAGGCTGGGGACCTTCTCCAAACCCATGGGATCCACTGGCCTTGGTCAGCCCTGTCCCACGGTGGCCTTCAAGCCAAGGGAAGGCCACTGCTCCCAGTTCAGCAATCTGCCTGGGCCCTGCCCTGCTCCAGCTGTGTCTACTGGGCTCTTGGGGAAGGGCCAGCCCAAGGCAGATGATCTGACATGATGAAAAGGGAAATTCTCCACATTCCTTCTGCAGAAGACATTTGCCAAATGCAATGCAGTGAGGAGAAGCAGGCTGGGGTTTTCTTGGGCGGCCAAATGCATCTTCAACCCCAACAGAGTTCAATGTAGCAAAAACTGGGTCATATCTAATTAAGTTGAGTTTCAGGGGGAACTAGTGTCTGCTGTGGACAGAGCAGGGGGCCGGGGAAGGGGAGGCCAAGGGAGGAAGTGGGACCAAGCATCGAGATGCTCTCCTAATGCACACGGACTTCCAGTTTTGGAAAAATGTCTTCATATTCCCAGAAATGACCCAATGGAACAATCAGACTACATTATTTTCTTCAGCCATCAATGCACAGTGATGGTTCCAGATGGAAAGGGCCAGAATCCTGTTTTTAACTCTGTCTTGACTTCATACTTAACAACTGCCTGAAGTTTCTCATAAAGGTCCTTTCTCCCAAATGCTCATTTTCCTTTCTCACCAAGAACAAAGGCAATTCAGTGGGGAAAATGTCAGTTTTTCAGCTTGAACATCCCAAGCCGGCTTCTGCTGGTCAGTTTCCATGAGGATGTCTGAGGGGTTGCCCAGAAAGCTGACCAGATCCCTCTTTCCCCCACAGCTAGTGGGCAACCAGCAGCTTTAGAATTACCTCCTAACCATCCCTCTTAGGAGTCTAGGCATTTCAGTTATTAGAAGCATTAGATTACCCAGTCATGTTGGCAAGGCCAAATATTCCAAAGATTCAGCTGATCCCTTCCTCCATGAAGCCTTATGTTGTTGTTTTTTTTTAAGATTTTATTTATTTATTTGACAGAGAGAGAGAGAGAGGACAAGCAGTGGGAGCAGCAGGGAGAGAGAGAAGCAGGCTCCCACTGAGCAGAGCGCCGACATGTGGCTCAGTCCCAGGACCTTGGGGTCATGACCCGAGCCAAAGGCAGGCACTTAACTGACTGAGCCATCCAGGCGCCCCCATGAAGCCCTATCTGACTGCATCCCAGCTTGAAGCTGATTCATCTTCCCCCCGCCAGCAACATCTCTGCATGATAGCACTTCGATCTCCTATCTCTGTCTACCTCAGTCCTGGCTGGAGACACCACATGCACAGCATTTCTATGTCCCCACCACATGCATAGAGTTTCTATGTCCCCACCACCCTCCAGAGCTCACGATGACCTGTCCTTTACTGCCCAGTTGGTCATGGTGGGAAGCCTCCACTTTACAAAGAAGCTGAGTCTTGGAATGACTGTGCCTGCCCAGAGTCCCAGAACTGGTGAGGGTCAACACCTACATGTACCCCCAGATCTTCTGGGTCAAGTGTTCCTTCTGCTGTTCTGGGCCTACAGATAACAAAACTTAAAGGACATGAAGACATTGGGAGGACGAAAATCTAGAACATAGCTTCCCTGCCCTCAAACAGAAGATGAGATGATAAGTTATGGGCAGAGGTTCCCAAGATACAACACAGTCACACATAAAAATGCCCACAGAGGCCAGTCAAGGGCAGGTGAATGGTTAAAGTAGGCTAGACAGGGACTGTGTGGCACCTGGGAAGCTGTGTTCCCCTGAAGGGCACATCCTTTATTCAGAGCTGACAGATTGCTACTACACAGGGACCAGGCCCAGAATTACTCATTTTACTTTTATAGTTGGAAATCTCAACTTTAATATAAAATCTCCAACATTTTTCCTGTTGGCAGCTAATAAACGTTTAAAAAAGGAAACCAAGGGCCAACTCTATCTGCAAGCTGGATGTGGCCAACAGTTCAGGAGTCTGCAACCCCTGACGTAGACCCCCTCCCAGGACATCAGATCAACCAATGCAAAGGAATTTACCTCACTCTGGTGCCCACCCCGGCCAACTCACATGGCGCCATCTTGCCACGAGAGAACGGGATGAAACACAGGTTTCCTAGCGTGTCCCCTGCATCACTCGGATGGTTACCTCTCTTGGAGAACCAGATTTTTTGAGGATTCAAACACACAAATGGTGGGCCTCAGCTACCAGGCTCCCTACTTCAACTTAACCTTCTGTTCTTCCATGATACCCGTGTCCTCAAGCTTACTGTCGAGTAACCTCATCATTGTGATCAACCAGTGGGCCTGACACATCAGTCAGCCTCCTAGAAGGAGACTGTTGTGTTTGTTTGTTTGTTTGTTTTCAGTTCGTGTCTGATGTGGCATTTCTTCTGCTTCCGTCAGAATGTCTATGGCTTTCTTACAGAATTCCTTTCAGATGGTTCTTCAGGTGCCCCATAGAACCCCACACAGTATTGGCACAATCACAAACATTCCATAAATGTGAAGCAGAAGTACAAATGGCCTTCCAGACCTTCAACACACCCTATTCTCCTTGCCTCTCTGCAGGCATTTTCATCTTAGACCAGCTGCCAGGTCAACTCTGCTGGTCCTTCCGTCGCCTACCATCACCGAGCGCCTGCCATGCAGTGGTCCTACTCCTCATCCAGTCTTCACAGCAATCCTCTAAGACAGGTCCCAACCTGTCCTCTCCTATGGATGAGAAGAACGAGGTCCAGAGAAGGGGAAAACACTCGAACGGTAAAGTTAGGGGTTGGACCCCAGTCAAAACAAAACCAGAGTCTGCCCCCAGTGACTCCAGTTGTACAACGTCAGTGGGTTCTGAGATTATCCCCACATTACAAATGGCAAAAGAGGCCAGAGAGGTTCCAGACTTCCTAGACATCACCCACCCCCACCTGTAAAAAAGCAGAGTTCATGATTCTGTCAGGTCAACCAGAAGCTCAGACCCAAGGAGCAATTGTAGACCCACTTCTAAATTTCAACATGGGCTTCCATGAAATGAAAAAGAGAACTATAATAAACAGAAGAAAAGAAGTTTAACGCCGGCTTTGCACTAATCCCTTCAAATCATGCCTTTAATTAAAAAGCTACAAAAAGGTACGCATGAGCTTAACATGTTGGCTCCTTCCCGTCATTGGTGACTCTGATTTCTTCTCTCTTTACAAGTACACTCCTGCCTCATGGCCTCTCGCTACTCAATGTGTGGTCCGTGGACCAGCAGCAGCAGCAGCAGCATCTGGGGTTTCCCAGGAATATGGGGTCTTGGGCCCCAGCCAGACTCACTGCATCAGAGTCTGCACGTTAACAAAATCACCAGGTGATTTATGTACAGGGGAAAGTTTGAGAACTGGGCTATATGACCCCAAGGAATGTCAAATATAACCATTTTGTGAATAATTCTCTTCAGTGTGTCTAAAGACAACATTGAGGGGGCGCCTGGGTGGCTCTGTTGGTTAAGCATCCAGCTCTTGCTTTTGGGTCGGGTCATGATCTCAGGGTCCTGGAGTCGAGCCCCACATCGGGCTCTCTGCTCAGCAGGGAGTCTGCTTCTCTCTCTGTCTCTTTCCCCCTGGTTTGTACATTCACTCCTCTCTCTCTCGCTCGCTCGCTCAAATAAATAAATAAGATTACGTGACTAATGAGTACTCGTTTTTAAATCAAAAAAAAATCTGCCCAGCAACACAGCTCCCAAGCAAGAACCGCCTAGAGGGGACCACAGTGAAATGTCTCAGAAATCTCAGTTCTCAGGTGAGCAAGCTCACTCCTGGGGGCCGCCGGGTTACCCCCAAATCCTCAGGTCCCCTGCAGCCAATCCTCACCCTCGTCTGCCATGGCTACTTGGCTCCTTCACCCAGTGTGCCCACTGGACCTTCTGCAAGGACCTGGGTCTGTTTTTCACAGAGCTGGAGGGGGTTGTGGCTTTGAAAATCCATGTTGAATGACTAGAGCAAAACTGATCTTTTGCCACATGGAAGAACGCACCCAAAAATGAAGTAATTGGGGAATAACCATGAACCTTAGGGGCTGTCCATAAAACAAGCCTAGGATGGGTTGGAGAATGTCCTTATAAAGCCATATGATGACTCCTTGGTGGCTGAGCTGTGGGTGGTATGGGGCTGACCAGACTCGTGGAATCCCGGGTTATAGGAAGGTCGGAACTGCTTTGGTCACCGGCCAAATCTACAATTAGTCCTTGGGGGAGATGCACGGGAAGGGACCCTTGGCTGGAAGGGTGGGTCAAGCCCGGGAAAGCCAGAAGCCTTCCCCAGAAGGCGGTGCCCGGCTTTTCCTAGGGCCTGCTGGAATTTCATTATCCTGTTTGCACTGTACAGATGGGAATTTAATAATTAATTAGGGAATAGCTCACCCCAGAGCCGGGCAGGGGGATTATAAAAATCAACTGTGATGTAGCAAGGGGCTGAATATTTCATAGTGTGTTTAATTTGCAAATGCTGCCCACTGAGAAGGCTTAGGCAGGGAACCTACCAACATAATTCTTATTACTCCTACAAAACTACTTGAGTTTCCATCAGACCGCCTTCTTTTCAATTGTTTTCGCCAAGCACTTCTTTCAAGACATGTAATATTTTTCAAAAATGGGAGGAAAAAAGAGCCAAAATGTAAAAGAATATTTATTAGGAATGAAATGAACCTGTTCAGATAAAATAAAAACTAACCTAGACCCTACATTTGTTCAGCCTGTAACTCTTTTTAACACTCAAAGAGCTCCATCCTGATCATTTTCTCTCCTGTGAACTCTGATTGAGGAAGCTGGACACTAAAAGTATCCAAGGCATTACTTCTCGTGTGTTCCACACATGATTTCATGCATTAATTAAACCATCCACTGATTCTGAACACCCTTGATATCCTTCCTATACATTTTCCTTCCCTTACCTAAGCAGGAGTAATTCTCTACTATCTTTGCAATAAGAACCCTAACTGCTGTAGCTGGTGTGGACAATAGGGGCCAGAGGACCACACACCCACAGGCTTCTAGCTAATTCTATCTTTTCTACCACCACCACCATCACAGGTTGAAAACTCAATCATCTAGAGGAGGGTCAGCAAACTTTCTGTAAAAGGACAAATAACAAATACTTTAGTCTTTGCAGCCCATATGGTCTCGGTTGGGACTTCTCAACACTGCTGTCTTAGGGGAACGTGGCCACAGACTGTATGTAAACAAATGAACATGGCTGTGTTTCAATAAAACTTTATTTACAAAAACAGATGGCAGGCCAGATTTGGCTGCCAGCCAAATTTCTAGATGTTCTGCTGTAGCATTTCTTAGGACTTCATCCAAATTTATGCTTTAAAAAAAAAAATTAAAGAAGTTCTTGGAGCGACTGTGTGGCCTACACAGTTTCCATGGAGACTGAAGATGGTTTCCAGAAGGACATGGCTAGCATTCACTCCCACCACTGGAAATCCTGTACTTTCTGAACAGGTGGTACTATGTTACCTGTTTCCTGTTGGAACTCTTCATATTTCTGTAGAAAGCTCTCTTGTTACCATATCCAACATGTCTAGTCCTAGACATGGTGATGTTTCTCCTTTACCTTGAGTTGAAGGAGTTCAACTATTTTTTGGTACAAAGGGAAACCTCTGCCAACAAAAGATGTCACTTGGTGTTAGCATGGCCTTGACCTTCCCATCTGTCACGGTGGCCTCCTATTATCTGCCACAGACCTATGTGCTCTGCCGGAAGCCATCATGAACAGCATCTCGCTCTTCTTCTGTGGCTCAGAGCTGCTGCCTGAGGTGTTCACCCTGACAGCTTTCTCCAGTATGGACCAGATTGGGAGTACAAACATTTCATTCAGCAGCCCTCCACAGGATGAGACCACAGATATTTCCGCTCTTTAACCACACCAGTGAGAACTGGTGGGTCAGGTTGTCCTGGGAAAGTTTCCACTCTTCTTTGGCACAGACATTTGGGCAACAAACTGAGCAGAAGGCCACTGGGCATCATCTTCTGAACCAGGACCATCAGCCTTCAGCCTGAGAGACTGTTCCACATCCAGTGTTAGGAGGAACAAGGTTGTCCCATCCTGGCCCTTCTCAAAAGCAGTTCCCTCGGGCCCTCAAGTTCTCTTGGGTCGTTGTGGCCAGAGCAGCTTGTCCGGACCGTGTAAGCACCTTGGGCTTCCAGCACGACCGGAACAGCTTACTCCCTGTGCATGCTGTGCACACCTGTTCCGTGAGCTCAGCAAGCCTCGGGATGCTCTGCTCCCGGAGTAAAGCAAAAGCCTCTCACCTCAGTCCTCAGAGACCGAGCTCCAGAGCCTTTTTAGTAGCCCCTAATGTTATTTTTCTACCCTCATCATGAAACAAACATTATTTTATAATAAATGTGTCCTTTCTGTCAAAAAAACCACAAAAGATGGACTTTCTCTGTGACTCTGGGTACGTGTCTAAGTAGACCGAAGTTTATTAGATTAAACCAGTGGTTCTGGGGTGCCTGGGTGGCTCAGTGGGTTAAAGCCTCTGCCTTCAGCTCAGGTCATGATCTCAGGGTCCGGGGATCGAGCCCCACATCGGGCTCTCTGCTCGGCGGGGAGTCTGCTTCCCTCTTCTCTCTCTCTGCCTGCCTCTCTGCCTGCTTGTGATCCCTGTCTGTCAAATAAATAAATAAATAAATAAAATCTTAAAAAAAAAAAAAAAAAAAAAAAAAAACAGTGGTTCTCACATTTGGCAATGTCTGGAGACCAGAGTTAGCCTCATGGGTGTCTACATCACACAGCTCAACGGGGCACCCAAATTAGGAGGGCCCAAGCCCCACCCTTGATTTAATGCTCTTCTGGTGAGTCAAGGTCAGGGCTGCCACTCAACATCCTAGAACACGTAGGTCAGCCCCACAGCTCAGCAAAATAGTATCAAAATATCCGCAGTGCCAAGATGGAGATATCCTGGGTCTGACCACGTGAAGTGGCCGATAATCTGCCATCTCTGACGGACACATAAAGTCACAGGGTATGGTGCCGCCTCGCGGAACTCTCCTTTACATCTTTATAAGATTTATTTTGTCATAATATTTACGGACCAGAAAACAGGTACTCTCACCATCTGTGCGTTTCTGACTTCTCTTTGTTCACCACAAAGAAGCCTCTTTAAATCTGCCCCCGATTCGTGCCCTAGTGTCTTTATTTATCTGTCGTGGTTTTTGTAGGAAAGTAACACACACAAGTGCTGCTGATATTCAAGGCTCTGAAAGTCTAGTTAACAGAGACTGTCCTGCCGGTCCTGTTCCCCATCCCCATTCTCCTTCTCAGAGCAAACTTGTTGATCACTTTTTCATCTGTCCCCACAGACGTCATCTGTCTCCACACATGGTTCCATTCCAGTTTTCCTTGGGATGTCTCTTATCGGCCCACCTAAAACATTCACCAGCGATCCCCTGTGCCTGGTCCAATCCTGCTTTGCTCCCCATTTCTCGGGGGCCACCTACTTCAGTAACGGGGACTGCAAATGTTCCAGAGTCTTCCCTCCAGCAACTCTACCTCCTTATTAGATTCCCTTACCCACCCCCATTTTGAAGTCCTGGCTGAATAAAAAAATAACATTCATTTTCCATTTCCTAATTTCTCCCCCTCGGTGCTCTTTGTCACAGAATGTATTATTGCTCTATTTAAGGTCTGTTGGGACCCAGCGCCTGTCAACATTGTTGAACAGAATAAAAAGCTCTTGAGCTTGAACCAGGCCAAACCTATACATAGACTTGACCCTCATTTCTGTTCCAAGAAGAGCAGGAAAGAGTCTGATGTTGGAGGATCTGACTTCCCTCCTATCGATTCCGACATGCAGGGGGAAGGAGGGGCCCCTGCCCCCGTGCGTGTGAGCGTGAGTGCATGGCACCACACATCTGCTCATAAATTATTAATCCCATCTTTGAATCAAAAAGGGGGAAAGACAAGCAAAAGCAGCCAGAAAAGCATAAGCAGGCAGAGAACACCAATTCAAGAGAACAATTAATTATTTAGAGGTATTTAACCACTGTCTTGATTCAAGGGCAACATTTCTCGTTGGGAGAAGTGAGAAGTCTGCAGGAAAATGTGGCTCCGGCCCCAGCCAGCAGCAGATGGCTGCTGAGAGGACAGCAGGTCCCAGGGAATCTGCCTTATGTTTCCTTCCTGACCTCCCATCTCCCACAGCCGCCACACTCTGTCTCTCAGGGGGAAGGCTGCGGGCTTCAGTTTCCCCTGGCCCTCCAAGGTGAGAATGAGGTGCCCTGGGAATGGTTGTTCCGACTGATGTCTGAGGTGGCAGCTCGGTGACGGAGAGAAGGCTGGACCTCACCCTTACGGATGGGGGTGGGGGGGTGGTCTCAGAAACCCAGACGGGTCTGGCATTTACGTCCCCCAGGCACTGCTATCCTCATGCTCCAAGATGACTGGTGGAGAGGATGGGGAGGCCAGATCTGGAGATGCTTGTCCCATCCCCAGTGGGACAAGTGGGTGGCTTTAAGGAAGGCCTTCCACCGGCTCTCCTGGCTTACCTTGTTCTGCTTCCCAGTGCTACTACCATTTTGTCCTTCCAGGCACCGATGGGTTTGTCCTGGTTGTGACCACATTCCTGTCTAAATGAATGGCTTGAGATGGGGATGTTATGGAGACAGGTGCAGACTAAGCTAGGAGCCAAAGAATGGCACAGGTGCTTTCAGAATGGTGAGGTAGCCTCAGGATCAAGTTCCCAGACTCCTTGCCCTCGAAAAGCCTGTACAGCTTTGGCGGGAAAGGGAGGGTGGTAATAAAAGACATGTAATATAAAATGTACCATTTTTACCAAATTTACCAATGTCAACCATTTCAAAGCATATAGTTCAGTGACATTAAGTGCATTCACACTGTCGTGCAACCTTCACCACCATCCGTCTCCAGAACTTTCTCATCATCCCAAACTGCTCCCCATTCTCCCCTCCCCCAACCCCTGGCAACCACCATCCTTCCTGCCTCTGTGGATCGGACTACTCCAGGCACCTCAGAGAAGTGGAATTATACAGTATTTGTCTTGTTGCAACTGGCTTATTTCACTTAGCGTAATGACCTTGAGGTCCATCTCTGCTGCTGCAGCATGGGTCAGTATCTCATTTTTGGGACATTCTGCTGAAAGTCTCATCTTCTAACTGGGACGAGTGTAGACTCTGGAGTTCCTAGAAAGGGGGCCTTTAACCAAACCTAGGGTAAGTCTCCCAGCTCCTGTAATACCGATTTCCTTGTTGCTTAATCAGATTCTACGGGGCATTTTCAGGGAAGCGTACAGTATGAGCCCGTCGTGCTTCCTGTGATAGTTCACAAATCATGTCCAATGCCCTCCAGAATGTTGTGTGCATAGAAGTTACTACTGCGTAGATGAACCGAAGAATGAATGCACGCTCCTCCTATGTCTTGAGGTGACCTGTTTGAGTGCTGTATTAGTCACGGCCTCCAGAGAAATGGAACCGGATATATACAAGCAGATTTATTTTAAGAAATTGGCTCACATGATTATGGGGGCTAGCAAAAAATTTGCTGGGGAGGCCAGCAGGCTGGAAACTGAAGCAGGGTTTCTACATTTCAGTGTGGAGGCAGAACGCCTTCTTATCACTAAACCCGTCTTTCCTCTCAGTGGCCTTCAACTGGTTGGATAAGGCCCACCCACATCATGGAAGGCACTTTCTTTAAAGTCAACTGACTCAAAAAAAGTAAATAAATAAAGTCAACTGACTGCAAATGTTAATCGTGTCTTAAAAATACCCTGGACTAGTGTTTGGGCAAACTGGGCACCATAACCTAGCCAAGTGAACATGCAAAATGACCTACCACAAACACATACCTCCCCAATCTAGAGATTTATAAAAATACAAGTTATTATGGATACTCCTAAAGGGGAGGAAAATAAGGATGTTAAAGATGGGCAACTATTAATAATAAGATTACTATGAGCTTGTAATCACAAAGTCTGGAGTTGGGATGTTGTTTCTATTTATATCCTGCTTGCTTAGAGAAAATATTTGAAGAATCAGAGTCAAGAGCAAAAACCAAGAAATTGTCAAGAGAACTGAAATCGAGCTTCCCTGAATGTTCACTCTAGTAGGTGATAAAATCACATATTATTTTATGTTTACTAACTCAGGATTTTGGAACTTGGAAGATCTCAATTTGCTAAACACTGTTTCATATTCACAAAATCCAGGACTAAAGAGGTGCATTTACAAAATGTCACACCCTATGAAGCCATGGGCCTCAGCCACACTGCAACCAGTCCACACATTCAAATTAACCTGACCTTTATAGAGCACCTACTGCATACCAGGCTTTCTGACAGATACCTTGCTAGATACTGGAAACACATGCAAGACTTTTTAAAATCACTACCATCACAATGATATTTTAAGTATGTAACTATTATCCCGGTTTTCCAGAAGAAAGTATTGAGTTGTAGAGCATAAGGGATTTGCCTGAGGTCACAAAGCTACCAGGCCAGTTACTGGAATTCAAACCCAGCCAGCAGGGGCCTGGGTATGTGTCCTTGTCCATCATATGATACTGTTTACAATAGGGAAAATAAAAGCACATGCAAAGGTTTTCAGGGTTTGCTTTTTTACTGTTAGGAAGGACAATATGAGACAAGGGTCTTAGAACGTGCCTGGCAGTTACGCAGCTAAGACAGGTGAGCAGAGAAGCACGGCGCGCATAGATCCAGATTTTGTGGGACCTGAGGCGCATGTCATCTGGGGAGTGTCTTTCAGATACAAATCTATGTACACAAAATTAGGTGCCAAAATGAATATTCACTTAGCACAAGAAAACACCACACTGCACATTTTAAAAAGTTGATCAAATATTGCAAACATTACACGATGGAAAAAAAAAAAGAAAGAGACACAATAATTTCATTCACGATCTGCCTGATTCACCTCTACTTTTATCCCTATATATTTGTCCTGCCCACTCTTCAATTGCCCCGTCCTATAACAATGCAATATTTTTTACAGAGAAAATGGATAATGTTGTCCTTCCTCTCCCATGGTGGATAGAAATTTTATTTTTATTCTTAACAGTTTAGAACAAATTCTTTGCACTTCCCGCTAATTTCTGGGGCGGCTGTGTAAATTTCGGGATTGTTGTCAAAACTGAGAAAAACCTCTGAAGGTTTATATATGAGCTGTGAGATTTCAGGATATTCCGAGTTTTCTTGGGCGGTGACTCATCTTGCTGTCCTCAAATTCTCTGAATTGATGAAACTCATCAACCACTTTGCTGTCGATGTCCTCATTATAGTATGTGTTTTAAGTTTAAATTAGATTGTTGATATCCATGTTTGTGGGCAAATCAGCAAGAAACTTCAATCTTTTCCCAATGTGTACAAATGTTTGACTCCTTTCAGTTAACTAATCTAGTTATCAAAAAAATCTGAGGGCTTAGTCATCACTTCCATTAGAAAGAGAATATCTTTCTCTTAATGAATTTCTACCTTTGACATATCTTTAAAAAATTTTTCACAATTCTTTAACGTCAGAATGATTTCTATCGATTTCATGGTTTTTTAAATCACATTTTGTATATAATCCGTTAATTTGCTCTCAGCTCTTTTTTGTTTGGTTTCACATTAATATTTTACATTAGTTCACTGGAGTAGAGTTGACCACATGTTACATTCACTTTGGGCATACAACATGGGAATCCAATTTCTGTACACTTATGCTGCTCTCAGTTCTTTAATAAATTTAAAAGATGACACAATAGGTTCATTTTCATCCAAATTAGGAGTCTGTGTTTTCTCACTTCTTTTATTGACATGTTCCAAAGCATCCTTCCAAATTCTAAGAAAAATGCATATTGAAGGTTTATCAACTTTTTTGTGTAAGCTTTGAATGCTTCTCATTTATGTTCAATCTCCTCTTCCAAGTCTTCGAAAATATATTTTGGAGCTCTCAACACATCCTACACTGCAAGGCTTGAACAGCTTCATCATGGGCAGACATTCTCATGACACTTAAATTCCTTAAGGAAAAAAATCCAAGCTTAGCCAACCTGAAAAGAAAACATGTAACAGATAAAACATAGGAAGTAGTCAACAACTTTAGGTATGGCAGGGGCAGTGGGGGACAAGGACGGGACATGCCCAAGGTGGCTCCTGATTGCAATGAAAATATTTTATTTTTGCAAATTGACAAAAAGTTATGACTGTGCAAACACATTGGCCTCCTCCCAGACCTCAGAAGGACCCTGAAATAGAATCTGCAAGGTGGAGAGGAGGTATCCCGACAAGGATGAGATGAAGCAAGACAGGGTGCAGGAGACCGTGGGCAGATGAGCCTGAGGAGCAAGGGCAGCTCTAGGTCACTGAGAAAGGTCGTGCCTGAGGATGATGGATGCTCTGGAGGGTTTAGTGTTTCTTTCAAATGTATAGGGAAAGGGAGAATGGGAAGTTAGCTTTTAATGGGTACAGAGAGTAAGCTGGGAAGGTGCAGAAGTTCTGGAGACGGACGGTAGTGATAATTGCATAACAATGTGAATGTGCTAAATGCCCAGAAGTACCCACTTAAGAACGGCTACAATGGTCAATTTCCTGTTATGTATGTTTCACCACCTAAATACATTTTAACACAAACACATTTTCACATTTTAACAGTTTTTTTAATTGAGCTCATTATAGATTCACGGTTGTAATAATATGGAAAATTTTCTGTGGTGTCTGGCTGGCTCCAGTCAGTAGAGCACGCAACTCCTGATCTCGGTTGTGAGTTCAAGCCCCAAGCTGGATATAGAGATTACTTAAAAAAAAAATTTTTTTTAATCTTAAAAAAAAAAAAAAAAGGAAAAAAAATCTTATACTTTACCTATTGTAAAGTTTGTCCCCTGGTAATTCTTTGTAAGACTCTGGTACAATATCACAGCCAGGATATTTACACTAGTACAATTAATGTATTCTGACTCCCCCATTCTACTTGTACGTGTGTGTGTGTGTGTGTGTGTGTGTGTGTGTGTGTGTGTGTGTGTATGCAATTTTATTGCCCGTATGGGTTTGGGTATCCACCATTACAGTCAAGCTAGGACAGTCCCACCACAGGGATCCTTCATGCTGCTCTTTTATAATCACATCCACACCCCTCCAACCCTGCTCCCCATCCCAAACCCCTGTCCTCCATTTACAAAATGGTATCATTTCAAGAATGGTATGTGAATGGAATCATACCTTCATCTCACTCATACAGACCTTCTTGGTTTGATCTTCTGCACCCAGCATCATTTCCTGGAGATGCGTCCAATCAGATACAGGTCTCAGTACTGGGCTCCGTCTCGTTCTTGGGTACCGCTCCGTGGCATGGATGTGTCCCAGTTTGCTTAACCACCTATTATTAAAGGACATCTGGCCTATGGAAGGACAGTTTGGGACTATTACGAATAAAGCTGCTCTGAACATTTGAGGATAGGGCTCTGGGTGAACATGAGTTTTTATTCCTCTGGGGTAAGTGCTCAGAAATGCCCTTGCTGGGGTCTCTAGTAGTTGCATGTTTGGTTTTTTTTTAAGCAATTGCCCAACGGTTTTCCAGAGGGTTTTCCAGAATGTGTTTGTCAGCTCTGGTCCATTCTACATTCCCACCCACAATGTATGAGTGATGTAGCTCCGGTGCGTCCTCACCAGCATTTGGTGATGTCCCTGGTTTTATGTTGACCATCCTGATAGGTGTGGAGTGGTGTCTCCCGATTCCGATGTGCATTTCCCTAATGATGACTGATGCTGAGCATTTTTTCATGGGGTGGGGTGTTAAGCACGGGAGTGAGGTGGCAAAATGGGCACTTCCAAAGGGTTGTTATTGGAAGGGGTTCCCATAGTCCTTGGTGACAGCCACTGGGGACCTGAGCTGGGCCTTGGAAGCCAATGGACAGAGAGGGGTGGGCTTGGAGGATTCCAGAAAGGCTTTAGGAAATAAAATAGGCCCTATGGCAACCAGTGAGACATGGGGAAGAGACTTCCTGCTGAGGAAGACAGAGAAATCCAGAATAGAATTTGATCTGGCAGTGTTGAGGTGGCTCAGAGCATTTGGATACGAGTGTTCAAAATCAGGACTGAACCTGGGCTGAAGACATGGATTTGTAAGCTCCTCAATTTCCTCCACTAAACTTCGCAGGGGAGGGACCTGATTTTTTGAACTTCTAGTTTACTGGTTCCCCCGGTAGGCTGAGGACCCCAGGCATCTGCGGACCGCCACAGAGGACCCAACAATCCACATGCACACCAAGCATTTCCAGGAGCACATGACTCCCCTCACACACCTAAGTGTTATTTTTCAGTTATATGTAGATTGGGTTGTAATTTCACAGATCTGTTTACAAAATGTAATTTTAGATTTTTCCATTATGACTACTTTTCAGGGAGATAAGAAAATCTCTCAAACTGGTCTAAGAGCGTATAGAATGTTTAATCATCTAGAAGTGGCCGTGACTTCTGGCTAGTTCGTCTCCCTGGGGACAAGGGGTCTCCACTGCTGTGAAGCCCCCACCCTTGGGGTCCCCAGATATTCTTTCAATGAAGGCGACCTTCCACCTGCTGCCCTGGGAGACTCCCTGCCCTTCCGCCTGCCCCCAGGCTTTCCCACCAGTTCCTCTGTTGGTAACAGGTGGCTGTAGACCTTCCTGCTGAACTTGAGAATCCCCCTCCCCAGACTACCCCTTGCAGAAGCCCACCTGCCCCAGGGCCGATCCCCTCGGAGCTGTGCCTGGACCCCCTCCGTGCCCCACTCAGCCCTCTGGGGAAAATATTGCCAGCTCTGCACCCCAGGGGCTTTTTCCCACACCTGCTGTGAGATCTCCTTTGCTGCCTTTATAAAGATGGTAGAATTACATTTCCTAAGCTCTCCTGTTTTTCTCCGAAAGGACAACTCCCTCACTCCACCGCTACCACTACCCCCACCTCTGTAGTAGGAAAACAAGCTAAGCCACCAAGACAGGCAGAAGAGCAAATCATGGGATCTCCACAGGACTGATTCAGCATCCCAAAGCACCAGGTTGTGCCTGTCCACGTATAATACAGCATGCACTGGACTTGGCCGAAACACAGTGACTATGGAGTCCAGGCTTGCCTCTGGCATCTCATAAAATGGCTGCATAAATATAACTGCAAAGAAATTGAGGTTCTCTTTGGGAAGGAGGGGGAGGGGGAAGGAAAAGCTTGGCCTGCTCTATTGCAATCACTGAGTCTTTGTGACACGGAAGCCGTAGGTCAGATCCAAGATCTTACTGCAGACCAGAGGGAATTGTTCTCCCAGGAATTCGACACTGGGCTCTTATCTTATAATAATACCCCTGAAGTCTCCTGTACTGAGAATTAGCAAAGATGATGACACAGAGGGCAACAAGGGGACCCCTGCCTGCTATCGTTCTGCAACCATTTAACTGATTCTGTTTTCCAGCTCTGGCTTCCAAAAGCTTTATCGTGCTTTTCCAACAATGGGAAAAATTGGGAAGCTTCGATTTACTTATATTTGTCTTTATGCCTTATTTTTGGAGTTTTCTAAAATTAAAAATCCGATGTCCAGACCCTGGTTATTTAAAAACAGGCAAGTTAACTTCCGCTGCATATAATTTCCCTGGAGGCCCTGAGATTCCTAAAGTGAAGCCATCTGAGGAAGCTGGGAGGTAGGGAAGGAAAGGGAGAGAGTCATCGAGAAGACACTGCTCTTACTTTGCTTCCTCAGTTTTCCTTCCAGAATCTTCTCGGGCCTGTGATCCAAGGACCTCACACCCCCACCACACACCCCGTGCCACCTCCCACAGCTGTGCCAGCCCAGGGGCCCACCTGAATTTGGCATCACTGCCCCCTCCGCAGAGTGATGGTAGAGGTGCCCCAGTTCCCACCCTGGGTAAGGAAAAGGCCTTCTCGGCAACAGGAATGAGGTGGTGTCACTCTTTTGAGGCTTAATGCAAGAAGTCCCCCAAGCCTCCCGTTAACACAGAATGTCGCAGGCATAATTACATGGAGAGCCTCTCCCTGAAATCCGTAGAGTCAATGACTTGGGGAGTTCACAGATTTTCAGGGGGAAAAAATGGAGAAATACATATGCATTTGCTAGCTCTTTGTTGCTCTTTGTTGTGTTAAGAAAGGATTTTTTTTAAGGTTTTTTATTTATTTATTTGACAGAGAGATATCACAAGTAGGCAGAGAGGCAGGCAGAGAGAGGGGGGGAAGCAGGCTCCCTGCTGAGCAGAGAGCCAGATGCAGGACTCGATCCCAGGACGCTGAGATCATGGCCTGAGCCGAAAGCAGAGGCTTAACCCACTGAGCCACCCAGGCACCCCTAGGAAAGAAAGGATATTTTTAAGCAGGCTCCCTGCTGAGCAGAGAGCCAGAGAGAGGGAGGGAGAGAGAGCAAGCACAGGCAGACAGAATGGCAGGCAGAGGCAGAGGGAGAAGCAGGCTCCCTGATGAGCAAGGAGCCCGATGTGGGACTCGATCCCAGGACACTGGGATCATGACCTGAGCCGAAGGCAGCTGCTTAACCAACTGAGCCACCCAGGCGTCCCAAGAAAGGATATTTTTAAAAGAACTACTTTCTGCTAGCACTTTCTAAGAAAACGCACTTGAACTCGGGCACAAATATAGATACGCAAGTACACACATACAGAAAGAGAAACCCTCCCGAGTTCGGAAGAGCCCAGCATTTGACAATGAACCTCAAGCTTTCTGAAAAGCCAACCACTGTTCCAGAAGCCCTGGTTTGGGGTACCAGTCCCCTCCCTCTGCTGTGTGCAGGGACCCAGGTGACATCTCCATCATCGCTCAGCAAAGAGCAGTGGGTTCGAGGGCCCCGATGTTCTGCTGGGAGCTACTCTGGGAAACGTATGTAAGAGCATATCGGCTTTTCTGAAAGCCATCCCCTCCCTGGAGAAAGAGCAGAGGCATGAAAGACGGATGACCAAATGTCGTGGCTGTTATTTACCCCTTAAGGATGGGTTTCCCTGGTCAGTTTAAGTCTGAATCTTTGACTTCAGGGGTGACAGAGGCCTGACCCAAAGGGAAGCCTGCTCTGCGGTATGGCCAGTTCCGGAGTCCGTCGCTCCAAATGCCCCACAAAGACCCAGTAAGGCATCTCTAGACACCACGTAGTCTGCGCTGGATGCCCATCGGATCGCTGTGTACGCGGCTCTGCACAGACCTGCAGAATGGAGAAACGGAAGCCTTCATTCCGATGAAGATGCTGATGCCACAGCTTTGCGCCAGGAGGGAGGGCCCTGTGTCATTCCCAAGGGGGGACACACCCCTGACCCGGGTTATATAATCCTGGCCTCTTAGTCACTGTTGGCTTTTCTTTGCAAATGCACCATTCCGGCATTGCTTCCAGCAGCATCAGCAATGGCCAATTTATATTCTAATGGGAGGAAGGACAGGGCCTCTAGGGAGCTTGGCGGGCCAGGCCGGAATCAATTTCCCTCCTCCTTGCAAATGTTCTCCCACCTGAACGTGTGCCTCTGAGGACACATGAGGAAAAAGATCATCAAGAAACAGCACTTGTGGGGCGCCTGGATGGCTCAGTGGGTTAAGCCTCTGCCTTCGGCTCAGGTCATGATCTCAGGGTATTGGGATCAAGCCCCGCATTGGGGCTCTCTGCTCAGCAGTGAGCCTGCTTCCTCCTCTCTCTGCCTGCTTGTGATCTCTCTCTCTCTCTCTCTCTGTCAAATAAATAAATAAAATCTTAAAAAAAAAAAAAGAAAGAAAGAAACAGCACTTGCAGATGAAGCTCATTCTGAAAAGGGACACGCTGGTGAACAGGCCACCAGGAAAAGACAAAAGACAGAAATATGAAGGGCTGATAAATAGATGTAAAATATTGAACACGACTGGTAACTTTTTAAAAATGAGAACTGAGGGACGCCTGGGTGGCTCAGTTGGTTGGACGACTGTCTTCGGCTCAGGTCATGATCCTGGAGTCCTGGGATCGAGTCCCGCATCGGGCTCCCAGCTCCACGGGGAGTCTGCTTCTCTCTCTGACCTTCTCCTCGCTAATGCTCTCTCTCACTGTCTCTCTCAAATAAATAAATAAAATCTTTAAAAAAAAAAAAATAAAAAATAAAAAAAATAAAAAAAATAAAAAAAAATGTGAACTGAAACAGTGAGATTCAGTGAGTGATACAGTGCATGTATGTCTAGTGTATCCAATTGGCAAAATAATGTTACAGTCGATCCTGTGTCCTAGGGTCCGAGGAAGCCGATCCCATAGAAGGAATACAAACAATGGCCATTTTTCTAGAAGTCAGTTTTTCTCTACTTAACCTCAGAAACCTGCATATCTTCCATCATGACACCTGCACAAATGCATTCTGGGAAATAATGACGAATGCACACAGATGTCCTTATGTAAGGATGGTCTTTAAATACCCCAACAGAGGTGCACCTGGGCGGCTCAGTTGGTAAGGGTCTGCCTTCGGCTCAGGTCATGATTCTAGAGTCCTGTGATCGGGCCCTGCTTCAGGCTCCCTGCTGGGCGGGAAGCCTGCTTCTCCCTCTCCCTCTGCTGCTCCCCTGCTTGTGTTCCCTCTCTCGCTGTGTCTCTCTCTCTGTCAAATAAAATCTTTAAAAAATAAAAATAAAAAGGTAACAAATACCCCAAGAGCAGGGGTTGATGAAATCAGTTAGGGGATACCTAAGCGATGGAACAGGAGACGCTTACAGGATAACAGGATGGTAGTTGTGTATTTGTTGAAATGAAAAGCAATTCAAAATATACTGTTACATTGTAAAAGAGTTTCAGGCATAGTAAACATAGGGGAACCTGGGTGGCTCTGTCGTTAAGCATCCGACTCTTGGTTTGGGCTCAAGTTATGATCTCAGGGTCATGAGATCCAGCCCTGTGTCAGGCTCTGTACTCACAACATGGAGTTTACTTTCCCTTTCCCTCTGTTCCTCCCCCCACTTCCATGTGCTCTCTTGTTCTCTCTCTCCAATAAATAAATAATCTTTAAAAAAAATAATAGCGAGTATTTTTTTTTGCTTAATTCATCATTTCAATCAATAAATATTACTAAGCAAGAAGAATGCATCAAAGACCAAGACAGATAGCTCCCCACTCATAAAGATTGCATTTATTGCAGTGATGGGGCCTGGGGATTGGACAACAATAAAAAGTCAGTGAGACAATTATCGTAGTGTAAAACTGCTAGGCAGGGAATTAAAGTAGGAGACATAACAGAGATGTTTCTGAATTTTAAACTGAGATCCGAATAAGAGAAGGAGAAAGGAGTGAGAATGGTCCAGGCATCAAAAACAGCTTGTGCAAAGGTCCTGAGGCAGGACTGAGCTTTAGATGACATGGTTAGACCTAGCTAGACCATGTAGCTAAAGCCAAGTGAAGGAGGGACAGTATGGTAGATAAAGACAGAGAGGGGGTTGGAGCTGGATCATGTGGGGTTTGCTAAACCAGGGTAAGGAGCTGGGAATTTTTTCTACGTGCTATGGGAAGAACTGCAGGTCTCAAACGGGAGGTATGATCTCATCAGTGTTTAGTAACTTCACGCTGGCTGCTGTGTGCAAGTATGAATTTAAGAGCCAAGGATGGAGGCAGGGAATCAGGTCACGGGGGCTGCTGCAATCATCCACACCAGGCTTCAGGGTGGCTTGGATCTGAGGGGCAAGTGGCAATGGAGAGAAATGGATATGGTCAGGATTTATTGTGGAGTCAGTACCAGCAGTATTTGCTAGTGGATGGGTGACTCGGAGGACTTCCGCCTCGTCCCTCCTGTTCCAGATGCTTCCAGCTCCACTTCCCTGCCAAGGTTCATCCATACCCCCTACCTTCGGGTTTTGTGGGATGATCGGCCCCGTAAACTAAGTCTTCCTCTCCTCAAACTACCTCCAGCTGCTTTTCATTCCTTGCAAGGGAGGCCATTGAGCACCTGCTGTGTTACAATCCTCCCAACAGCCCTGTAAGGAGGGCACAGCCATGGAAAAAGGCAAAGCTCGGAGAGATGAGGTGACCTGCTCAGTTCAGAGTGGCAGAGCGAGGATTCAAACCCAGGACTTCGGTTGGGGTCCAGAGCAAACACGTCCTCCTCTCCACCATGCTGGATCATCGAGATGTATCCAGCTGCTAGCTGACCAGCAAATATGGCTAGTTAAGCACCAAAATCTCAGCTCCCTGGTTGCACAGGAGAACAATGGCCGTCTAACCACACTAATTTCCCAGCCTCCTTTGCAGCTGGTATGGACATTTGACTTTCTCCAGAGGAGTCTTAGAGGAAATGAAGAGTGTGGCTCCTCCACACCCTTTCTCGTTCCTGCAGGCTGCAAGCCGGGCTTGGCAGTGTGTCAGCTTCAACGAGGCAGATCGCAGTAAGTCTTTGTGGGGGTTGCGGAACAATGACTCAGAAGGAGCATGAATCCCTGAATGATCACATGGCCCCGAGCCTGCCTCCAGCCTGGAAAGCCCACTTGGCCTGGGTGTGTGAGAGAGGAAGGATAGAAACTCTAATCTTTAAGTCATACCATTGCCACGTCTCTTGGTACAGCATTCCAGCCTTATGTTAATTGATACGTCATCTCAACATGATCCCTATATTTTAAATACCAGTGGCCTCTGTCGTTAAACACTAATTGAGCCCCTCAAAGAGTACCTCCAGACAATGCGTAGACCCTTGAGTTTCCCCACTCCTGTCCATGGCTGAACGTGTCTAGTCTGTGGAACAGAGTCAATGCCTCATGCACTCCTAGGAGTACCTTTAAAATCCAGTTTAGGGGTGCCCGTGTGGCTCAGTCAGTTGGGTGTCTGAATCTTTTTTTTTCCTTTTTTTTTTTAACAATTTTTATTTTATTTGACAGATCACAAGTAGGCAGAGAGGCAGGCAGAGAGAGAGGGGGAAGCAGGCTCCCAGCTGAGCAGAGAGCCCAACGCGGGGCTCGATCCTAGGACCCTGAGATCATGACCTGAGCCGAAGGCAGAGACTTAACCCACTGAGCCACCCAGGCACCCGGGGCATCTGAATCTTGATTTTGGCTCAGGTTGTGATCTCAGAGTCATGAAATTCAGCCTCATGTTGGGCTCCAGGTTCAGTGAGGAGTCTGCTTGAGATTCTCTCTGTGTGTGCCCCCTGGCACACACCCCTCTCTCTAAAATAAATAAATCTTAAAAAACAATAAATAAATAAAACCCAGTTTAAGTTGGAAACCAAAATCAACAAGACCTCCATCTCCATGCATGAGAAATTTTTTACATATAATTATTTATAAAAATATTTGAAGTGTTACATTCTTTCTTGATAAATGCTTAACAATTGATAAAGCAAAACTTAACAATCCTCCAATCTAATGTTAAATCTTCTGGGAAAAGACCAATTTTATTATTATTATTATTATTATTATTATCATTATTATTATTATTATTATTATTATTGAACTGGGTTTGTTCCAGAAAGACCAGCTTCTGGGGAGCATGGGATCTGGCTTTCATACATTAATAAATCATTTTACTTTTCAAAAACGGGGTGGGTTTGTCAGGGAGCAAGCCAAAAACCCTAGTCGATCATGATGACAATTTATTTATATCAGACTGTGTGCTTCTTCCCACAGGTTCCAAATTTAGAGACCAACGTTAAGTTCCCCTGAAATAGGTGTGACTCAGTTACTTCCTGGTAAGGTCCACTGAATACTAAAATAAACCCAGTATCTCCCTGCGCTTCTCCATGGTTCACAAATGTGACAAAGCTCTCCAGAGTCCACTAGGAAACCAATCTGCTTATAGAGCTTGCCCTGTGGACACTGGATGCTTTTGGCTAGAGGTGACAATACAGTCATACTCCACCAGCTTCCGCAGCACTGCAGAAAGTGGGGTAAAAACCTGTTCCCCAGAGTGGTGAGTGTAGGTGTTTCCATAAGGCCATCAGGAAAGATGGAGAAAGGACAGTAAGGAAAAGGGAGGTCCACATGCTTAGTAGTAAGAGATGTACCAGTTTGGGATTCAGATGGATGCGGATTCCAATCCTGACTCTACTAGGTGCTGTTTGACTCACGTAACTTCTTTAAACCTCAGTTCCCTAGAAAGACACCCACCTCAAAGAGCGTCATGAAGACTGAGGAAGTATCTATAGCACATACAGAATGCTCTGGCAGACTTGGCACTGAGCCAGTGACTGCAAAACAAAACCCAAGCCGATCCTGCCTCGAGATAAAGAAGTCAGCAAGCCTGCCTTCTCTGCCAAGTCGCTATGAAGGAACGCAGCATGCCAGCTGGCCTCAAGGTTTCTAAATTGTCAAGGATGGGCTTCTGTGGGTGCTCTCGTGGGGCGGGTGGATATGCTCGCTGACCACATCCCAGCTGTTCTCCTGCAACTGTGGCTGCCCAAACCTTCCAACTATTCTCATGGCTAAACCAGCCAGCAAAGCACAGTCAAGCCCTCATGGAAAAGTCTGTGTTCCAGTCACCTTCTTCTGCTGTCCAAACTCACAAACAATAATGAAGGACTGCTTTACGTGCTTTCTGTTCCTGAGGCTGGTCATCCACTTTCTTTTCTTTTTTTTAATTTTATTTATTTATTTGACAGAGATCACAAGTAGGCAGAGAGGCAGCCAGAGAGAGAGAGAGAGAGGGAGAGAGAGGAGGAAACAGGCTCCCTGCTGAGCAGAGAGCCCGATGTGGGACTCGATCCCAGGACCCTGGAATCATGACCTGAGCCGAAGGCAGAGGTCTTAACCCACTGAGCCACCCAGGCGCCCCCATCCACTTTCTTAACAACAATGAAGTGCAAAACCAAAAACAAAACAAAACAAAAAAATCCTTCATGTGCCTTGATTATGGTCTTTACCGTTAGACAGCCAACAACTGGCCTATAGGAAAAAAAGCCATAAAAAGCAACAGTGAATTCATTAGGCCTTTTTTTCTTCATGATGGGCACAGGCACTGGATTTTTGGCTTCAACCCATGTCCATAATATCAAATATGGAAAATCAAGTAATGCTCTCAGGATAGTGTTGAGGATCCCTCCCATGCTGAGACCATGACCATCGGTCTGATGGCCATCCACACCTACTCCTTCCAAGCTTGTCCTCATGACTTCCCAGTCTCTGTAATGAGCACTTACTCCCTCTGACACTTTGACACCCCTCCAGCTCCCAATGAAGCATGTGGGTCCTCCATCAGTCCCTACTTCCCTGTACACTCAGCATCTTGAGTCATGCTCTTGATAACATCATACCAAGACTATTAGGATCTTTTGCTGGTCTCCCACCTCCTATTTCTCCAAACCGTCTTCCACTGACCTACCAAAAGTGAAGATTTATCTGCATCCTTCCTCTGCTCAGTAACCTCCAATGGCTCCCTATTACTCATTCTGCAACCAACGTTCTCCACGATACAGCCCTCAACTCCCTTTCCTATCACATCTCTCCTCCAGGACCCACATTCCCACTAGATTTAATCACTCCTTATTGAATATACTGACCTTTTCCCATCCCCATGCCTTTTTCATGTGATTCTTCTCCCTGGAATACTCACCCTCCTTCCCATTCACCCACACACTAAACTCAAATCCATCTATCAGAGATCATCTCAAGGGAGACCTCTTCCGTGAAGACTTTCCCAATCCTTCCAACTAGCAATAAATACACCTACCTTCTAAATCCCATGACCTTGAATTTGTACTTACTTTCCTTCTGTCTCTTGTTCCCCTCTACCTTGCAGTGTCAAACCCTAAGTGTCCATGCGGGCTTTTGAGCACAATCTGGTGGGAAGGGAAGGTGGGGAGATGGGCCTTCAGGCCACACTTGCAAAAGCACTGGTTTTACTACAATGAGATGGGAAAAGAGATCAGATGGGGCTGCTCAGGCGCACACAATCCCGCCCAAACACCACACAGCCATGGAGACCTTCTCAGCCTTCTTTCCTGTCTCGCACCAGACTGCAAGTGTCTGAGGGGAGAGGCTGTTTTCTTTAAGTAAATGCCTGCCGCAGGGTTGAGCACGACACCCGCTGTGGAGAGCTCCCGGATACGAAGCGTGCTGGATTTATAAGAGCAGATAATGCCTGAGATGTGTCCAGCCTGCGTGGCTTCTTCCGGTCTGTGCTGAACAAACAGGTCTCCAGCACCCATTCCCTCCTGACATCTCACTGAGGCCAAGTGTGGGACAGCCAGTCCCTCCTTCTTTAACAAGATCCTATGAGAGCTTCCGACCTGCTTCTCCTATAAGCTGCCCGTTTACTTCTGAAACTGCATTTACCCAGGAACCCATAAGGGGGTGATCCCCCCCATCCAAGGGACAGCCCCCAATGCCAACCCTGAGTGAAGAGTCCTGCCAATTCACTTTGCATTGTATTGTCAGCGGGAAAGGATCCCTTCATGGGTTTCACCAGGAATCCACCTTCCCAGGGTACCCGCTCAGCCGGCAGCCGCCACCCCTCATTTGAAGCAGCCAGAGTCAGCAAATTGCCCCCATGCCCTGGTAGTACCCGCTTTTCCTGCACTGGGCGTGGGGCCTCCTTCCTCCTGCTCCAGCCCAAAGGCCCCACTGACACTGCACACTCTTCTGCAGGCGAAAGCTCTCCGCACAAAGTTGGGGCTTCCAGAGGGGGCATGGAGGGGGAACCAGCCACTGCACATATCCCTGATTAAAGAGAGAGAGAGAGAGGAGGAGGAAACAGTGGCCAAGACAGGATGGGAGCCCCAGCTCTCCCGTTTTCCTATACAAATATGAGGCCAGATTCTAACCGCTCCCTTGGCAACTCTGCAAGGGGACAAGAGAGAAACTAACACAGACATGACTCTTGCTCTGAATTAGACCCTCATTTCCTTCACTTCCCCTACCCCTTGTTTCTTCATGGCCTTTTTTTCTTTCTTTTTTTTTTTTTTGCACTTGAACCCAGGTTAGCCTATTTCCTGTTCCTATTTTTAAGGAATTCAGGCTCTCTGCAGCAAAGAAAGACAAGCATTCCCTGGAGCTTTCTATTAGGAATGTTTCTAGATTGTTCGTTGAAAGCATGTACATTTGTTAATTCGCGCCATAAACACACCCCACGGCCTCATTTAGCTCTGAGCGCTCATGTGTACATTGCGACTACCTATGCATGGTTCCAACTTAATCAAATACTTAATGAGCAGCATTAATATTCGCTGTCTTCTCCATGGGAGCCTCCGCTCATCAAGGTAAATAACGGTTGGTTGTCTCCACAGCCTGTGGTTGAGCTAAGAATTATCTGCCCTTTCTTAAGACAGGGAAACTGTTGGTCCCCCAAGATGGGAAAACCCTGCTGGGTACTTTCCAAAGACTTCATTGTAAAACGAGATGTTTCCACTTAACAGATCCTTTGCCAACGTCAATGTCAAGCAATCTGGAAGAGCAATAAGAGATCCACCATCAGGGTGATGGTCATTCAGAGATCCTTGTAGCATTCTATTATGTGCCAGACACTGAAGATCGGATGAGGACCTCTCCTCACAGTGCTTACAGTCTGGTGGGAGAGACCTACACTTATGGAAAGGTCAGCCTAGAGGACACAAAATTACGGAGTGAGATCAGGGTTTGTCAGGAAAAGTATGGGGTGCTGGGAGAGCCATTCCCTAAAGAAGAGATACTGGAGTTGAGCTGAAATGAGAATGGGGGAAGAGATCAGTTATTCACTATTAGGTCTACAGCGCACACGTACACGCACGCGCGCGCGCGCGCACACACACACACACACACACACACACACACACACACACACACAGCAAAACTCCTGTATTTATACCTAAAGAAACTGAGGCCCAGCAGAGCTAAATGTCTTGCCCAAGCTCAGAACTAATTATAGAAACTGCCCATCCCAATATCTAATCCCTTCCTGCTAAATCAATGGATTTTATGTACATCCCCACCATAGATTATTTCAATACCCTTGGCCAATAAAACGCAGAATATCGAGTTAAACCCACATCCCTCGAGACCACAAGCATAAATAACGATTGTGTTTTAATGCGGAGGATACCTTTTCATTGTGCAAATCCGAATTTTCATCGTATCAAAATCCAAGACAGTTTGTTTTCAGGAGGAACGGGAAGGTCATAACCCTGTCTCAAACGCACTGGCAAATCTCTCTAACCGTGCAATGCTAATTTGGGCATGAGCTGTGTGTTTAGGCTGACTTCATGCCGCAGCTGGGGTTTCAGATTTGCACACGGCATTGGGTGGCTCTGTGCTGTTCACTGCAAGGGTCTCTCCCCGGACTCCGGAAGCCTCTGGGGACTTACCGCTATCCTCCCAGTGTGTGCCTGCGCTGTGTGGTGAAACATTCTTCTGAAAAGCCCGTGAGAATTCACTTGCAGTCTGTGCGTTTGCATGTAAAAGCAAGGACTGGAGAGAACCGCAGAGGATCACGCTCTGACCCGAGGTTACCTCTGGGAAGCAGCTGCAGTGGGGAGAGCATGGGATACGCTCTTCTTTTTACTCTAGATACGCCCGAGTTGTGTAGAATTGTACACAGGAAGGTATTCGTGTATGACGCATTTAATACATGTGTATAAATTCTTTTAAAGAAAAATCTTAGACAAAACTAACATCTCAGTAGAACAAAGGTGCGTCTCCTCAGGGAGCAGAGGCGTTTCTTCTGGATGTGACTATATTCCAGAAACCTCAGAGCAACTCCCCCGTTGACCAGCAGAGAACTGAAGGTGGAAAACGCGCCCTCCCCAGCATCCCAACGGGAAATCTGGAAAGTTGGAGGCGCCTCGAGGGTCGCCGCCCTTACGGCCCCCCCCCCCCCGCACGGGTGCACTTCGGCAAGTCCCGACTTTACCGCGTGCGCACCCAGCCACCCACCCCCGCCCCTCAACCCGTGCGGGTGCCGGAGGGTGCGGCCGCGGCGGGGCGGGGCCATGCGAGCCCGCTCCCCCACCTCCTCTCGCGTGCCCTCCCCGCCAGCCCCGCCCGCGCTCGCCCCCCGCCCGCGCCCGGGGCGCCTGGCCCGCCCCCTCCCCTAGCGCGCAAACTAACCTCGCTACGCGCTCGGAGGCGGCGGGCGGGGGCCGGGCGAGGGAGGGGGCTGGCCCGAGCAGCCCGACTCCGCAGTTGTCTCCCGAGCGCGGGCTGCGCCGCCCGAGCCGCTGGGCTGGGGAAGTACTACCCGTTGGCTCCCGGGCCGGCCCCTCCAGGCGCTCGCAGGCATGCAGCCCGGGAGCAGGCGGCGTGCCCCGGGCCGCTGCTGAGCCGGCTGGGGCGGCGGGGACCAGCGCCTGCCGAGCCCCTCCCACCTTGCCCCGGGGCCGACGAGCGGCGCCCCGGCACCCCGCTCTTTGCCCGCAGCCCCGCCAGCGCCACCCCCCGCGGGCCGCAGGGGCTCATGCAGCCGCCAAGGTAAGCGCGGGCCGGGAGTGGGGCGGACCCGGCTCTGACATCCCCGAGGCGCCTCACGCACTTGCGGGGGCCACGGCACTGCTCTGGTCCTCCCCGGCCCCGCGTCTCGTCTTGCTCCAGTCTTGCCCAGATTTGGAGCTTTGTTGTGCCTCGATCGCTTTAGTCTTGGCAGCGGTAAAGTTTTTGTGGTTTAGCATTTGCTCTTTTTTCCCCTAAAATGCTCTCCCCGGGCCGCCGGCAGCGCGCGTGCTTGAACAGACCCGGCGAGCGTCTCTTCCACTGTGTGCGGGCTGGGAGCTCCCTTTCTCCCTCGCGGTCACCTCCTCTCCGGGTAGCCGCACCGCCCGGCCGGTGCAGCCTGGGACGGAGCCGGACAGAGGGCTGTCCCGCCGCGAACCCCTGCCGGGCTCCCCACTTCTGCTCCGCGCTGGCTGCCTAGGCCAGCTGCAGAGACGCGGGACAGGCGCCTGCCCCCGGGCGCGTCGGTGCTGCACCGTCTGGGCTCGGGTCCTAGAGGTCCGTGGCACTGGGAGCTGCAGCGCGCAGGAAGGTGCGGGACTTGGGTTCAGCGCTAAGGGGTCGGACTCCCGCGTGGCCCCGGCGCTCCCAAGTGGGCGGGTGGGCCCGGCGGGCGGGCACAGAGACTGTTCCGCGCCCGGCTCGAGCGGTGGCTCAGGCCAGGGAACTAGCTGAAGCAGGGGTACAGGTGTATTTAGGGGGAGGGCCGACGGGGGTGGGTAAGGGACGCTCGGTTGCAATTCCTGATTGCATCCTGTTAGTGTAATTGCATTAGATTTGCTCGGAGGCAGAATCAATTCCCCCAGATTGAGATTTTTAATGGGAGCCTGCTAGTCGCTATTATGTGGTGTGGTTTCGGGAGGCGTTGGATTGTATTTCTTTTATAAGTCGGGCGTCTGGCGAGCGGAGCAGGGGAAATCGCGCCACCTAGCGGAACTGGCCAGCTGCGCGTTCCTTTTAAGCGATGAAGTTGGGTGTTCTCAAAAGTAGGAGACTCCAGCGCCAGGTAGGGAGGCCAGAGGAGCCCTCCCGGGAAGAGTAGTTACCCGCCGGTCTAGAGTCGGGTTAAGCGAGAGCCTCCCCGACCCCCAACTCAGCACGCCAAGCTCAAGGGACAAAATTACAGCTTGTCCTGCGGGGCAGGCTGTCACCTCGAGGATATCCGTCACCTCCCATCTGGCTGGAGGGTCCGCCCACAAAAACATAAAACATTACCTGCCACTAAGTGGCATCTATTTCAGAAGAAAGGGGAAGAAAAAAAAAAAAAGACAAGATGCACGGACTTTGCTCTCTTCTCCAGTGCATCATAGAGGGGGATTTTGGGGGCGGATCTTGAGCCATGACCCCTAGGAAAGGAAGGGCAACTGAAGGACAGTGGTAAAGGGCCTCCTGGCGATCTGTGCAGGGAAGGGATAGCATACCAAAAATGGCATTTTTAAAAACACAACGCAAAGGGTTTCCTGATGTTCCACTGCCACAGAAGGTGAGAAGCAAGCCCCCTTTAGAAGGGATATGGTCTCCAGTGAACCACCGGGCTGACTTTGCTGGGTGACAAGCCCCGCGGACAAAGGCTCTGGGTGGGGCACCCACACACCAGGCGGGCTCCACATTCTCTGTGGCTGGTTTGTGCTGCCACCTTCCAGGCCGGATGATATTAGCAATGAGCTGAGTTCTCCCTGTTCTAAAGGATACCTTGGTTCCTTGGAGAGCAGCATGGTGGTCCCCATGTGGTGAAGACCCTTGCCGTGTCGAAATCCTCTTCCCTGTGGTGCTGGGGAGGAAGGTCCCAGATCCCTTTTCGCAATAGCCCTGCTCTTACCTTTTCTTTCCCAGGTGACAGACAGGTGCTTATATTCCAAATAGACATGTGGAATGGGGGGGCATATCTTCCCCCCCCATGCTGTCTCTCCCTTTGCAGGTGTTTATTTAATAACCAGCTTTGTGACCAAAGGGATCTTACGGTAACCTGGCCTCTTATTCAAGGAGGGCTTCTCTGACCTTTGCTAAGAAACCCCTTACAAGGCATGACTGCTGTTTCCTTAGTGTGCATGGTAACGCAGAACAGAGCCGGGAGGGGCTCCTATTATAATAGGAGGTCCTATAGGTCCTATAGGACCTTTGACTTGGCCCTTCGGCCACCCAACGTGGGGCCAAATACAGGAATTCTTAGATGAGATGCAAAATAAAATGAACAGGTACTGAGCATCCCTGACATTGGGACAGGAAGTTTTTCAAGCCACCATCGCACTGATGCTCACCAGAACAGGGGCTGGCATTTCCATTTCCCTAAAGAAACTGAGGTCCAGATGGGTAGAGCCCAGGTTTGCGAGTTGAAAGTGCCCTTTCACTTTCAACAGTGCTACCAAGTGAATTAAATCCAAGCACTGGCTTCTGCCAAGCGCGGCCCCCAAATTCGGTCACGCCTTAGGAGGTCTGATCACCGATCTCTTGAGAAGTCTGCCATCCAGGGAAAGAGACGGGGATAAACCCAAGTGAAACAGAGCATCAACAAACTGGGATTATCAGAAACCAGCGCAGGCTCGTTTGAATCCGTTGGTTCTGTGAAATGGAAAGGCACCCCTCCAGAAAGATCCCTGTTCTATAACTTGACTTACAATATCCCGAAGTTCAAATAACTTCTAAGCATTTGCCGTGTTTCTGTGGCTCTTCAAGGACAATGGCTTTGCTTTTCAAACAACATCCATTGTTTATTCATGCGACAGACTTGACATAAATTTACCCTGAAAATGGGAGGCTCCAGGCTCTCCCACCAGTCTGGTATCCAGCCCCATTCAAAGGACAGACTCCTGCTTTTCTTATTTTGACCGAATGATAAGTCCCGTGTCAGCCTCCTTTCCTTTCAGACCAACAGAGCTACAAAGGAGCAATGAACGGGGCCGTGGAAAACCTAAGGACTGCACTTACCCAAGTGTGCGTGCATCCAAGGTCAGGCAGAAGTCCGTTTCCTTGGTGACAAATAAACATCTTTTAAAAGGATGCCCCGTTTCTCAGCCAGGTGTGACCCTAGGAATAGAAAATGCAGCATCCTATTAGGTCAGGAGGCAAGAATGCATGCAGACAGGTGAAATTTTTCTAATTCTAAGGGCAGTAAGAAGAAGTCATTTTGAAACTTGGGCAACAATTTTTTAACAAAGTAAATGCAAATATTTCATGTAGCCTCATTTAAAAAATTTCAAGTCACTGCTACTTGATGAATATAAAAATGCCCTTTGTACTAACTTGACTTATAACATTATTATATCCAGATTACTAAAGTGAAGAATTAAAACGTAGCAAACACCGTGGATGCAGGAAAAAATAACAAAGCAACCGGTTGAGTTTACTTCTGGTTTTTCAGTTGTTTGTTTAAAGTAACACTACAAAAGGAGGAACTTTCTGGAATCAAGATACTAGATTTGGGGCACCCGGGTGGCTCAGTTGTTAAGCTTCTGCCTCGGCTCGGGTCATGATCCCAGGGTCCTGGGATCGAGCCACATTGGGCTCCCTGCCCAGCGGGAGGCCTTCTCCTCCCTCTCCCACTCCCCCTGCTTGTGTTCCCTCTCTCGCTGTTAAAAAAAAAAAAAAAAAGATACTAAATTTGGCAGAGTCTGAAAAATCTGGCCCTTGAAAACTTAAAAACAAAAGAATCTGTCAGCTATCTGATGAATCAAGGCCAGTTCCTATAGGTTCTGCGGCCTCCACAGGGCAGAGCAGAGATTAGCAGATGTGAGTACAAATGCCCTAAAACTTACTGATCTGTATCTTTGAGGCCCTGTTTAGTGCTTACCATCCCTCATGGCTGTTACTTATGTTTTATTTTTCCATCTCCGGGGACTCTCCTTCTCAAGGTCTCCGCAACAGCTTTCCTGGCTGACGGCAACAGTTTGTCCTGGGTCCTGATAACGCTCATCTCTTCTGCCCTTGGGAGCAGAGATATTCTGGCCGAGTCCCCAAGAAGAGCCTCGGTATCATCCCTTTATTCTTCATACACTGTTCTGAAGATGGACGCACACAGTTTTTCGTCCTCTTTAGGCTGGTGAAGACTTTTCTCTTGATGGATGACTCTGAAAGGAGCTTAGGTGGAAACACGCAAAAGCACACCAAGAGTCACCCCTCTGGCCCCCTAAACATTTGTGTCATCAGCCCTGGTGGCCACAGTGCAGACACTCAACTTCAGAGTTCAGTCTCCTGGTAGTCTTGTATGCGTTTCCCTCATCTGTGCCCTGCTGTGTCTCTTCCCAGCTGTTAGCTCTTTAAAAACTAGGCTACTGGGGCACCTGGGTGGCTCAGTGAATTAAAGCCTTTGCCTTCGGCTTGGGTCATGGTCTCAGGGTCCTGGGATTGAGCCCCAAATCGGGTTCTCTGCTCGGCGGGGAACCTGCTTCCTCCCTCTCTCTCTGCCTGCCTTTCTGCCTACTTGTGATCTCTCTCTCTGTCAAATGAATAAATAAAATATTAAACACCAGGCTACCTCATTGTTCCAGGTGCTGCCACAAAGTTTCCTCCCCTCTCAAAGTCAGAACCTCTTCTGCAACCATAAGATGTTGCTGGTTACCCGCTGCCGGCGGTAGCTCAGAAAAAACGTCTGCTGGGCAAAAGTGACTTGGAAATTCACTGCCAGGATGCATTTTCAGCTTCTGACCCTGGCGTCCTGGAGAACAGACCGCTGTCATAGTACATCCCTTGGACCCCTGAGAGTTGAAGCCACTCTGTGGTGTTGCTGCCTCGGCAAATGTTTCGTTTGGCCACGTTGCCTGTATGTGTGTGTGGAGGGGGAGGTCTTAGACTGGTCATAGCCTCCCCCCCCCCCTGTCCCCCATGTGAATGCATGCCCTGGACAGCAGCTACCAAGTCCCAAGCAGGTGTAAGTCCTAATGACTTTCCCCAATGGCCTTTGTGATAAACAGTCTCCCCCACCTCCCAGAGCTGTCCCTCGATGCACCCCTTGGAAAAAGACCCCCCTGGGGTTCACCAAAAGCCCACTCTTTTGGTTTGAATGGACCAATCTAGCTTTAGCACAGAAACCCTCCAATGCTGTACCCATGCACCCTAATAAAGGCTTGAGCCCTGGTCCTGCCTCTCTCTGCCGCCTCCACTGACCCCGCCCCACCTGGCCTCTCCAGGTGTGCCCTGCTCATCCTCTAGGATTTGTGAATGATAAACTTCTCCATTTCAGTTTCTCCTGTGGTCCACCCTTGAACTATGGCTCGCCACCCAGCACCCTGGGCTCCAGTTAATTTGACAGATTTTGTAACAGAAGAGCACATGGAAATGCATACCTCATTCTCATAATCATAAACATGGCAGGGTTTCCTCAAAACAACTGGTTCTTTGGAAACAGTAAGAATTCATGTTTGTTTGGAAATCTGGGTGTATAATACACTTTAATTTCCATTTAATTTAATATCCAGTATAGAAAGAGCTAGAGTATAAATAATAGATTTTGTAACACCATTGCATTTTCTCAGATGGGCTTCCATTTATGCAAGAGAGGCAAAGCAATGAGAAATGTAGAGCTTAGAGACCAGGCTCACCTGGAGACACTGTGAGGTTCACGATGGCACCCCCTCGCAGGTCCACACCTGCTAAGAACCCCTCCCTGCTAAGGTGGGCACCTCATTTTGCGCCAGAACAATGGATTTGACATTCATTTATGTTGTCTCACACCCTTTGGTGCAGCTAAAACAGTCTGATATTCACCTTTCAGAATACTGATTTCAAAATGCTTACCTTCCTATCGGGAAGCATGGTGGGCTTTGTATCTTTAAGTATCTCAAGAGCATATGGTAAGGAAAAGCGAGATGCCACCATTTTCTCCGCTGTGAGGGTTTTAGCTTGCTTTTATATTTCTCTGCTGAGATCCCTAAACTCCCAAGTGTATGATTTCTTTATGAGCAAATGGACACTATTGGCAGATTCCACAGACCTCCACAGGCCTAGTTAGAAATATGTCGCCTCCCCTGAGCCTCGGCCAAGAGTCAACGAGGACAAAGGAAACCCAACCCAAGATGGCACCCGAGCCTTCCCTTTCCAGGTCATTGACCAGCCTCTAGGGGCAGAATCCCACCTGGCTTAGAATTTGAGATAAGGTGTGGATGGCTTGTGGTCTGAAGGGAATATAATGAATTGATATTCTAGATAGGTTTACTAAACATCTTGTTGTGTCATATTTACCTTGTCAGTCAGAGGCTGTATCCAAGTAAATACTCTGTGAAAACTTGACCTAAAAATACCATTTAGTATCCCAAAGAAAGAAAAGGAGTTCTGAAACTATTTCAACTTTCTAAGTCTTTAAGGGGCTGGGGTAGATCGTTCAGGGAAGTTGTTCTTTTCTTAAAATATTTTAAGATTTTTAGTTTATTTCTGGAAAGCAGCATATCTCTAAACATATTCTCATTTCTTGCATTTTTGTTTGTTTGTTTTTTAAGGTAGGCTCCACTCCAGTGTGGGGCTTGAACTCACAGCCCATAGATCAAGAGTCACATGCTCTACCAACGGAGTCAGCCAGGCACCCCCACGCCCATATTCTCATTTCTAACACATAACCCACTATTATACAAATAGAGCATATTATTGGACAAACAGGTAAAAAAGTAAACCCCAGGTGAAAAAGCTGGGAAGCAGCTGTAATTCGGGGTGGGGAACACTGAACTTGGCATCCCTTGGCCAAGGTCTGAGGCTCTCCCTGCTCTGATCTTCTTAGTGACGTTGGACAAGTCACTTAATCTCCCAGTGTCTCTGTGTCCTCACTCATGAAATGAAGGCAGCAGTTTCCACAACACAGTTGGGACAACTCTATAGTTATGTGGGAAACTCTGCTGTATTGTGGTCACTCAACAGAACTTGAATGTTACCAGCAATGCACTTAGAACCCACCCAGTAATCAAGGATATCCACGCATCCTCGGGGAATTCTGCAGATCTCCCCCCAGTTTCCACATAGACAAAGGCAGAATCGGGTGCACAATTGAGACTCTGTTCTAATCTAAAGAATGGTTCTTGTCCGTGATATAAAACTGACATGGTCAGCTACTTACCAACACTCACTCTATGCCAAGCATCTGTTCTCAGTGGTCTGTATCATGTTAACTCATCTAATCTCCCCAGTAACCCTCGGAGGGAGCAAAGCATATCCCCACTTCACAGATGAGATCACTGAGATTTAAGGAACCGGTATTCAGACCACACATTGTCAGCCTGCCTGCTGTGTTGTCTCTTTTGTATCAAAGTGAAGCCTCCAACAAACATAAAAAAGAAAACAATGTGGAGGAAGGAGGTTGTCACATAAAGGGACACATTTGCTCGTGTTTCTGCTTTGGCTCTTTTCCCCCGCCTCCCATGAGCCAGTGATCTTCTTTATTTCAGCTTTGCATTAGCCATTCTAAACAGTTTTCAATTTGATGAATAACTTGGTTATCTGTTTCTATTGCTAAATGTCTATGGTATTTGTGCTTGGCACCAAATTGTTCATTAATCCAAATCCCCCAGGCTTCTGCTGGTTGAGAGAAAGAGAGAGACAGACTCACTGTCCGTTCAAACAGTTGCCATTTGGTGGATAAATGGTTCCAAGCTGCTGCTTCTCCCCAGTACTTACTGGAATGGGGAGAAGTAAACACTGGGTGGTCTGTTCTCCATTACAGGAACCTGGTGTGTCTTGGTATGGGTACCCAAACGTTTCTTTAAAACATGAGGTGATTGGAGCACCTGGATGGCTCAGTCGGTTAAGCGTCTGACTCTTGGTCCTGGCTTAGGTCATGATCTCAGGGTTGTGGGATCAAGCCCCACATGGGGCTCTGCGCTCGGTCAGGAGTCTGCTTAAGGTTCTCTCTCCCTCTGCCCCTATCCCATTTGCTCGCTGGCTTGCTCTCAAATAAAATAAATAAACCTTTAAAAAAAAAAAAAAGAGGTTACTATTTTTGAGGTTTCACATATACGGGTATTGCTGGGGATTACTGCTGAAGAATTTCATGGTGACACTCAAACATAAAAATGTCGCTCTTCAAGCACCATTTCCTCCTTGCTCGGCCACATTTTTACTTGGGGAGCCCAGCAATGTTACAGATGAGGCCCCAGAATGGCTCCTTGGAGTCAGGTGTGGGCAGGCTGATGACTTACAGAGCCAGCATGGTTCACTGGGTCCCTAGAGACGCTAGAGCAGGGAGCTGGCAGACCCCTTGGGGGGCAGCCAGGCCATGATTCTGCAGACTGCAAAGCTGACAATCCAGAGACAGGACAGACCATGCAGGGGCCTCCCAGCTTGAGGCAGAGCTTCCCCGAATCCTCGGTCTCTGTCTTTCCCCAGATCCACCGCAGTGTCTAGAAAGTCTCAGTCTCCACGCTGACAGCTAAGCATGACACAAATGCTATCCTGTTCATACTGGCTTTATAGGCAGAAGAATTTGCAAGCTGTAGACCAGACGGTAGGTGTGCGCTGGCCTCCCAGTGCTGGGGGTCAAGAGGAAAGTGAGGGAGGGAAGACTTTCATATACAAAACTTCAATTATCCACTAGTTTGTCGTCTCCATATCGTCATCTCATCTCCATAGGGAGAGATGCGAGAAGCATCAAAAGAAAAAGCGTTGGCACCTCCAAGAGTTTACAGTGAAACTCAGAAGTCAGGAAGGAGAGGTGAGAAAAGGAGGAAGGGGGTGCTCATTTCCAAATACCACGGGCACATGATCCCAGAAAGTGTTAGCAGGTGATCAGGAAGGCTCCAACCCAGCCTGGGTAGGTGGCAGGGGTGACACTCACTCCTTTTGGAGGATCAGTAGAGGCACAGGGGAGACCTGGCATCTCTGTGCCTGGGAAGGAGTTGGGGAGCTCATCAGAGGTGGCGGAACAACCAGGAGTCACCGGTGCCCCGCTCTGCCACCCAGCCAGCTGGGTGACCTCGGGAAGGTTCCTACATTCTGCAGGGTTAGTGGGGGCAACCGTGAGCTGTCTGGATTCCAAATAAGAGGGGACAAAACAAGCATCTTTAAACAGGAATGGGAGTCCAGAGAGAGCAAAGGATGAAGTCTGTCTGTCTGTACATCTGCAAATCCCCTTTGGCTGGTGAGCTCAGGTCTTCTCTGACTGCTCAGCCCATTCCATGATGGAAGAGTTCCCGGGAATGTTTAACTGAAAGGAAAAATAAAATAGGAAATACCTACTGGGAGGGAACAGTCAGAAGATTGCTAATCATTTTGGGTGAAATGATAGCTAATGAGCTAGACTGATTGCTCTTCTATATGTGTTTATATGCCCATGGAAATATCTAGAAAGATGCACATGAAACAGCTAAGAGTTACTGCCTCCAGGGAGAGTCACCTAATTTCATTTGACAGGAAGTTGATTTTTTTTTTAACATGTGCCAATATTGTTCTTTCAATTTTGTTTTTTTAAATAAACTTGATGTTGGACTGAAGGAAACGGAAAGCCCAGAAAAATTGTTCTTCCAGCATTTTCTTTTTTTGCAAAATCCCTTTCATATCTTCCGGGCACATTGAAAATGTCCATGTCTACCATGTGGGGAGAGGATGTTCCATATCAATGTCCCAAGCCCAGCTGGGCCACCAGGCTCTGAAAGTCTCCAGCCTCTGTTCCTGAAAGCAGATTCACGACCGGGAATGCTAACCCAGGGGCAGTCTGAAGTAGTGTCCCAACAGGTGAAAATTGGAAGAAAGGTGTTCCAGACAGCATGAGGCTAAGGGAATGTAGATGTCACCAGTCTTCACCGTTGGTGGTCTTCACCATCGGTGGTCCCATTTGTTAAAGAAGTTACCGGTATAAACTCCTCATCAGGGGCGCCTGGATGGCTCAGTGAGTTAAGGCCTCTGCCTTCGGCTCAGGTCATGATCCCAGGATCCTGGGATGGAGCCCCGCAACGGGCTCTCTGCTCAGCGGGGAGCCTGCTTCCCTTCCCCTCTCTCTGCCTGCCTCTCTGCCTACTTGTGATCTCTGTCAAATAAATAAATAAAATCTTTAAAATAAAATAAACTCCTCATTACCCCCAACTCTGAGAGACTCACCAGTTTTGCAGAAGTTGATTTGCAGTAACGACAAAGGGGAGTAAATGCGGGTCTCCCGAGACACATGAACGCCCACCCCAGAGTACTGAGCACAAGGTGCGGAAATCATTTGTCTCTACATCTGACAACTTACCTGGGCTGCCAGGAGGGAGCCGGGACCGTCTGCCCCCATCCTGAGAACCCCCAAAGCCCCCACTCAGAGCTGAGTACTCAGTGCTCCGTGAATGCTTATTGAAGGAGTAAAACAGAAGCACAGTAAATAAATAGGAAGAATGTGTCTTCTGTGGGAGCCAAACAGTGTGACTGGTCTGATCACATCTGTTTAAAGCCATGCCCAAGAGCAAATAAAATCTGCTGACGTGTCTTAAATCCATCTGAAAGATTTCAGAGAAAAAGTGAGATGCCTCTTCAGTTTCTAAAGAGAGCTATTGGAATGCCAGGGGAACCTGTGTTTCAGAACACCATTAAAGTATTGGAATAAAGTCTCCACGTTTTGATTACTAAAAATAAGCATCCCTCGGGGTGAGGGAGGGAGCACAGAAGCACATGGAAGGGTGTGCACACAGGACAAAGGAAGCCAATGGCAAGAGCTGAGAAGACAAGATTGGCCAAAGTGGGAGCACACTGAGGCTTTCTGAAGTCTACAGGGAAGGGGTCTTTCATGCCAGCGTAAGGACAAGACTCACAAATGGTTTGGAAGAAGAGGAGCAGGGAGAGGTCCTCTCCTCAATCATCACTGAAACAAACAGCAGGGAAACTCTATGGCCTCCTACCCTCCAACCATATAGAGGGAAGGGAGCAGGGATAATTAAAGATGGCGTCCATGTCCTGATGGCCAGAATGGGCAGTGACCTTCCATACTGGGCCTGCGCCCAAGGGTGTACACCCTGGGCCCCCTGCCCACAAAGGGAGCTCCCCCAGCTAGGAAGGGTCACTCTTAACAGCCACTCCATGGAATACATGCGAAGATGTAATATCACCAAGACATTTGGAAATCCCAATGAACTGGACAGAGCACAGCACGCTCTCTGAGAAGAGAACATGAAACCGGAGAAATCTATTAGCATTCTTGGAGGAGGTAGAAACAGGGCCGGAGACGAGGCAGAAACCAGGGATGAATTATGTTTAGACTTTCAGAATTCCTTCTGAGAAGGTTCCACCCCAGGGGTCACTCGCAATAGTAAGTTGCTCCAGAATGTGCGGGGAAATCGCCACAGATTGGAACTGTCCTTAGAGAGAGGAAACAAAAGATAGGATAAACAGGTACTTTGCTGGATGGAGAATTATAAACAGTGGGGATCCCCAAGGATCACTGGGGCTCCCAGACTTCGTTTCAGTGTCCATAGATCATCTGAAGGAGCGAGTGCTCGGATGATTCCAGGCCTGCGGACGGAGAGCAGATACATGGCGGATGACAGCAGAGCACCCTTATGAGTTAGCAAGAAAATACACATTGAAGCCTCAGTTACTGCATTTAGGAGCACAGCATCCAAACGATAACAAAATGGACTCTGTCCAGCCTATTTACAGCCCAGAAGGGGATCTTGGGGGTCTTTGCAAAATGTTCATTTGCTGACAGCCATGCAGGACTACGTGTTCAGAAAGTGCCAGAATACTTCCAGAAACTGCTTTGGGAGCTAAGCCCAAAATAGGATTCTCCCAGGACTAGACCCAAACCTGGGGATTTTATGACTTTCCCCCAGAGAAAAATATCTCAGTACTGTAGAATGGTAAGTAAAGTCACCACCCAGATAAAAGACTTGCCTAAGAAGCTGGATTGCTTTGTTCTTCAGTGTGGAAAAATGAAGCCAAAAAGATGATATGGTCAAAGCCTATTAAGCCTTGAAAGTTACTGGGGTGGAGGGGCACCCAGGTGGTTCAGTCCGTTAAGTGTCTGCCTTCAGCGCAGGTCATGATCCCAGGGTCCTGGGATCAAGCCCCACATTGGGCTCCCTGCCCAGCAGAGAGTCGGCTTCTCCCCTTCTCTCTGCCCTTCCCCACTGCCCATACTGGCTCGCTCTCTCTCAAATAAATAAATAAAATCTTTTTAAAAAGTTTTACTACGATAAGAAAAACAACCTTAGTTTTTCCAAGTTGCTGCCTGTGCATTTTACAGTAGGAGAACCCTACTCACACCCTGGACATTTAGGTCAGGACTCAAATTTAGGGTTCCCTGCCTTGCTTTTTCCAGGGTACATTTTGAATTAACCCTTAGAGTTCAGCCCAAGAAAAGGGAGTGACCTCCACCCCCACCACCCTGTAAGGAGTGGGTGCTTGCTACCCTGCTCTCTGTCCCCTGCTCTCTCTCAACCTGGGATGGAGGCCTGCCCCTCGCCTGCCTCCCTGTGCACCCCACCAATCCCACTCTTTCCTGGACCTGTTAGTAATAAATCTTGTGACTCTAATTCCTTGATGTGGGCTATTGAAACCGCACCTTCAATCAGAAACAGCCCTGTGGATCTCACTTGTCCAAAGTGGGAGCCTGGATGCTGAGGGGACCCCCTGCTGACCCGTGGCAGGGGAGGGAGTCCTGTGCCCCCCTCATAGAGCAGGTCATAATCTGCAGATTCTTTATGTAATACACCAGCTCCGGCTTCTCAACACAGTTATGGGGAGAGTGAAGGAGGTCTCGTTCATCAAATCTGAGACAAACAGACCGCACAGGAGCCCTTGGAATTTGAAAGAGGAACTTGAAGTCAACCTTGATTTCAATTAAAGAGGATTGGGTCCCACGCTCAGTTGTCAGTTGAACCAACTGAGTTCCTTAAGACATGGCACAGCCAAAATGTTTTCACAGGTAGGGGGTGGAGGGCATGAGAATAGGCTCAAGAAATGTTACCAGTAAATGAATGAGGGGTTAGACGCCATTGACAACATACCTCTGTGCTTGTAAGGCCGGTGGAAGGACTTCTTGGGACCGGTGTTGGACCATCCGCTCCCTCCCTGTTAGGAGTCTGTGCACACGAGGGAGAGAATCCTCAATCAAATCAGTTTCAGCAAAGTAAGGAGCTCTGTTGGCTCCCACAGCTGGAACGGGTACTCCTATAACTCAGAGGAGGTGTAGGGAGAATCACATGCTGGAATGGCGTGGGGAGCCCTGAAAATCTTCATCAGCCCCAGAAAAGCTCACCTGATAAAGTGCAATTTTAGTAAAAACAGTGTGCCAACTCTGCCAGCACAGCTTCCCCTGCCAGCACTCATACCCACCAGCCTCCCCATCAGGTAGCTACCTGCAGACCCGTTCTCTGGAATCAGAGACCAGGAAGGGGCTCCCCCATAGCCACAGCCCAGGACAGACTCTGATCGGTCAGCCCGGGTCACGCACCAGTCACTGCTTTATTGAAAGTGCTTGTTAAGTTATCTGTCTCAGCAGCCTTGACTTTAAAAGGATAAAGTGATGGACTCGGCCTGAGTCTTAGCAGGCACCCAGGGTCAATGACGCATGATGTGACTTACCAACCTAGCAAATCCCTACAATTTCATCACCTGGGAGAGCTCGTTAAAAATGCTGAAGAGGGGCACCTGGGTGGCTCAGTGGGTTAAAGCCTCTGCCTTCCGCTCAGGTCATGATCCCAGGGTCCTGGGATCGAGCCTCCTTCCTCCTCTCTCTCTCTCTCTCTCTCTCTCTCTCTCTGCCTGCCTCTCTGCCTACTTGTGATCTCTGTCTGTCAAATAAATAAATAAAAGTCTTTAAAAAAAACAAAAACAGGGGCGCCTGGGTGGCTCAGTGGGTTAGGCCTCTGCCTTTGGCTCAGGTCATGATCTCAGGGTCCTGGGATCGAGCCCCGCATCGGGCTCTCTGCTCAGCAGTGAGCCTGCTTCCCCCTCTCTCTGCCTGCCTCTCTGCCTACTTGTGATCTCTCTCTCTCTCTCTCTCTCTGTCAAATAAATAAATAAAATCTTTAAAAAACAAACAAACAAACAAAAAACGCTGATGCCCAGGCTCTACCCAGGGATTCAGATTCGGCTGCTCTGGAATGGTTCCTGGGCAGTATGACTGCTCCCTCCTCTTCTTGAGACCTCGGGAGGGGCTCCCAGGTGCTAAAAATGGACCCCCACCCCCGCCCCAGCCCATCTTGTACAAACCCCTGCTCTCCCTACAGCCTCATCCTCTGGCTTGTCCAGCTCCTGGGGCAGGTCACACTTTGGAACATGCCTGGAATCCTTACCCTACTCCCCTTCTCTTGCCCACCACCTCCGCCCGCCCCCCACAGACTCTTGCACACTTGGAAAACTTCCCTCCCCACCCTGCACCCCATCCTGGGCTGAAGGCGCCTCATGCCCATGTTCTGTGTCTCCGCAGCCAGAGTCTGTGTTCTGTTTTATTGACAGTGATTGTTAAGTGATCTGTCGTCCAGCCGTGACTTGCTGCCCCACGCGGGCTTGCACCGCAGGAATCGATGGCACGCTCATACAGCACATCAGGCGTGGGCTTGGGGTGCTTAGATCTCTGGTTTAGTAGCCAGTCATCGGGTGAACACCTGACTTTACTCAGCCTCAGTTTCTCATCTGCAAAATGGGGATGGCCGTAGACCTTAGCTTAAAGAGTCTAGAAACGTACTTAGCCAGCACTTGACATAATGTGAGAGCGCGTCAAAACGCAAGCCAGGATTACTGTCAGTCTTCCTAAAAACAAATCCTTCAGAACAGCCCACGAGACACACCACCTTTTTGGTAAAGCCTTCCCTGGGCTGTTAGTTACTCACCCCTCACCTTCCTCTAATACTGGTTTCTACCAGCAGTGCAAAAACAGGGTCTGTCTTATTTATTTCTTTATCCCTTAGGGACTAGCATGCCGTAGTTCTTTTTTTTTTTAATTTTTTTATAAACATATAATGTATTATTAGCCCCAGGGGTACAGGTCTGTGAATCACCAGGTTTACACACTTCACAGCACTCACCATAGCACATACCCTTCCCAGTGTCCATAGCCCCACCACCCTTTCCCTATCCCCCCTCCCCCCAGCAACCCCCAGTTTGTTTTGTGACAATAAGAGTCTCTTATGGTTTGTCTCCCTCCTGAGCCCATCTTGTTTCATTTATTCTTTTCCTACCCCCCAAGTCCCCCACTTTGCATCTCTACTTCCTTATATCAGGGAGATCATATGATAGTTTTCTTTCTCTGATTGACTTATTTCGCTAAGCATAATACCTTCTAGTTCCATCCACATCATCGCAAATCTAGCATGCCTTAGTTCTGAATATGCACTTATTGACCGAGGACTCAGGCCCTGGATGTGGGAACACCCTGTGTGTACCCAGAGGAAGGGAAAGTTGGAGCTGCCAACTTGCCTGTCTCTGAGAGAGCTTCAGCCTTACGTAGAGCCTTGCCTTTCGGAAATGCCCTGCCCTTCCGCCAAACGGCCCCACTGTCTAACCATGGAGGCTGGGGGGCAAGGCTTCAGTGCTGGGCCCGACACAGCCCATGTTGGGTGATAGGGAGCTAGAGCCACACAAGGGGAGATCTCTAACCCAAGGCTCAGAGTACAACCTAGGGGAGAACCCGGAAGTGGCCACGCTCTATAATAGGAACTGTTTATAAGAAGTCAGCCACGCTTTGAGTTAAGTGAGTTTCTTTGGCGAATAGAGTGCTGAGTTCCATAACCCGGTGTTCTAAGAATTTCTTATTGCAAAGACCTGCGGAATTGTCAATAAGCTGGTTGGTTTGGCCAGTATAGATGGATTGCTCAAGGCCAACATGACCCCATACTGCTCTTTTGGGGGACTGCCTTTCTCTTGATAGTCTAAACTATGTAAAGGCCAAATCTCTACTTTCGTGATGTCCAAATATAGCCTCACACATCTCTCCTCGTGAGGATAAAAAAAAAAAAAAAAAAAAAAAAAAAGAAGCCGTCTGTATCCCTTTCCTGAATCATGGACTTACGTCATAAGAATGGATCGCCTCACAAAATGGCGGCCAATCTTGTAGCAGGAGCTCGAGCGTTCCCACGGCCCGGTGCCCCTCTCAAACTGTATTTGTTTGCAGTTTCAGGGTGACAATATTATCAGCCTGCCCCTACAGACGATGAAATTGAGGTATGGAGGCTCTAAGTCCTGCTTCCAAAGGTCCACCCTCAGGCAAGGACCACACTGGAAAGGCTGTCCGGTCTTCCAAACCCAGCAGTGCTTGTGGCTGAGTCACTGTGGGGGCTACCTTGCTGAAGGATCCCCTCTCTCATTAGCAAGAAGCTTTAGAACTGAGAAGGGCACAATCCCGCAAATGGTATTAATGGATGGACCTCAAAGGCGCCTCTGTGCCGTCGGGCTCTGTGCCTGCCTCAGTGGGCCAGGGCTGTCCTAGGATTCTCTGGAATAAACCGTGAGGTCTGGCCAAGGTGCGGGGGGGCGCTCTAGAAGAATGCCAGGAGAGCCCTGGGTTGGGAGGTGCTGGACTTTCCACCCGACAGAACCCTAGCATTTTACAAATCAGAGCTGAAAATGATCCCCAGTTTGGGGAAATGATACTTAGAGCCTGTTGGGTGGTGACCTCACTCTTTGGGGGAAATGGGCAGTGCAACTTTAAAGATGAGCAGTTGTCTTTATGGCGTTTTTGCACCAAGGGGACCACGCTTTCTATGGCCCCATGGCACAGCAGGCTGAAACAGTAGCCCCCTTTCTCACCTGTTTTGCAGAAGCCAGATTTAGAAGGCTGACTGAGTTGTGACTTCACAGGACATAGGGATTTCTTCCCCTTGCCCAAAGCCTGCTTCCCCAGAGCTAGCCTCCCCTCCTGGCAGACAGTCCTAAGCGCAGGCGAAGCCTTGCAGCCTGTGTGGCCTTCAGCAAGTGAGGACTGCGATAGTGCTTAAGAGAAACATCAAAATTGGATAAAAATTCAGAATTTTTTTCCAAAGAGCCAGATGAGTAGGCTTGGAGGAGAGGTGAGGGGGGCCAAGGGAGGGATTGGTTCGACGCAAAAACACTTGCTCTGGCCTATTTGCGTTCCATCCAAAAGATGTTTCTCGGGGAAAGTTGCCAGTCTCTTAAATATCCCAACAGCGGCAGAAGAGCCGAAGGTCCTAGGCAACCTTGGGGAGGAGACATTTTTCTCCTGGAAAAATAAGCGACTGAGTTAAGGGAAGTCGCCACCCTGATGCCCTCCCAAGAGCGGCCTTGGTGGCCTTGCCCTGGCAGCCCCAGAAGGCCGGGCCCGGCGCACCGCAGAGACCGCTGTATCCACACCTCCTCCGGGGTGGCAGCCGTCCTGCGGCCTCCGTCAGGCTCGCAGGCCCCCAACTCGGGACTGCAGCCAGGGCAAGTACCGGGGAAGCAGCGAGGTGCGCGAAGGGGATGCGGGAGGCTTTGAGTCCCGGCGGGGTGGGTGGCCCGGGGTCCCGGAGGGAGGGAGCCTCGAGGTGCGTTGGCGGCTGAGAGCCAGCGGGCCATCCCGGACACCCTCGGACAACTCAGAAGCGGATTTTCCAGCCTCCTGCATGGGGTGGTGGGGGGTAGGGGGGCAATTCTGAGTGAGAGAAATGAACCAGGGGGGTGTGGGTGGCGGCGTCGGGACGACAGTCTGGTTGGAACCGGGTCCTGGGATTTGTCTCCAAGCGCAGTTTCTACTTGGGTTGGATATTTACAGGTTGGATTAGGGGGGCGCTCTGCAGGCCGTCCGGGGGCGCTGGGCCTCCTCGGTCTGGGCTGCCGCGGGGATCGGGGAGCCGGGGCGCACCCTGCACCCCCTGGGCCCGGGTTCCCGAGCTCCCCGCGGCCAGCGTCGGAGCCCCACCGCCCCGGTCCCCGCCCAGCTCGTCCCCCCCCCCCCCACCGCCCGCGGGCCGCGCTGAAACCCGAGCGCGAAGGGGCGGGCCGCGCGGCGGCTGGGGCGGCGGGGCAGCGCCGACATTGGAGGGGACCCGGGGGGAGGGAGGGCGAGGGAGGGGCTCCCGAGGAGGGGGGGGCGCGCCGGGCGCCCGCGGCCGAGGGGGACCGAGCCTCCCGGCTCGCTGCTCCCGCCGGCGGAGCGAGGCTGCCCTTTCTCCGCAGCGTGATTTATTTTCCTCTTCTCTTCTTCTAAACTCTTCTTCCAGGGAGAGGCTAGTGGTAACAGGCCGAGCTGGATGGATGGGTATGGGGAGAGGGGCAGGACGTTCAGCCCTGGGATTCTGGCCGACCCTCGCCTTCCTTCTCTGCAGTTTCCCGGCAGGTAAGCCACTGCCCCCGGCGCGCGGGGACGGCCGGTCGCCGCTCCCGGGCCTCGCCGCCGCCCCTCGGTCATACTTCTGCGAGCCGGTCGGAGCCGAAGTTCGCCGGCGTCCCCGGGACCCCCGCCTCCCATTTCCACCGGTCTTTGTTTCTCCCGCGCCCCGCCGAGGGCACGATGGATGCCCGCGGGGACCCGGGCGGGGGTGGGTGGGGGGAGTAGAAGGACCCCGCCCGGCTGCCACGGGAAGGAGCCGGAGCTGGGAGGTAGCAGGGGCCGGGGGCGCCTCCCTCCTTCCGAGAAAGGGGGTGCCGGGGACGCGCCCCATAGGGGCCCCGAAGGAGGGGGGAGGGAGAGGGAGCGCGGACTCGCGGCGGGGGGGCACTTTCTCCGGCTGCTCGCCCACCAGAGTGCGAACCTGCCGGGTGCCCAGGGGTGGAGCCGGGGCCGCCCCTGAGGTTCCAGGCGGGTCCCCGGCCGCCCCCTCCTCCGGGACCCTGTCCCGTCCCGCCCCACGCTCCTGCCCACGCGGGGAAGCCCACGGACTAGGCTCACGCGAGCCCGGGTTCCTGTTTGATAACATTCCGCGTCGCCCCCTGTTTGTTTTTATTGTGTCAGAAAGGGAGAGAATTTCAGAATTAAAGCTGAAAAAGCCATCTGTTTCCAATGAATCCCCCATAGTTTTTCACAATGTTTTTGGCAGATCGCTGCTTTCAAATTCCTCCGAGCCCGGACCTCTTGTTTTTGTTGGGGGAAGGGAGACCAACTCCACAGAGAAGCATTTGTTCCTTCCCAAACGCTCCAGTTTCTTCACTTTTTTTTTTTTTTTCCCTTTCGGGGGGAGGGGGAAAGCACGAAACTTAAATCCCCAGTCTGTTTTCTTTATAATGTTTCATAAAACTTTATTTCATTTTGGCCATATGCTACTCACAGCCTGGAAACGCCAGTTAAATCCTTTATACCCATTTATTCTCTTGCTTAAAATACAAATAAACCCAGTGTCACGGGCCAAATGGTCCCCGATGCAAGGCGGGATCTCTCGGCCGGCTCCATTGTGTTGCGGGGTGCCGAGGTGTCTGTTTGCAGAAGTGCGAGCCTCTGCGGCCCGGCGCGCATCCGCAGCCCCCGCGCACAACCAAGCTCTTTACAAGGAAAGATTTCGGTTAGACTGGGATTGGGTTGTTTTGTTTTGCTTCCCAGCCAACTGGGTTTCAGGAACTGGCAGAACTGGGCAGTCCGGGCTCTGCCTGGCTGTAAGCTGGGGCTGCCGGCGGGCGGACGCTGCTGGCAGCGGTAAGGGGCAGGCGATCAGTTTACCTTCTTGCCCCAGCCCGGTTGCGGGGGCCTCCGGCGCCAGCGGAGTCCAGCGTGTCCAGCTCAGTCAGCAGCTGCGTGCCCCAAGGGCATCACGGTGAGCCACAACCTGCTCCCAGCTCTGGATTCCACTGAGGAGGCCAGGGCCAAGGACAAGATGGGGGTGGGGGGGGGTCAGTGACCCAAAGAGACCTTGGATCCTCATGCGCCCCGGTCGGGGAATATTAATACCTCTATATAATGAACCCAGCAACGAGTGGCCTACTCCCTCCCCCCTTCACCCACCTTTTAAAAGGCCTTTACCCCTTTTACAGTAGGGCCTGGCTGAAAGGCTGATTTGATTCTCTTCCCAAATAAGAATAATAGTAATAAATAATAAAAAGGACAGTCTTCTTTAAAAAGAAATCCACCTTTTGGAGGAGCAGGACTTTGCGGGGTGTGCATCTCAGTTTGGTCTAGATAAAGATCTGGCCTGTTGGAAGTTTTATCAGATGGGTTGATAAATAGCTTTTGTCCCTTGGCTGCCTTGGGGGATGTGATCTCAGCTTGGAGCTGAAATTGAGAAGAGGGGCTTAGAGGCCCTTAAAACAACACCTTCCCGCTCTTAAAGGGGCAGCGCTTGTTAACTGCTGGAATTGGGGAGAGGAAAGGGAGGGCCGGCGGGACTCCCAAGGAGGCAGCTGCCAGCACCCCAGTGGTGGTGTTTTCCTTGTTGCTCATTTCTCGTCTCCATCTGAAGATCTTTATTTTTAAATGTACCCCTCCACACACTGCTCCCCCCACCATTCCCCCCACCGTGGTCCCAGGAAAGCTGGTGGGTTATATAATTCACAACACACATTCCATCACTTTTGTTTCCTAGAAGCCCATTTCATTTTTGGCTTCAAGGCTGGTAACTAAAACCTGGCAGATAGAACAGATAGCCGCAGCACCGTCGTGCCAACTGGCTCGTGTTTCTTCTACTTTGAGGCCTTGACAGCTGCATTTAGTCAAAGTTGCCCACCTTACTGAAATCTGAGCTTCCAAATACACCGGGGGCTCCAAAAACTTGCACGCGCAAGGAATCTGGGTCAGAAGACAAGTTTCTTGAGAGATGAAATGGTTCCTTTTCGCGGCGAAAGACAGACAGACTATCCTCTTCTTGGACCCAATGGCAGAGAGGCTCCTCTGGACTGAAGTCGAGAAGCTGTGGGTCTGACGGAGAGCAGGGAGAGCCAGCGGGGAGCTGGAGAAAACCCAAAGTCCTGGCAAGTGTAAGGCGTGGAGGCCCCGGGGACCCTGCCTGCAGGGGCCTCTCCCACTGAAGACAGGTGGAATCTAGCTTGAGCAGGCTCAGGAAAGAATAGGTTTGTTCAGCACTAGTTAGCTTGAACAGTTGCCAGGAGTAAACCCAGAGGAGTGCAAATTAAATTGGACATAGTTATGTGGGGAAAGATGCCTTAACCTCTGTAGACTGAGAGGGTATGTGTCTTTGGAGAGTGTTTACAGGGACTCGCCCAGTGCCTGTGGCCCCCTGGCATGCCTGCTGGGTTCCTGACTCAGTAGCAGCCTTCAGGACCCTCCTCCCAGCATGGCTGGCGGATCCCCAGCCTCCTGATGGGAAAGGGTTCTGTGGTAGTCCTCAGGCTGCAAGGCTGTGTGCCTAGACCGTTCTGTGCCCACCGTGGTTGCGATGGACCAGCGGCCGCGTCTAGCTGTGGGCGGGGACGGGGGTGAGGGAGAGATACATAGATGCTTCTTAAACTTCTAAATCACCGTGACTTCATCAAACAGATTGCTAAGAGAAACCCGTCAAAGGGTTGTAGATATGTTGGCCTGTTTCCTATCAACATCGGATGGGTGGCTGTGGTCTATATTCGCACAGGAGTTCTTCAAGTCTGGTGCCTGGACCCACAGCTTCAACCTCCCGCGGGAGCTGCTGGTTAGACCCAGACAAGCTCTGGGCTCACGCCGGACGCACTGAAGCCCATACCCCAGGGTGGGACCCCGCAGTCTGTAACCTGCCAGGCCCTCTAGGGGCTTCTGAGGTGCCCTCCAGTGTGAAGACTGCCCTTCTAAAAATTATTGCCTCTTTTCCCCTCGTTCCTTTCCCTTTACTTTTGAACTGCGCCGGTTACAGAAATGTCAGTCCTCAAAGGGAAACTAAGGCTTGTGGAGACCAAGGGCCGTCTGCAGCGTCCAAGGGCATCTGTGTCATTATAGGGATGAGAAAAGTTCTCCCAGAGCCGGTGCTTAGAAATGTGCGAGCAAGTCAATTTGCTTATCACATTTTTTGTTCTCCCAGTGGGACTTGGTGTCCCAAAGAGAGAGAATGAAGTGATGTCTGGTGGCAGGAGCCAGAGGACAGCGGAGCCAGCTAGCAGGTCGGTGTGTGACACAGCAGAGCCTTGGCTCCCAGGAAGGCCGGATGTAAGATCTTATGGACGGTTTACCTGTTAGGCCCTGAGGGTGAACTGGGAATAAGGAGAGGATTTCGTTTCTTTCTTTCTTCCTTTCTTTCTTTCTTTCTTTCTTTCTCTTTTAAGATTTATTTATTTATTTGACAGAGATCACAAGTAGGCAGAGAGGCAGTTAGAGAGAGAGAGAGGAGGAAGCAGGCTCCCCGCTGAGCAGAGAGCCCAACGTGGGCTCGATCCCAGGACGCTAGGATCATGACCTGAGCCGAAGGCAGAGTCTTTAACCCACTGAGCCACCCAGGCGCCCCAAGGAGAGGCTTTCTGGTCTTGTGGCTGAAGAAGGGAAACCTGTCTGCAAGGTTCAAGTACTTGCTAGCAGTCACCCCAGAGCTCAACGGAGAAGTGGGGACAGGTGGTCCATGGGCTCAGATAAGGACCACTCTGTGCAATGGGGAAGAGGGCGTCCCGGGACCCTGTGGGGGTAAGAGGACGAGGTGGGGACCAGTTTTTAGACTGGGGGACACGTGGTTCCTGCGAAAAATCCCCTCTTTGGTGAAATATGCAAGGCCTGGCACAGAACTGGGCGGAGAACCCCGACTTTCTGTTTTGACTGAGTAGTTGACTACCATGCTGTTCCCATGCTTGGCTCAATTCAACCTGCAGAAAACTGAAGGCGCGGTTTCTTCTAGAGTGACCAACACATCCTAGCATACCCCGGACATTTCTAGTTTGAAAGTTGAACGTCTGCTGTCCTTAGAAACCCTCCCAGTCCTGGACATACCAGGGTGGTGGCTCACCTAAGATTCCTCCCCTCCTGCCCCTGGGGCCAGTCTGTTTAAACTGCCCAGAACGGTGAAGTGACAAGTGTGACGTGGGCCTGTCCCTTCAGTCCAGGTGCTTGGGGCTGGGTCTCCTTCCTACACCCTGTCCTGTCTGTTCCCATTGTCACCTTGCTACAACAGCTGGCCAGCCCTAGGAGCCCCCTCTCCAGCCCCCCGACCCCCGTGCACACCCCCAAATGAGTTGTTCTAAAAGCCCTGCTCGGGAACTCGTGCCTCCTTGTAGCCTTCTTTGGAGCATCCAAAAAGGAGGACCCTCTGACTTCTGGCCCCCGCCCCCGAGCTTCTCCCAGGCCTCATTCCCATGGCTTCTGGCAAATCCCTAGGTCCCAGGTCACTCCTGCCCCCCAGACATACAGACATAGTCTGCCACCACCCCACCATGCCCTCCCTGTGGGCAACCCCCAGAACCCCCGTGCTCATGCCACTGCCCATTTTGGAATGGAAGTGCCCTCTCGATCAAGTTCAGTGCTGTCTCTCGGGGTCCGTGCCATCCCTCCCATGGCCTAGACACCTGTCCCCTTGGCTGCAGACCTCTGTGCTTCCTCGCAGCGTCATTGCTTCGTGGGTCTTCGGTTTTTGTCCTCTCCTAAATCACCAGTTCTTTCAATAAGGGCAGAACCCCATTTTCTGTTTCTTCATACCCTTCTCCTTGCTGCACACCCTGAGTACAACCCATGCGATCCTGGGAATGGTAGGGCCCTTGGGTTTTTGGTATTTCTGTTTTATTTTCTCCCAAGAGACAGAGACCACGGGTTTTCTTTTATCCCAATCTTTTTTCTAAAATAACTTTTTTTGGTTATAAAAACAATCCTCACTTTTAAATCTAAAAACCGAAAAGGATAAGTAAGTAAATGAAAATAACCCAAATTCCAACCTCGCGCAAAGATTACGCACATCCTCGGAGATATAATAACTTATGTTGTTATCTCCAAAGTATGATCATCTGAATGGGGAACAATACTTTTTAAACCTCTTTTCATTTATGGAGTGGTCACAGGACACCAGGAGCTCATTAAAACTCATTAAAGCCAAATGCTTTAAATACAACACCTCCTGAGCTCACCACCCCTTCCTCACTGAACGTCATCACTCCCACTGCCCTGAAGAGGAGACAGAGGGTCAGAGAGGCTGCCTGACATTACATAGCTAGCTAGTGACAGAGCCAGAGGGAGAACACAGACCCCTCCCCTTATCCATATCCCCAATTTTGAGTAAACAAGCCCATTAAGTTTGTTTTGTGGCATCTGAGAGTTTGTATTATGGATCCTATAAGGCTTTAAGGTGGGGAAAAATAAGGAACAAAATCAGGAGCTATTCGATAGTAGAATGAGGAGAGACCACATTTTCTGCAGACCTAACATTTTTGCCTCCTCCCAAGGGCCCTCTCTGCTCCCTATCCGTTCCCTCACTTAGTATTTCAAAGAAGAAGATGCCACCCAGCCATAGGTCAGGAAAACAAGTTGGCAGGGCTGTCATTGTGCAAATTTTCCCAAGTCAGATTTATGTCTTTTGGGTTTTGCTTATTTATTCATTTCATGCACCATTTCACCCAAGCAGTCGGAATACCTAGACGCCTATTAAAGTGGTCCGTCTGCACCCAGGTCCCTGCAGAAAGGAGCCCATTATTGCTTCCCATGCTGAGGAATGGCCCATGAACACAGGCTCACACATGTGTGCGCCAGCCGGGCGTGTGCCCAGCTGGCGTGCATTTGCCCTCCCACCGCATGAGGAAGGTGGAGGAGGGAGGCCTGCCCGTGGACAGCGGTGAGGGCAAAAAAACCACTTCAAATGAACTTGGACCTGGAGCGGCCAAGCAGATGAGCCCAGGGTTCCTGGAGGCAGAGCCAGGATGGAAAATTATCATTACGAGAGCCAGCCCCTAGACTCAGGAAACGGGGTTATACCTCAAAGCAGGAAGACCAAATTGCACACCTGAAAGCTTCGTTTATATAGGAAAAATGATGTCTTTGCCCATAACCGCCCTCCTTGTGGAACTCAGGGTAGCTCAATGCTATGCCCTAAGACAAGATGCTCTGGGCATGACATCTCGCTCCCCGCTCAGCCCTTGGCTGGCATGGGCCCCTCTTACCCAGAGGAGCCCTCAGCCGACAGGTGCTTTTTTGAATTCCCCGTTTGCCATTGATCAGGCTCCCCATGGCCCCAGCGGAATCGGTGGGGGGAGGGTGTCCTGTTTGGCAAGCTGACCTGTGCCCTTTTCCTTGGCGTGCTTTCTTGTAGCAACTTGGCCTGCATGGCTGGGTGGGATGAGGGGGCAGTGCCTCCTGCCTCAGCTCCGTGGGTGGCAGTGGACCTGGGTGTGCTGCTTGAGGTATCTGGTGTCCGACAGGCCGGTGGTGACGCCACGATGATCCCGGGCAGGTCCCGGGCATCTCTGAACTCAAGGAGACTCCAGGACACTGTCCAGGCCCGAGTGTGCCCCATCCTGGCACCAGATCCATTCGCTGCCCCATCCTTGAGTCCCTGCTGAGGGGACAGAAGAGAGTGCGGGCAGCTGTTGAGGCCAAAGCCAGAGTCCCATGCTGGGTGCAGGCAGGCTGCCCCTCCCCTTGGTGCTGCTCCGTGCCTCCGCGGCCCAGAGTGAGCAGGGACAGGACCAGGTCTCTGGCTTTATGGGCGACCTTTCCACAGAGGCCTGGTCGGCCCTGTTTTTTTTAAGCCATTCTGTGCAGGCTCTGTCTGCTTGACCCCGAAGAAAGCCACCACCTCCTAAAAATAGTATTCTGATCATGCCGCGCACTTCCTGAACGTTTTCCTGGGGCTCCCCACAATCAACCACATCAGAGTCTGAAATCAGGCTGGGGTGGCAGGGTCCAGGCAGGAGAACAGAACCACAGGGGGTATTTCCATGGAGGGACTTGAGTCTAGGGGATTGCTGGGTGCTTGTGGGAGCACCTTGGGAAAGGCCACGAGGGTCCACAGAGGCACGCATGCCACAGGAAGCCTCTTGGTCCCCGTGGGGTGTGGGGGACCAAGGCTAGAGGAATTGTGGGGGCAGGTCTCCGAGGAGGGTGGGGTGATACCAGCGCCCCCTTGTGGCGGAATCTAATGGAGCTGGGGGACCCCTGGCCCCCCACACTGCTGAGGAAAGCGCTTTGGAGCTCGGTGACGTTTGCTACTAGCAACCAACTAGTATTTCGGCTCCAGCCAACCTCCGCTGTTCCCGAGGCCAGTGTACCTCCAGACCTCTGTCCCACGTCACCTGCCAAATCCCATTTGCCCTTCCAGACCGGGATGAAATGCTTTTCCCCGGGCACCCTCTCCTGCCTCCGTCCTTCCATCTTTGCTGCGACTCAGGATTCACGTGAAACGTGTTTGCTCTGCCTTCTAGAAGGTTGGGAGCTGCTTGCACCTGAGCAGAGACACCCACGGACTTGCCCTGAACAGGCTGAAGCACCTGGTAGAGTCCAGAACTTGGAGCAAGTAAATGAATCTGGGCAGTTGCTGTGCTACAGCCCCCCCAACACACACACACACCCCTACCCCCACCCCACCCCCCACGCCTTGCCCCAAGTCGGACAAAACCGACCGGATCATGGGGCTTGTATTCCGAACGAGACTTACCCCTTTAAGAGGAGGCAGGTTTTCCCCCTCTCCCGGCTCACCCCACCCCTCCCACACGGCCACTGAAACCCGATCTAATCCCTTTGCACGCGGGTAATTTATTGGTCTATTGGGCTTTTCTTGGTGGCAAATTGCATTGTCTTTATTCCTGGGTTCTGGCCGTGGAGCGGCTCCCCGCATTCCTGAGACTCGTTTCTCAGGGCGATCCTTCACACCCCCTCCGCGCACAGTGAAATAAGTTTTATTGGGCTTCTTTGTTATGCAAACAGGGCAGTAATAATCAGGCTATTATTCCGAAAGATTGGGCTTGATTAACAGTTCAAAGGAGGTCTCTGAAAGCAGCGAATGCCGCCCCGGTGCGTAAATATTTTCCTCCTGCCCGGGTGGGTACGGCGGGGGCCCCCCCGAGCTCCCTGCCCCCAGCTTGCTGTTTCCAAGGGGCTCTGGGTCACTATTGAAAGGGAAGGAATTAAGTCAGGCCGGCAGTGGGGCTCTCATTCCTCTCGCGGACACGTCTCAGCCCACAAAGGAAGCAGTCTGGAGCCCACCTCCCCCCAGAAGTGAAATGTTACCTTTGCACATAGAAACCCCCAGCAGCCCCCACCCCCACCCCCCCGAGACCTAGCAGAGCCCGGGGTTGGGGGGATACTTAAAAAAGGCATCAGATCTGGTAAGATGCTTTGAGTGCGGGGTGGGGAAGATGGGGTGACCCCCCAGCTGGGGGGTCCTCCAGAGGCTGAGGATGACGACACAAAGGGACCATTAGATAAAGCGATCTTGATGAAGTTGATGGCACAGAGAGGCAAGGAGTTCCGGCCCCAGCGGCACAAGTCCAGAGGCCCCAGAGTCGCTCTGCCCAATGACACAGCGGCTGAGAGGGAAATGAAGTTCAGGAGAGCTGAGTTCCCATCAGATTCTTGATCCCCTGGCTCTGCTCATATGGGCGGTCTTGGATCCAGCCAGAGGTGGCCGGGGAGCCAGAAGGGGCCGCTTTGCCGTCTGCGGGTACCAGGCAAGGCGGGGGCAGCCGCCGGCTTCTGTCACCCCGAAAGCACCAAGGGCACCTCGATCTGCAGAGCCTGGTCTCCTCTCCTTGCTTCCTTTCTTGGACATTCACATCAGGAAAAGGCCAAGCCTTCCTGCCTGGAATTAAGGTCTCCGCTTTTCTTTCTTTCTTTCTTTTTTAAGATGCGGTACATAAAAATCAGCCCCTCTGTGGTTTCTTTGGCAGGTGACACCGCAGCCAAGAGCTTTTTCCTTTGATGCTGGGCCAGGTTACATTCAGATTCCTGACCTGGGGTGGCCTCCAGCCCGTGATTTAGCGGAGTAGACAGGGTGTGGCAGGATGACTCCAATGGGCGGTGGAGGGCCCCTCGGCTCTCCCCCTGGGGGGACTGTCCAGCCCTGGCACGCTGGAAGCCCTTCCATGAGACCCCCAGGAAATGACGGCTCCTGCATGACCACTTCAGGCAGACCCAGGAGGGCTGCATTGCCACCTGGAGAGAAGGCAGGGGTGGGGCGGGGCGGGGGAGCCCTCAAGTCTGGTCCCAGCTGGCCCCTGGCCTCTCGTACACCCTTGTCCCACCCTGAGCTCTAGCTCCTCCATCTGTGGTGGGAGACCTTGGCCAGGAACCTTAAATGAGAGCTCACTGTCCATTTGGGGGATGGTCACTGTCCTGGGAACCGAGGGTTGGCGCTGGCCCTACCTCAGGGACTGGGCGTGGTCCAAGAAAACCCATCTCGGTGTCAGGAATTTTAGGACCTGGATCCTTCTCAGCTGGTGTCCCCAGAAAGGTAGGGCACACGCACTTCAAAAAGCAGAGAAAAGAGCCCCCCAAAAGCTGGCGCCTGTGTGAGCCAGGCATGCTTGCGAGCAGCAGATGAAGATGGAAACTCTTGCCCGCCGAGTCAGAGTCGCCGTAAGGATCTGGCGTTGGAACGGTTTGCAGTCCACACGGGCCAGGGAAGATCGGGGCGTCGTTATTATCATCATCATTTCCTTTTTGGAGAAGCCTGTGTGTCCTGAGGGTGCGCCCCCACGGCGCTCCCCCACACGTGTACATGCGTGCTGCCCATTCCATGAGCCCCCCCACAGGGCAGAGTCTCCTCTTCAGTGTCTTTGTGGCCCACAGCCTGTGGGATCGGCCCAGTGTGTGTGGAGGTCCCTAAAGGGAGAGCCGCTTGGGGCCTGAGAGCTGTGGTTTGTCTCCCGCTGAGGTCAGAGTACCTGGAAGGAGGGGGCTATGGAATGCCACCAGGCCTCAGTTTGCCTGTCTGTTGAATGGGGACAACATAATCCTAGGGCCGTCATAGGGTTAATGGAGATAGCTGTACAATGTGTGGCATACAGTAAGTACTCAGCACACATTAGCTGTGAGGTACATCTAAGTCTCGCCCCCAGATTACCATTTAAGCAAACCAAGTTAACACAAAACTGATTTCCGCCGAGCTGCCTTCCCATGTTCTCAGGGTTTGCTTACATCAGCTCCACTGGTCCCTGGAGTACTAATGACAGTACTGACGCATCTTCATGGCACAGAGAGCAACACTGCGCTCAGAGAGATTAGTGGATTTGCCCGTAGCCACACAGCACTGAGCTCCAGAGCTGGAATTGGACCACGAGCATCTGCCCTTGGAGTTACATATCTTGAAACCCTCCCCACCAACACTGCTTCCCAAAGCGAGGTCCCCCAGCTCCCGAGAACCTCCAGCGTGGGATTGCCCAGTGACGCAGAACCTATCACCAGCTGCCTTGTTGACCCCAAATTCACCCCGGTACTCTGTCTGGGTGGGAAAATGGCCAGCGCTCTCATTTTTCTTTGTGTCCCAGAACTCAAGGTCTGTTCCTTTATTCATGCACAAGAGCAAAGGCGAACTTGTTGCCATTGTGCTTCAGGACCCAAAGTTTCTGATTCTGCCATCTCTCAGAAAACCTGTGGGTGGAAGAGGCATTGTGGGGCGCGTCGGACACCTGGGGGGAAGGGTCGGCATGGCAGTGGGAGAGAAGGCGGCCCGCAGCCAGAGGAAGAGACTGGATCCCAGGAGCTGGGATGGGGGGGTGAGGTGCGAAGCCAATGAGAGGTCTCTTCACGCCTCCCCCCTGTCCTCTCCCCCTCAAGTGCTGGGAGAGTCATCCCAGCCCAGGTTACCCCTTGGTGACCAGAGGTCCTTTCAAGGAGAGGGGACAATGGAATAAGGGGAACCAAGACTACCTGGTCTTCTGGCCCCTGGCCAAGTGAATGTCTCCAGTGATCTGGCCTCCGCAGAGGAGGAGTCAGGAGGGCTGGGGAAGGGGAGGAGAGATGGGGCAAGGCTTATAGTCCCTGAGGCTGAAAGTCCGGGTGCCAGGCATGGTCGGGCTCTGGTGGCAGCTCTCTAATTCACCCCTCCTTGCTGTGTCCTCCCATGGCCCAGTGTGAGCCCGAGCTCTGGTGTCTCTCTCTTCCCATAAGGATGCTAATCCCATCCTCGGACATCCCCCTCAGGAACGTAATCACCTCCCAGAGGCCCCGCCCTTCCAAGTACCATCACACTGGGGTTGGGGCTTCAACACAGGAATTGGGAGGGGACACATTCAGTTCATAGCATCCTCTCCGGTGAAAGACAGTGAGTGAGGTGGTGGGCAAAGCCATCCCAGAGCCCTTGGGAAGTGTGGCGCCCGGCCAGTCACGGTCCTGGACCAATGTGGGTGGGCTGCAGGGGTGGGTGATCCGTGCACAGAGCACTCACACTCAGCACTCCCAAATCCAGGTGGAAGGGCAGAGCCCAGCCAGGGCACTAAGGTGAGGACGAAGGAGAGGTGGGGGAGGGGACGCTCCGGGCCACTGCCCTTCCTGTCCCCTCCCTGTCCCGGCCTGTGACTTCTAACTTCTTACCTTTATCCCCCTCGGAGACCTTTGTCAGGGCCCCCGTTTGTTGATCGCCTACAGGGTCCCAGGCAGAACAAGTGCCCCTTCTCATTCAACCCTTGGCCACTCTCTAAGTTCATAGATAGGAAACTGAGGCAGAGCCAAGTTCCCACAACTACAGAGAAGGGACAGAGCAGGATTGTGAGCCTGACACTCTCCCTCCAGTGCCCACTGCCCACCACTCCGTGTGGCCAGTGTCGCCTTCACACCTCCCCAGGTCTGTCCCTAGGCCTGGGTGACAACATCGGGAACGTTCTCCAGATGGCTGAGAAATGGGATGGGCAGGACTTCAAGGGAGTGAGGGACTGGAGGAGTTCACCCCTGTGCGGACCCTGCCTGGGGTGGAAGGTCTATCTCTTTGGGGCAAGGGCAGCCCCAGGATGACCTCAGTCGCCCCCTGGGGGTGGTGGGCGGAGCTGCCATCACCACTCTTGGGAGGCTCTGAGAGGGGGAGGGGAGCAAGGGAAGGAGCCCCACTGAGTTGAACTGATTGATGAAAGGCCTGTTCTGCAAGGGCAGAGAGCCCGGGGGCGGTGCCCAGGACTGCTCTGGGTTGGCAGCTGCATCCCTGCTGGGCTTGCCCCTTGGGAGAGGAGCCTCCTCCCTTTGCCCCCTCTGCAGCCCCTCCCACCCCAAAGGAAATGACTTCGTACACACACTCCAGACTGGCCAGGCTCCAGCACGTTCTAACTTGGCCCTTTTGGGACTGTTGAAAAGAAAATGGCCCAACTCTAAAGTGTTGCCTGTGCACCAGCAGCACGGGCCTCCCTGGGGAGCCTGGCTGAAGTGCAGAGCCTCGGGCCCACTGAGGCCTGCTGACTCTGCCCAGGCGACTGGTGTGCGCGGGGACATTTGAAGAGCGCTGCTCTGAACAGAGGATTAAGTGCTGGCAGATTCCCGCTGATGACCCCAGAGTACGGGAGGGACCCCCTTTTGGGGCACCTCTGGAGGATTTTGGTCACAAGCCCCAGACATCCTGGAGAGCTCTGCCGTGGGGACACTGCTCTGAGCCATTTTCAGGGCGGGGAAGACATCAGACTCATCACCACCTGCGGAGTCGCCCAGGGGTGGGGATAGAGCCACAAATGGGGGTCAGGAGTGAGACACCCCGCATACCCCACATTGTCTGCGTGCAGGCTGGTCCTGCCCGAGGCCCCGTTCTCGCCCCCTGCCTTCGAGCCACTGCCCACCCTGCAAAGCAGCCCCTGGGAACTGGTCTCCTGTGGGCAAGGCCACAGAGCACCTGGGGACCACAGGCCTCCCAGCTGGTGGGGGAATCCCACAGGATGGGTCTACAAGGAGAGGCTGAAAGTCACTGGTGGCAAAGTGGGCCCTTGAAGGGCCAGCCGGGCCCAGAGGTTGGCGGGGCCGAGGCGCCCAGAGACCTGGGGCCAGAGAAGCCTGGTTGTGCCCCGCAGAGAGGTGAGCAGGGCCAAGGGGCCTGGCCCTGGAGCCACAGGGAGAGCTGGAGACAGAGACCAGCCAGAGACAGAGTCTGGTAGCTGCGACGTGGCTCTCAGCTGTCCCCGGTCCACTTTGGCTGAGCTGAGGCCAAAACAGCTCCTGCTTTGGGGTTGTGCCATCTGGTTGTAAGGGACAGGGGGTGGCCCTTCTCCCCTCCGGGCACGCTGAGCACCAGAGGGGGACCCGAGCCTGGCTGTAGGCAGGGCTCCCGAGGTTGCTGGGCTGGTGGGTGGTGTGGGCACAGCCCAGGTGGCCACCACTCAGCACAGGCTGTGTCCCCCTCAGATCATTTCCTCTGACATCCCGATCTCCATGGTTCTGAGAAAGCAGCATCGCAGGTCAGCACATCCTGCACCCGGCACTGGCGAGGCTGCCTGAAGGGAACGTGTGTGGGGGCCACCAACCACAGGAGGAGAGGTGGTGGCCCCCACAGCCAATGTCTTTGTATTGTGTTCTTCTGCACGGCAACCCCTCCACTCACACCTACCCCCTCTCCTCACCTCACCTTAGCCCTTTTGCAAGGTCGGTTGGGCCTTGGGTGTCTTCTATAGGTTTAGTTAAATATGAAGACAGCAGGGCCAGAGAATCATCTAGCTGCCTTTCAAGGGACCCCTGCCCCAGGAGTACACATCTGTGGGAGGAAGACCACTGGGGGCCAGGGAGGGTGTGGGATCCCAACGAGTGCCTTTCCCCTGTTCACCCCAAATGCCTCTTCTTGGCAATTACCCTCTCTTATTAACCAAATCTCCTGGAGTCAGCACGGTTCTTCAACTTAAAGCTGTGAAAATGGAAAATCTCTAGCTCTCATATCAAATTTGCTTTATTTTCCCTAAGACACATTTAAGTAAATACATAACTTCTCAAAAGAAAAAATGTCCACCCAGACTCCACCAGAAACAACCTCGTTTGCCGGCAGGGGTGACAAACACAGGTGAAGTTAGGAGAGGAGCCTGAATTTTAGGACAAGCTCGGGCTCCCCCGTGCCCAGGTGTGTGACCTGGGTGGGTCAGCTTCAGCTCCACACAGGTGCCTGCAGAGGGAACAGATCTCTAAGAGGCCATCCAGGGCAGCTGCTCAGACGTTCCTTAGCCTGCCCTTACCTATTACTGCCCCTGGCTTTATTGGCAACTTGATTTTGGAGGTAAAAAGGCAGCACCAGAGAAGCAAACTGACTTTTCCAAGGGTTCACGAGCCGGGCTGGGAACGATCGCCCCATCCTCCTGTCGATCGCTCCAGCGCTGGGCTGCAACCCAGCTGGTCTGCCAGTCGCTTTGCTCCTGGAGCCTGTGGAGAGCCTTCCTTCCTGCTACCTGTCTGCATGCCTGGCCGCCGAAGTCACTAGGGACCGTGCGAAAGAATCTGGGAGGCCAGGAAAGGGCAGGCTCCACGTGTCCAGGTACAAGAATCAGGTGTGTTCAGGCACCATTTTCAGGCATAGTCATTTGTTGCTAATTGTCAGGTCTCAAAGATTGTGGGTGACTTGAAAAAAAAATACAAATTAAGGCAGATCCAAGGTGGTGGCTCTCAGTTGCTTCCCAGCATACTCTCCTGAGCAGGACAGAGGAGGGAGGGAGGGAGAGATGGCGACCAAGAGGGAAGCCACCGGTGCTCGGCAGACAAGGAGACCGGACCCAGGCGTCCTGTGACCAAAGCTCCTTGAGGAATCATACTAGCCAGCTGTCACTGACCTGCTCTAGTCAGTGCTTCTCTTGGTCCTTTACCACTCTGACCAACCCCACAAGGCATATACTACTGTGCCTCATTTTCTAGGTAAATCTAATGAGGCACAGAGAAGTCTAGGGATTTGGACAAGGTCACACAGCAGAGCCCAGAACACATAGTGGGGCTTAATTCCCAGCCGCATTTCTGTTGAGGTTGGCAAAATGCTTGGGGGTAGCTGTGACAGTGTCAGCAGACGTCAGAGGCCCAAGGGTGGCTTGTCGCCTCCCACAGCCGGGCTGCCCAGAAACCCTGACCCCTCCGCTTTACCTCCTGGGAACTGGGGGAGGAGCCAGCATGGTCCTTGCGGCAGGTGGCTGGCGCACTCCCAGCCCCTTGGGGTCACCCCAGGCGGAAGGAAGGCAGGTTGGGCACCGCACGCCCACCTGCAGGCACTATTTACCATCCGGGCGTGAAGGTGTCGCGGGGGTGGCGCCGTCCGGGAGGAGATGTCCTCGGGCCACGTGCCAGGGGCGCTGGTCCACGGGGGCGAGGAGACTGGAGCCGCCGGCTGGCCTTGACAGTGTGTCCCTTCCTTTCCCCCACAGCCACGACCCCGTGCAAGATCCTCAAGTGCAACTCCGAGTTCTGGAGCGCCACGGCCGGCAGCCACTCCCCGGCCTCGGACGACGCCCCTGAGTTCTGCGCTGCGCTGCGCACCTACGCCCTGTGCACGCGGCGCACGGCCCGCACCTGCCGGGGCGACCTGGCCTACCACTCGGCGGTCCATGGCATAGAGGACCTCATGAGCCAGTACAACTGCTCCAAGGATGGCCCCACGTCGCAGCCGCGCCTGCGCACCCTCCCGCCGCCAGGCGATAGCCAGGAGCGCTCCGACAGCCCCGAGGTCTGCCACTACGAGAAGAGCTTCCACAAGCACTCGGCAGCCCCCAACTACACGCACTGCGGCCTCTTTGGGGACCCGCACCTCAGGACTTTCACAGACCGCTTCCAGACCTGCAAGGTGCAGGGCGCCTGGCCGCTCATCGACAATAATTACCTGAACGTGCAGGTCACCAACACACCTGTGCTGCCCGGCTCGGCCGCCACCGCCACCAGCAAGGTAAGGATGAGGCTGAGGCTCTCAGGGCCCTGCTGTCCCCAGCACCCAGACCCAGACACCGCTTGCAACCCCTCCCCCTCCATGTTCTTATGTCCAGTCAATGGGCTGGTTATTTACAAAGGAATGTTCTAGATGGTCTTTGTCAGGAGACAAACCCTCCGGGAACCACCTCTTCACGTTGTGGGGAGTGTGAGCATTCTCAGACTGCTGGATGCTGCCCACTGGGGGTTTGTGAAATCCGTTTTCCCGGGTCAGAACCCAGTGGTCACTTTTTTTTTTTTTTTAATTTTTTAATTGGGCAGCGCAGAAAGGCCGGCCTAACCAGACACCGCTAGGAAAGGCAGGTTGCCCATGCGTTGCGCCTGGGAAAGGTACACGCCTCGGGAAGCTTAGTTCTGGTTGTGTGCGTGCCCATGTGTGTGCTTGGGCACCCGGGCCAGTGCCAGGTCCAGGTGTGAGGGGGATTTCTCACTGGGTTCTTGTCCACAAATTTTAGAAACACTCGCCAGAGCACTCGGTTTCAAGCTTTGGGAATATTCTTTTCTTGCCCCCAGATTGTGCTTTGTTAGAACTCAGGTATTAAATCCCAATTAGACAGAATCCTCTTTACAGGTGTGTCTCCATCATTACCCTCGGTGGGGGGCTACTCCGTCCCCCCCAGGACACATGAACCCAGGGCCCCAGAGGTGAGGGTGATCCCGCCCATAGGTTCTCACGTGACTGCATGGTTACAAACTGAACAGATTTTAGAAGATAGTGATTCTGGGCCCCTCTCCCGGCTGGTAGGCACCAGATCTCTGGGTACGGTCAGGCGTGCTCTGTGTGTGTGTGTGTGTGTGTGTGTGTGCACGCGTGCGTGTTTTTAAAGCCCCCAGTGATTCTGGCCCATGGAGGGGGTCAGGGACCAGGGCTCTAGGATGCTGATGGGGTCAGCAGGGCTGCACGGTACCGCCCTGCCCTTCCTTTGCCCCGTGCCTACCCGGAGAGGCTGCAGGCCCAAGGCTGAGCGGCTGTGGTGTCTGGGAACACCCGGAGATGGAACAAGTGAGGATAGAGAAGCAGTTCCCGAGCATGCCAGGGGCCACCCAGGCAGCTTTTCCCTCCTCCCTCGGGCCAGCCCTGCCTGGCTGGAGCAGCTCCCTTGGACACATCCCCAAAGTGGGATGTACCTCTCCGCCCCAAGTGCACTGGGCTGGGAACGCTGAGCTAGCATTTGACCCGGGCCAGGTGGCTGTGCCGAGGGGCGTGTTGTCATTTGCCGTGAGAGGCAGTCCTCATCCGGAGCCCCAGAGGCCGCGGAGAGCTGGTCATCTTCTGACCCCAGAAGGCCTCTGTCTCTGGGTGGCAGGTCTCAGGTCCTGCTCACAGGGCCGCAGCCAGAGGCAGCCACCGATGTGGCCCATGGCCCAGGCACTTGGACACCCCCATCTTCTCCCTCCCCTACCTGCTTCCAGGAAGGGCTCCTTTGACCCCCTAACCAGACCTCAGACCTCAGCCACCAGAGGGCGCAGCCTCATGACTAGGAGGCTGGTGGGCTCTGAGCGTGCAGGGGATGGGGACCTGCGGGCCGCCTCGGGGCCTGACCCACCAGAGCCCCTGGGGGTCCCGGACCAGCCGCGGCTGTTTTCCTAGGAGAAGCACGCTGCAAGGCGGCACGCTGGGCAGCGCCCGGCTGGTCCACAAAGGGCGTTTCTGTTCCTTCCTGCCCCCACGCCCCGCAGGAGGACAGCGAGGTGACCTGCAGCCAGGAAAATTCCCGCCATCTCCCTCTGCCCTGGTGGCCGCCCCATGCCTCCAGAGGGTCTGTTTCTGGGCCCAGCTGCAGGATAAGAAACACGTGGTTCTTTGCCCCACAGACACCCCAGCGGGCCCTTGGCACCAGGCCGTGAAGCCTGGCAGACGGCAGAATCCTGGCCAACGCTCTCTCCACCCTGGCCGCCGTCTCAGCCCTCCGCAGAATGGGGAGGGGGGTGTTGTTGCATCAGGGACCCAGCCGCCTTCCCTGGGGCCCCTCCATCTACCCACCTCCCTCCTTCCCCAGAGCCAACATAAATGAACGCCAGGAGCCTGAGGCTGCAGCTTCTAAGTCCAGCAGCAAACAGACTGCAGGCTCCCGCCTCCCTGTCCCGCCACCCCGGGCTGGGGCACACAGGGGTGTCTGAGGGTATGAGAGCGACGTGGACCTCAGAAGCCCGTGCCTCCTAACCCAGGCTGGTGTGAGCACCAGATGTGATGCTGAGCCCGGCGCAGATCTGGGAGGGATAGTGGTTTGTGACCCGCCAGGCTGGGCTGCAGCCCCCACTGACTGGAGGGGGAAGGGGACGGTGACCGTGAGAACAAGAGCCTTTAGGCCACATCCCATCGGGTCCCGCAGGCCGGGGTGACGTGCCCAGGCTTAGAACCCCTGCCTACCACTCTCAGCTCTTCCCTGGTGTACCCTGGGAGCCCAGCAGTGCTGTCCCCAAACCACTTGGATTAATGATCTAGTGACTTGACTGTCCAGTCTGCACCAGGCGCCCAGGGATCGGGCAGCAGTGCCCAGTCAGGGATGGGAGCTCCCTCTTCCGATGCCAGCATGGGGGCTCCAGAGAGTATGGGGATCCCCCGCAGAGCTTGACGGACCCTGCCGCTTTCTGCTGTGACCTCGGTCCCCTCAGTCTTCCCAGCAGGCGCAGAGCCCCGCGGCCTTCTGTTCCCTCCTCACCAGCCAGGAGGGAGCACAAAGCTTGTCCCCCCCAGAGACCCAGCTGGGACAGGGTCCGTGTGTGTGGCCAAGTCAGTGGCAGGCCCCCAGACAGACCGGGTTCCCCGGTCTGAGACACCAGCAGCTGCTTTCCAGTGCCCTCGGCCAGCCCGCACCTGTTCCCGTAGGCCTCTGTGCTCAGGTGCACTGGTTTTGTTCGTTCGTTGATTCCGCAGACATTTACGAAACATCTCCTCGGAGCCAGCCTCCGTGCCTCATGCTTCCTACCTCCTGGCCGCTCCCGGGCTGATTGTGGAGGACCAAAGCAGGCTGAGGGGTGCTTGTGGTAGGGGCAGGACGCTCTGCCCTGAGCCCTGTGGAGGGCCTCCTCCAAGTCCTTGCAGAGCTTGGCTCGGGAGGACGGGAGCAGGAAGCTGGGGAATGGTAGGGGATGGGAGGACCGCAGAGCCTGGCAGAGCGTGGGAGAGCCGCCTGGAGCCTCAGTGGCAGCATGAGAAGCCAAAGGGCTGTTATCTTGGAGGGGTATTTGTGCCTCCCCGCAAGAGCCCTCTGCCAACCTCTTCTGCCCACTTGAACCTACATGCCCTCTGCCCTTCCCTCTCCCCTAGGGCCCTTGGCTCATTTCCCAGGATCCTGGCATTATCCAGCCCGGCCCGTCCCTCTGTTCTCATAGGTGATCAAGATGTCATGTTTTCCAGCCCCAACTAATGTTTTAGCCGGCTTCCCACCGCCCTGAGCTCAGCCCCCAACTCCACTGCCCTCGCTCCAGCAGCCTGTGGTACAGATGAGAAAACTGAGGCACTGGGAGGAGAGGAACTCACACCCCTGTCTTCCCCTGCCCCCTCACCCATGCTGGTTCTACCTTGAACGTACCATCTGTCCCACCACCTAACTCAGCCCCCCGGTCTGGAACACCCCTGGAGTGTGAGCTCCTTGAGGACAAGGCTCTTGGACTCCTCAGCCCCCGTGTATGGATACAGTCCCTAGCGCCGGGCCTGGTGTGGTGGAGGGGGCCTTGGGTGCCCCTGGGAAGGGGGGGCCAGCAAAGGCAGGAGTGGCAGCCGCACCCGTGGCCGAGCTGGCAGTGAGCCGCCTGGCTTTCGACAGGCCCCTTCATGCTGTTACTTGTGGTTGAGTCCCTGGCACTGGTACCAAGAAGAGTCTAGCAGGCTGTCAGCCTTCCAGGAGCCTGTCTCCACGAGAGATGACGGTTAGAGGGAAACCAGCCTTTCCTGTTCCAGGAGACTGATGGCACTTGGAAACCAGCAGCACCCCCCCCCATCCCCCTGCTCCCCAGCACACCAGGCAGGGACACCGGAGACCCTGGTCGCTCGCCCCCTCCCCAGTGACAGGACCACCCACTGCCCAGACCACCCTGGCTGTACCTCCCAGCCCCCCACAGGCAACCTCCATCCACATTGGGGCGGGCGCCGTGGGACATGGGACGGAATGGAGGTGGAGCTATGAAGTGGCCATTTTTGTCGGCCAGGGATGGTGGGGTAGCGGCAAGTTCCTGGGGTCCGACAAGTAGGGCTCCAAGCGGGATGCAGGGGCTGCGGCCACCTGTGACATCCCACAGCAAACCAGGGTGCCCTGTTTCCCCGGGACCGAGCAGTGGCCTTGCAGGGGGGGATAGGGAAATCGAATCTGCTGCCCAAGGGGCGGTGCCCACCCCAGACCTGGACTCTGGCAGGACCCCCAGCCTCCAGCTTCGGAGCCCCTCCTCATGTCCCGTGCAGACAGCAGAATGTGCCCCCATCCATCCTGACCATCCACCAGGCCCCAACAGGCACAGCGCCAGGGGTCCCAAGACTTCCAGGGACCCATGAGAAAGCTTTCATTTGTTTTCATGTCAGAGGAAAAATCAGCATCATCTAACCTCGACTGTATTCATCTGGACAGGAGTGCAGTCACAAAATGTAATTTTAGTATTTTTTTTTTAAGATTTTATTTATTTATTTGACAGACAGAGATCACAAGCAGGCAGAGAGAGCGAGGGGGAAGCAGGCTCCTCACCAAGCAGAGAACCTGATGCGGGGCTCGATCCCAGGACCCTGAGATCAGGACCTGAGCCGAAGGCAGAGGCTTAACCCACTGAGCCACCCAGGCACCACAGCAGTTTCAGTACTTTTGATGGAGAAGGGGGCCCACAAAGGCCCAAGGGTCTGAAGTCCCCGACATTCCCAACTGCGGCCTGGCTCTCGCCCTCAGCTTTCTGAGTATGAGCGTGAGAAGGGGGAGTTTCTCTCTGAGGGTTCACACCCCTCATACACTCCCAGCCGGGTCACCCCTGCGCTTCACGAGTGTGAGCAGTGACGAGACAGCCCAGCAATTCCAGCCAGGCCCTCGCTACCCTGTGGGATGGCCCAGCCCAGAACTTCGGCTCTGCCCCCGAGGCCCCAGACTGAGACTGCTCCCTGCCCGCTTCCCCCTTGGCATCCTGTCTGTGCCCCTGGTCACCCTCCCAGCCCCCGAACTGCAGCCACACTGCCTGGCTTGTGGCCCGGCCCCAGATCGCACTCTGGGTCCCTGCCTTTCCGAAACCTGGGCCTGAGCTGGGGTCCTTCGCGTTTTTCCTGCCTCCCCTTGCCTGTAGGATCTGCTCGTGGTTTCTAGCACACCCGGGCCCTTGTACTTATCATACCCCCACTGTTTGGCCAGAAACTCCCTTACAGCTTCGTGCAGCTGGCCCTCTACGCCCAGGGCCGTCCTAGGTGTCCCCCTCCCACTGCCACATTGCCCAGGGTGCCGAGGCACAAAATTCAGCCACAGCCAGGACATCGGGGCCCCCTTAGCCTGCAGACCATCTGAGGAGGTATGATACCAAAAGGCCTGGGTGCCCTCTTGCTCCATGACCCGGCCTCCCTCCCTGGCCATGGGCTGGAGTTCAGGTCCCAGCTGCCCTTGATTCAGGGGGCAGTGGCCTTAAAGCCACCAGGGGCAAGAAGCTGGCACCTAGGAACAGGAATGAAGGAGCGGTGGTCATCTCTCTCCCGGATCTGATTCCTGTCTCCAGCCCATGCAGTCATCCTAGTTAGGATTAGAGGGAAAGTGCAGCCTGGCCCTTCCCCCAGGATGAAAGGGGAAATGCTCGCTCCCCAGGCTGTTTGTCTCCAGCTTTCTCCCAGGCCTCCTACCCTGGGGGCTTGTGGCCAGGAAGAGCCCAGGGGTTGGAAACCAAGCGACTAAACTCTGCTCTACCTCTTGCTGGTGGCTGTGCAACCTTCGCCAAGTCACTTGACCTCTCTGAGGGTGAATTTTCTCCGCTATAAATGGGAGGTCACGTCATCCTCCCCGCAGCGCCCCACAGGACTAGGAGAAGCAGCACCTGTGCCTGCGTCTGTGGTCGTCAGGGGTCGTCAGGAAGACCGTTCCCCGTGCAGGAAGTCCTGCAGCAGCTCAGCCCAGCCCCTCAGCCCCGGCGGCAGGCACCAGCAGACACAGGCCTCCCTGCTCCTGCCTTGGCCAGGGCTGCATGCTCAGCCTCGAGCCCCCCATCTTCCTTTCCCTGAGTATTACCCTCCTCCTCTCTTTCTTGCCCCTGCTCACGTCCGAGTCCTGGCTGGGTGACCCCTCAGGGCAGCCCTGCCACCGTGGCCTCTGCCGGCCTCTGCCTGCCCATTCTTTCCCTGAGCACGAATCTGTCCCCTTCTACCTGTCGCGATGTTCAGCCAGCAGCTCACAGCCCTTTTGAAGGCATTTGGTGGAAGGTCCACTGGCGGCTTGAGAGGTCGTGTGAGATGGTCGTGGACCATATTAGTTTCCTGTTGCTGCTGTAACAAATACCACAAACTCAGGGTTTCCCACAAGCAGAAATATATTCTCTTGTAGCGCTGGAGACAAGAAGTCTGGAGTGCATCTTTAAGGGCTAACGTAACGGTATTAGGAGGGTCGGTCCTTCCAGGGTATTCCAGGAGAAATCTGTTTGGTGTCTCTTCCAGACTCTGGTGGTTGCCAGCATCTCTGGCCTATGGTCACCCCTCTCCAGTCTCTGCCTCTCTGGAAAGAGCCATCCCCCTCTTCAATGGTCCCATTTCCCTCTGCCTCCATGTTAAGAGGACACCTGTGACTCTAGGGCTTAGCCCAGCTAATCCAGGATAACTTCTCCATCTTGGTGCCCTTAACCCAATCACGCCTGCGAAGTCTCTTTTGCATAGACAGTAACATTCACTGGTTCCAGGAATTAGGGTTTGATATCTTGGGGGCCATTACTCAGCATACTACAATAGATAATGAAGTTTTATTTTTAATTAGCTGTGCTTTTCTTTTTATGGTGCACCTCTATATATAGTAAATGAGCTGATTTTCTATTTAGGGTAGTGATCTAAAGTTCCCATTCTAAGTCAGGTTGTTTTTTTGTTTTGTTTTGTTTTGTTTTTTAAATAAAACAAGTTGGTTGGTTTTTTTTTTACTAAGTTTTTAATTTCAGTATGGTTCACATACAATATATGATTCCATACATGACTCAGGGCTCACCGGGTAAGTGTGTCTTCATCCCCTTCACCTGTTCCCCCCGTACCCCCACCCACCTCCCCCCGGGAGCCATCAGTCTGTCCCCTATCATTAAGATTCTGTCTCTTGGTTTGTCTCTCTCTCCTTTTTTCCCCTTTGTCCTAGAGTAAAACAAGTTGTTTTAAAGAAGAATATTAAGTGCATAATAACGCAGGTGGTACCAAGGTGACCCAAATGGGGAAGGGAGGGAGGGCTTGGGGCATGGAGGGGGCTGCTCCTATCTGCAGCATCGCCAGCATGGGCTGGGCCTCCCGCCCCCCCCACTGTCTCGGCACCGCTGACCACCTGTCTCCCTGTCCTTCCCTCCCTGCCTCCCCACCAGCTCACCATCATCTTCAAGAACTTCCAGGAGTGCGTGGACCAGAAGGTGTACCAGGCAGAGATGGACGAGCTCCCCGCTGCCTTCGCCGACGGCTCCAAGAACGGCGGGGACAAGCACGGGGCCAACAGCCTGAAGATCACGGAGAAGGTATCCGGCCAGCACGTGGAGATTCAGGCCAAGTACATCGGCACCACCATCGTGGTGCGCCAGGTGGGCCGCTACCTGACTTTCGCGGTCCGCATGCCCGAGGAGGTGGTCAACGCCGTGGAGGACAGGGACAGCCAGGGCCTCTACCTCTGCCTGCGGGGCTGTCCCCTCAACCAGCAGATCGACTTCCAGGCCTTCGGCGCCAATGCCGAGGGCCCCGGAGCCCGCAGGCCGACGGCCGCCAGCCCAGCCCCCGCGGCCCCGGACACCTTCCCATACGAGACGGCCGTGGCCAAGTGCAAGGAGAAGCTGCCTGTGGAGGACCTCTACTACCAGGCCTGCGTCTTCGACCTGCTCACCACGGGCGACGTGAACTTCACGCTGGCCGCCTACTACGCCCTGGAGGACGTCAAGATGCTGCACTCCGACAAGGACAGGCTGCACCTGTACCAGAGGACTCGGGAGCCGCCGGGCCGGGCGGCCGCTGCGGGGCTGCCCCCCGCCCCCCGGCCCCTCCTGGGCGGCCTGCTGCTCCTCACCCTGCTCCCCGCCTTCCTGGAGGCCGTGGCCGCGTAGGGCAGAGAGGGGCCGCTGCCTGTCCCTGAGCGGGGGGCGGGGGTGGCTGCAGGAGGGCTGGGGCTGTTGTGAGGGGGGGAGGGCGGGGAAGGGGAGACCCCGCAGGGTCTGTAGGGGTCAGGAGCGGAGGCAGCCGCTGGCCGGCGGGCTGGGAATGGTTACCTCAGAGCTCCCCCGGGCTGTCTGCTGGCAAGGGCTGGCGCGGGGACGGCCTCCCCCCATGGCCTGCGCCCTCCATCAGGGGCCCTGAGAGGTCCTGGTGACTGGTGCTGTGATGTTCGTGACAGTTGAGCTGTGTGAGACAGGGAGCCACTCCCCTCCACCCGCCCTGCAGTGTGAATGTGCAAAACAGAGCCCCTCAGGCCGAAGCCCCCCCCCCCGGCCCCCCCCAGAGACACGGGGATTGATCAGAGTTGAGCCCCCCCCCCCCCACCCCTGCAATGCACTGAAACAGGCCCAGCTGACTGCTGCCCGCGCCCGCCACACGCACACACACTCACACGAGCACACTCGCACACACTAAGCTGAGGGGCTGAGGCATCAGCGAGGCTGGACCCCCCCCACCAGGCGGGATCTCCTTTCCCCTTAGGCCTTAGGACGACTGGGGCTGGGGGGTTGGGGGCTGTTCGGCATCTTTAGCAAAACTTCATCCTTGACCCCAAGGTTGTGCCCACCTGGTGCCTTCTGGCCCGTGGCCTGCCTGTGAGCCGAGGGGAGACTCCGGCCCATTAGCAGGCCCCTGCCCCAGAGCCCGCAGCTGGGGCGGCAGGTGCTGTCTTCGAGGTCTGTGCGATGCCACTCACGGGCTCCAACGCTCTGTTCTGGCTCCTTCCCTCCCCGCCCCCCATTCCCCCCTGTGCCTAGGAGGTCACGTCCTCATGTCTAAATGTCTGAATAGAAGTACCCCTTGGTTTCTGTCCCCTTCTCCCCAGCAGATGGCAAGAGTCCCTGGGCAGGGGGAGCTTGGGCCACCGGGCAGGGGCAGGAAGCACACACGGACAGGGCCAGCTGGCCTGCCCTGATCCTCTTTGTTCTCCTCCCCTGCCCCCCAGAACCCCACTCCCCACCCGTCCCCCCACAGGCCGGGGAGAGGAGCAGGGTCCGCAAGCTTCTCAGCCCCGAGCATCCCGGGCTAGTCTCGTTCCTCTCATCCCCTCCCTTAAGCTCGTGGCCACACAGCCAGGAGAGGCCTGCCGCCACCTAGAGCCCTGGCGCCCACCTACTGTGAGCCCAGCTGCCCATCCAAGGAGCCCCAAACCAGTCCCGCCCCTGCTGCTGTTCCAGAGAACCCAGGGACCCGCGCCGTGCTAGGCTCCACTCCCAGAAAGGGGCAGAAGGGCGGTTGCCACAGCCCCGCACTGGCCTGGCCTCTCAGTCTCGGGGCAGCCCTTCTGCTGTTCCCCAGGGACCTCTCATACACTGGCCCAGGAGGCTCCCCGCCTCCCCTCCAAGAGGTCCCCTCTTGCTGCCCAATGCCAGGGCAGGCAGCTGGGAGGCCCGGCCCCGGCCGCCCTGCTGGTTTTTAGATGGTCCCTATGTTGGAAGTAAAAAGTGAAGCACTTTATTTTGGTTGTGTTTGATCGCGTTCTGCTAGGAGGTGGGGACCCCTCACTGCGTCCTTGTGTCTGCGACCTGTGTAGAGTGTCACCGCATGTATATATTGTAAATTATTTATTAACGGCTAAATGCAAGTAAAGTTTGGGTTTTTCTTGTTTTGTTATTCTCTTTTGGACCGCATGTTGGAATTCACTTTCTGAACAGGCTGGCTCCGTTGGAGGGGTGGTGGGGGAGGCCCGGGTGTGCACGCACGTGAAGGGGAGTGGCAGGTGTTTGTGGAGGGCGAAGCCCTTTAACACCAGCTCCCCACTTCTCTTAAAATTACTTTTTCTCCTTCTGGGGCTTAAGGGCTCCAAGTGTTCTTGCCCCTGGGAGGCTGGAACAGTTTCAGGGACAGCTGATGGCCACGTGGTGGAGCGACAGGAAGGGGTGGGGGGCCACAAGGTTGAGTGGGATGGCTTCCGGCTCAGGATGGGGCCGTGTCAGCCGCCCCCATCAATGTAGGAGCCCTAGAGCTGGGACGGTGGCTGCCACCCTCCCCTGCTCCCGCAGCCCAGGGCCAGAGCGATGGCTCGGCAGAGGGGACAGAGGCTTGCAGACAGGTTTCCTGCTAGCTGTCATCTCATTTCGCCTCTTAAAACCAGGCAGTGAGTCAGGAACACATTCATGCCCATTTTTCAGACAAACAGAGGCTCAGAAAGATGAATTGATTTGCCTACGGTCCTTAGGGCAGGGCCAAGATTGTACATCTAGGTCTGTTTGGCCCTGTCTGGGCCTGCTCTTAACAGCAAATGTCAAAAAGGGGAATGGCAGCACCATTAAGCCAGGCCACATCCCAGGGTTCTCCCCTTTCCTAGCCCTGTGACCTTGAACAAGTCACTTAACCTCTCTGAGCCTCTGATTCCTCCTCTGTAAGGTGGGGAGTGCCTATCCCATAGGGTGGCTGGGAGATTCGGCAAATGAATTCCTGTAAAGGACTTAGGATGGGGCCCGGAGCACAGGAAGTGTACCATGGCTGGTATCCCTGTTTTCCCAGAGCAGGAGGGGCTGAGTGAGAGGGTGGGTGGGAGGAGAGGGGAGAGGGTCACACAGACCCCGGGAGCTTGGGAGAGGGTAAGCCGAAAGGCTAGCAAGGGGAGCAATCCGGAGAGTGAGCGTGTAACCAGTCCAAGCTGAAGGAGAAGGTCAAGGGCAGGAAGGGAGAACGTTCTAGAACCCAGCTCTCACACAGCCTCCCAGAGGGAGCGTGGGATTCTGGGCATTGGCAGGAAGAACAAGACTGGAGGGGACAAAAGGAGTCCAAACATACGTACACCTCTTATACCATTGCCCAAGCTGCTGGGACGGGTAGGCCTCTCCCTCCCTCTCTCTCTCTCTCAGTTGTAGCTGGGTTGGAATAGCTCGCAGGGGAGGCGCCACAGAGGCAGCAGAGGCCCTGGCAGAAGAACTGATTACAGAGAAGCCAGGGCCCACGGGATCAAAAAAAAAAAAAAAAAAAAAATCCCGCTCACCATCAGATGAAAATGCTGTGGCACTTGCCAGAGAATATTCTGGGTTTGGAATTTGTTCAGGACCCTAAACTTAACCAGCTGGAACTCTTTCCAGTACCATGCTACTGGTCACCCATGAACATGGAAATTTGCATTTCATCATGAATATGGAACAGAGTTTTGAGCTAAACGATCCCCAAGAAGCGGCTTCCTCTTGCTCTGCGGGCTGGGCTTGGAGCAGCTTCTCTGAGCCAGCGAGTCAGGGCCAGGTGGCGTGCCACGTCTCCACGCGTGAGCAGACGGACATGCGTGTCCCCTCGCAGCCCCAGCACAGAGACGTGTGGCAGAGACTCGGAGACTCCGTGAGGCCGACAGAATTCGTGAGAGGAGACAGGAGGGAAAGGGCTACTGGAAAGCCGTGCACGGGGGTCCTCCATAATGAAGGGGGCACATTCCGGGGCGAAGACCCTCACCAGGACCCCCGGAGCAGAGACGCAGGTGAGCCAGGTGTGACCAGGGCTCCTTGGGGATGCCAGTGAGCCGCGTGGAGCAGCGGGTGGCCCTCGGTCTCGGGCTGCCAGCCCACTTGGCGTCCAAACCGGCTCTGCCTGTCACTCGTTGTGTGGTCTCCCTTGGATTTTTTGGAGCCTTACATTCCTGATTTGTAGAACGGAATTATGAGTACTAGCTCCTGAGGTCCTTATAGAATATCCAGCGAGCAGATGCGCTACATTGCCTGGTACAGGGGCCCTCGAGCAGCCCCGGGAGGCTGCCCAAGGTGGCGGTCCCCTCCCTCCGCCACGGCGCACCCCGCACCATCCCTTGCTAACTCCTTCATGGGGGGCATGCAGCGGAGTCCGCCCGGACTGCCTTGCCTTCTTGCTGGAGAGGCCAGTCTGTGCACAGTGACGCGACCGGGTGTCCAGGGCGACAAGCGTCCCAGGGACGCAGGCTCCTCTGAGAGGGAGACCCCCCACCCCAGAATGGAGGTGGGAGGAGCTTTGCTCTGGCAGGTCCAGGGAGACCTCTGACCAGATCACCTGCATGGATCTGGGGGACGAGTCAGACCAAGAGCAAGGGGGACCCTTCTATGCAGAGGCTGGGGGCACAGAGGGCCTGGCCACCCAGGGGTGGAGTCGGAGGGCAGCAGGACACAAGGGGACGGGACGCCCTGAGCCGGGGGCCAAGGTCCAGGTGAGGCTGCCAAGCGGCGGGAGGGAGCCCTGCCCGGCCCACCAGTGACCAGGGGGCCTGACGTCTTGCTGCACCTGCCAGAGGAACCCATGTGCTGCTTTGAGCAGGGGCAGGACGTGCCCAGCTTGGGTTTTGAAGAAATAGTTCCAGACGGTGTGAAGTGGGGGGGGGAGGAAGTTGGGGGCTCCAGGGCAGACCTGGTCAGAAGGGGGATGGGGGCTGGTGCCAGAGGCGCCACGAAAGACCCACTTCAGGGCACAGCACAAGGCGGGGTTTGGCGATCAGGAGAACCAGGGGAGGGTGCCAACCGCCTGGGTCGACGGGGATGCCGCTTACTGAGCCCCAAGAGGAGTGCGTTCAGGACGCTAAAATCAAAATCTTACTTTAGGACACATTGGAAACCACATGCAGTTCAGTGGTCTTTAATTATTATTATTATTATTATTTTAGATTTTATTTATTTCAAGGGTAGGGAGGGGCAGAGGCAGAGGGAGAGAGCAAATCTCAGGCAGACTCCCCACTGAGCACGGGGCCCGACGTGGGCCTCGATCCCATGACCCTGAGATCCTGACCTGAGCCTAAGCCAAGAGTCGGACTCTCAACTGACTGAGCCACCCAGGCGCCCCTACTGTCTTTAATTTTTAAATTAAATGATAAGCACTTCCCAGGAACGAGTATTTACAGAGTGCAGGGCTCATAAAGGAACGCCCAGAACAAAGGGAAGGTGTTGTCCTTGAACAAGATGGTTGCAATGGTGTGGTTGGTAAGACTGGCGGATGTCACTTGCGGGCTAGTCCCAAGGTCACGGTCCAGAGCCCCATGCCTTGGGGGCGGGGCAGAGCTGGGGGGCAGGCCATATGCTTGGAAAAGGACAGCTGGACTCTCCAAGATGAGATCTTACCCCAAATACCAAATTATGTAGGGACCAAGTTTCTGATCCTGATGGGGAAAATGGTGGTAAAATTATAAAACGGAAAATTCAAAGAATAGCAAGGAATCCTGGGAGGGATGTTATCAACTCCCCACAGCTACCGGCTGGTGTGCAGGAGCCTCCGTGGGCTAGAAGGAGGCCCGTCCCACTTCTGGCCTTGCCTCTTGCTGGCTGGGTGACCTGGGACTTCAGGATCCTTGTCTGCACAAGGAAGGTCATGGCCCTCCTACAGGGATGCTTGGGAAGACTGGGGCAGGAATATCAGAATATAGGGAGCTCATCCCAGGAAGCCATACACCCCAACAAGCACCCACTCTCTCCCCTTCTCATCCCACCAGGTCACGCCGCCTTCGGGGGCTCACTGCCTGGGCCGCCATCCAGGGGACGCTCTAGTACTCCAGGCAGGCCCCGGGCCCGGCTTGCTCCCAGGCTGACTGCGACCTGGAGAATCCCACCCTCTGGTCCCCCACACAGGGATCTCCCACCAGAGGAAGGGCGGGGACCCTACTTTGTGTGATGGGTTCATCTCTTAGGAATGATCCAGAAATCACATCTCTTTGCTCTGATTAGCCTTATTTGTCCAAGTCTTGAAACACTTGACGAGCTCTTTGTCCAGCTGCCACCTGGGCTGGAGAAGCTTGGCGTTCTGGCCAGGGGTCGGTGGGAACCCTGCATGCCCAAAGCAGGAGTCTAAGGACCTCTAATTCCATGGAGGCCCCCAGGGTCCCCACACCCCGAATCTGTGGGCCATGGACCCCCTCCCTGTCTCAACAGCTTCCCCTCGGCTACCTTCCCCATCCTTCTGGGCTTCCCACACTTTTGACCATTTGATCACTTCCAGCCGTGACCCAGGTCTACACCCTGAAGAAGAGGAACAGAGTGGAACGCCCTCACGGAGGCCCCCAGCAGAACAGAGTTAATTAGGAGATCCAGGAGCGCCAGTCCAAGGGCTGGCGTGGTGGGGGCAGGGGTGTTTCTGGGATCCGGGGACGCGATCCCAGGCAGCCTAGATCCCAAGGCCAAGGCCAGCACATCCCCAGGCCTGATTCCATCCTCGCCCAGAGGAACCCTGGGACCTCTCATGGATGCCTCCACGTCGAACCCGTTCCTGCTCACCTCCTGCCTCCCTCCCGCAGGAACCAGAGCCCGCCTCAGGCCTGGTGCATGTGCTTTGTCTAAAGTCGTGTTCAAACCTACTTGCCACGGGGCAGGGGTCAGCGACCTCCGCCAGGGGCCAACGATGACAGCCCCTCCCCCACACTGTCCTCCTGCAGAGCAAACACCTACAGATGACCCTGACCTTGAGTTGTGCTGCTGCTTTGACAGTTTTCATGATGCCCCGAAGGTGGACACCTGGTTACTTCCAGATGAGCACCCACACCCATGCCACCTGCCTGCTCTGCCCTTGAGGATGGAGAAGGGGCTCCACGGAGTCAATCCAGGGTTCTGGTCCTGGGTCAGCAGGGAGTGAGGCCAGACCCTGCCTTGCCAGAAGGCTGGGTGGGTGGAGGGCCTTCAAATCCGGACCCTGAAGAGAAGAAGGATGGGAGAGAGGGTCCTTCAGATCTGAAGTCTGAGAGGCTCAGGGTCCCAGAAGGAGATGGTGCTGGGGTGCCAGTGGGCTCTCTGCTGGGTCACTGTGGTCCAGGGGTGGTCCTCCGCCTCCCCGCGGGCGGGGGGCAAGCCTTCTCAGCAATCCCACACATGATCCAGCTGCTGCTATAGAGCCTAGCCCCGTTTACACGGAGACTGGAGCCCCCCAGCATGACAGCTACAGGTTTTGGCTTCCTGCCATGTGTCAGGCATCCTGCCAAGTATTTGATCCAAGTGCAGATTTATCATGGTGGAGCCCCCTTCCGGCCACCTCCGTCCCAGAGTTCAGGTGGCTCGAAGCCCAGGCTCCATGTGAGAGAGGGGCCTGGAACACAGGGCTCCTGAGTGGCCTTCAGGTCAAGGCAGGGGGCCTGGACCACCAGAAACCGAATGCCAAGGTTAGGGCCAGGCATAACGGCAGCCTCCGCCATGCTGACTTAACACACCTTCTCCTTTGCTCATGATCAGAAATGAATCCTTAAGGCAAGTGTCCCCAGGCTCCTCCCTCTGGGGGTCCTCTCTCTTGCCCTAACACAGCAACGAAGTCATCTCTCCTTTCCTTTCTCTGCCCCCCGTCTTCCTTCCTTGCGCAAACGTTTTTAGCAGCATCCCCTGTGGGCCCCGTGGGAATCCGTTCATTGATTCCGGAGGCCCTGTGAGGGGTCAAGCACTCAGCACTGGGGACAGAGCGGTGACCCCAGCAGATGAATGTGCCCGCCGTCCCAGGACCGACCTCCGGGAGTGAGAGGCAGGGCATGAGTCAGGCTGCCGTGAGCCGAGCAGGGAAGGGGCCACGGCATGGCAAGGTGGATGGCAGGCTGGCTGTCCCCACTTGCTGGTTCTCTGCCCCCGAGCCAGTCCCACGCGGCTTCCAAGCCCACCCATCTGCCACGGCGGGGAAGGGTTAGGACTGACTCACAGGGCCTGCCAGGATATAATGACACTGGTGCAAAGGCACCGGGGTGACAGTGGAGGGAGCCATTGAAGGAGGCGGCGACAAGCTGGCCTCGAGAGGTGGGAGGAGCTGGAGTGGGGTCCAAGTTCCAACTCTCCCAGATGTGTGACCTGAGGTCTCGGGGCCTCACGATGCTCCATTGAAAAATGGGGATAAATCCCACCTCCTAGGATTTTCTAGGATTATTTTCATGAAGACAAAATCATTAAAATACAATAAAGCGACGGGCCCAGAGCTCGAGCCCCAGTAGCTGTCAACAGACGGTGGGCTCTGCTCACAGGGGTGTCCCCGGGGCAGCCTCATTTACTCTCAGGTTTGGGCCACCAACAGTCCAGGGTTCCCAAACATACCTAATGTACATTCAGACCCCTTCCAGGGGCCAATATGTCTCCAGGCTCTCCCTCCATGGCTGGAGTTTTTATGATTCATGAGGCTAAACATCAATTCTTAATTGTAATAAATTGTAATTATAGCTCCTTTCAACCATAAACCCAAATGCGTTTACTAATTAAGCCCAAACAGAACTACAAAAAAACCATGTGATGAAGGTGGGGTTGTCCAGGCTCCTGTCATTGGTGCCAGGGAGTGACTCTGGTCCCCTCTACTTTTCACTCTTCAGACTCTGTGAAAGCTGACACCAGGCGTCCCTGCATCCACCTGGGTAAGGAGCACGGACGGACCCCTTGGATCCAACACGACCCTAGAGTCCTGGGTTCTTCTCTCCTTCCCACACTTCCAAATGATCCAGGGTTTGCTGAAGTTACTGCTTTAAAATGTTCATTAAAAGGAAAACAAAAAAATTTAAATTCTTCCAGATATCTGTAAGGACTATTGCTCCCATCAGACATCTGTAGCCCCAAGTTTGGGAACCGCTGAGCCAGCGCACCGTTGAGTGGGAATGAGCTCTAATGATCGCCGTTTTCACCTGCTGTCACAGGAGCCTCAGAGAGGATGGCAGGGAAGCAGAGAGCCCTTTAGGGCAGTGGGGACACGGTAGGGACCCTGTGGGGACAGTAGCTTCGAGGAGTCGGCCGCAGTAGTGGTGGTCACCTTGCCTCATCTTTAGCATGTCCCTGGCACGGCTCCCCCATCAGGCGTGGGCGGGACTACGTCCTCCCCACCCCCAAAGGTTAACACCTGGTCAGGTTACAGCAGTCTACCCCAGAGCCCATGCTCTCAGCTCAGCTGCTATGAGAGCCCTGGGTCTCCTTGCTGGGATCGAGGTCCTTCTTTTGTGAGCCCGTTCAGCTCTGCATCTGCTGCCCCCACCTTCACACCTCCCTGCCTCCTCCCAATTCTGCCTGGTCCAGGGAGTCCAGGGCCAGGACGTGGGCTAAGGCAACTGGGGCTATGAAGCACAGCTGGAATGGGACCATAATGGCTAGTGAGCGCCTCTCCGTACTGCCCACCGGGGGCCTCTCCAGCCCATCACCCTTCCAGGCAGCGCCCTGAAGGTCCCTGCACTTTCCCTCAATCTAGCAAATAAAGGGTTATCCTCTGGCATGCCAGGAGCATTTGGGAAGATGTTCCAGAAGAGAGAACCAACTGCTTGAAACATCCCCGGAATCAGGAAGGCCTGCCTGCTGTGACCCAGACTCCGGTCTGAGCCCCCGCCTGCTCAGCCCCCTGGGCTCCAAGCCCAGCCTCCACACGGGCCTCGCGGAGGCCACGGCTATGACTACGTGGAGGCACCAGAGTGGGCTGGGGCTCCAGTGGCAACTGTGGGCACAGGGAAAGGACAGACAGGAAGGGAAGCGGGAACAACAGGGGCCGAGAAGGCTGCTCAGAGGAAACCAAGTTTGAATTGCATCTTGAAGATGAACCCAGATTCATCAGGCAGCTGGCGGTGATGGAGGGGGGATGAGGGACAGCAGCCTGGAGGTCAAGCTCTGCCTCAAGGACCGGCCAGAGTCTGCAAGAGCAGTTTGGAGGCTGAAGAGAGCGGCCAGCGAGGGCAGGTCACAGAGGGCTGAGGACCCAAGCCAGGAAGCTTAGAGCTCCGATGAGGATCGGGGGAATTGCAGTAATGCCCGGCCACGTGGCTCAAGACGTCCCTCTGGTGGCCACACGGAGAGGAAAGGGAGGAGGGGCTGGGCCCAGAAGGAGCCGGAGCCCGCGTGTCCCGAAACCAGGGGCTGCCATAGGGAGAGAGCCACCTGGCTGGTTGAGGCCCCTGAGAGGGCTGGGCCAGGGCTGGCCAGCACTGCCCCCAGGGCCTCCTGCTGGTGTAGCAGGTGAGGCTGGCTTCTCCTGGCAGCCTCCCCTCCTCCCCATCCCCTGTCACACTTCCTGCAGGGGTGAGGTGACTCCCCATCTCCAACTCCACTGTGGCCTTTGGAGCTATGGGAGGCGCCCGCCAGGGCAGAGGAATGACGGTGAGCCTCTCCAGGGGGTTCTGTAAATTCAGCTGTCGGCGGCCAGGCAGGCTGTTTGTGGAAATCTGCTGCCCCCTGCAGGAAGATTCTAGAACCACAGTCACTCAGGACCCTCCCTCCAGGAACGAGCGGGAACTTGGGCTCCTCTTCCAAACGGCAGGGGCAGGCCCCCAGCTCTGGTGGCAGGAGTGGTCTCCGCTGAGCCTGGGAAGGTCTTAACACCGCCCTCTGAGAATGATGACAGGTGCCAAGCCCAGCTCAGCCACCCTCAATGGCCTCACTCACCCCACCACAGCCTGGCAAACTCCCGCTGTCTGTATCCTGTACTTGAGGCTCGCAGAGGGAGAGAATGAGCCCCAGAAGGCCAGCTGCTTCAAACCCAGCTCTGTCCCCTTCCTGGACCCACGGCTTCCCCGATCCCCTCCCCTGGGCTCAGCTAGCAGCACCCCTGTCCCCACGCCCATCTCCTCTTTTCTCCCTGGCGCTCGTGACATTTTGTCCTTCTGTCGTTGGTCTAGGTGTGCCTTGCCAACCCTCAGCTCAGAGGGGCCCTCATCCTGGTTTGCCGAGTCTGCGTCCCAGCTTCTAGAGCAGGGCCTGGCCCACAGGAGGTGCTTAAGATCTTACTCAAGGGAGAAACTTTCTCTCTTGACCCTCTAGTCCCCACGGGAGGGTGAGCACCCTGCCAGGTCTTCCTACCGGGGTCTAATCTCCTAGAGAGGGCGCTCTTCCTGGGCCCCTCCAGGGAGCTGGGATCCAAGAAGAGCAGCCCGGCTGGTCTCAGAAGTTTCTGGGCTGATGCGTGCTGGGGCCGAAAGCTAAGTTGGGCCTGCCCTCCGGGCTGGGCAGGTGCCCTCCTCGGTGTCCCCATTGTCCCCGCTCCCAGCAGGAGCTGGTGAACACTGTCTCCTTCTGGGTAGCCCATAGCAGAGTTTACACCTCTCAACACTGAGCTCTCACGGTAAAACCACATGAACCCTAGAAGCCGCCTCCTTCATGTACAAATGACGATGTCTGGGCCATCTGCCCAGCTGCACGCAGGGGGAGGCCAAACGGAGACAACGCACTGCCCTTCCTGCCGGCCCCCTGGAGACTCCCTGGGCCCCCCAAGGCCACCATGGTACACAGGGTTAGCAAGGACCACACTATAGCAGCGACCATCCTCTTGTGGTTCACAAAAAAAATTAAGATCCCAAGTGCAAACCCTCCGTGGGGCAGCTGGCCCCAAGCAGTAGATATTCTGCTGATTTTGAGGTGAGAGGCCTGCGTCCGTGTTCCCGCACAAAGCCAGATCTCACGGCCACACACCCGGCCGGGAAACACCCAGACCTCAAGCCTAGGAGGGGGTCCCCCAGCACCAGGCAAGTCCCGAGTTCTACAGGACCAAGAGCGTGTGTCGGGTTGGGCTCCGTCTCTTCCCCAAGGCAGGGAGCAGACACCACAGGCGGGTTGGAGGCCGGGGCCCGAGCGGGATTCCAGCCTCAAAGGGCGCAGGCCAGGGAGGGCGGTAAGACGGGCCTCGAAGGCAGACCCGGCCCTGCTCTTTTAAGAGCCACAGGTTGGAATCCCAAGTCCAGACCGGTCTGGCAAACTGCAGGGCCTCGCGTTTCAGTAAGTGACCTTTCTGTTGGTGCTAATTGAGAAGGATCTGCTTTGATGCCAGACGTGCGAGGCCCCGCCAGGGAGCAGCTGGGGGGGGGGGGGGGGGGGGAGCCTGGGCCTGCTTTTTCCAGTAAAAGGCGGGCTTCTTGGCAGCAGCTGGTTTAGCAGCCGCGTTGCTATTGTAAATCATAAGCTGATTATTGTAGCGCTTTCAAGTTTCCCAAAGAGGTTCCAGCCGAGCTGTGAGTTACAACACGACTGTGAATTGTTTATCGGCAGGAGGAACCCTCAATTCTTTTTTTTTTTTTTAATTTTATTTATTTATTTGTCAGAGAGAGTGAGCACAGGCAGACAGAGTGGCAGGCAGAGGCAGAGGGGGAAGCAGGCTCCCCGCTGAGCAGGGAGCCTGATGTGGGGACTCGATCCCAGGACGCTGGGATCATGACCTGAGCCGAAGGCAGAGGCTTAACCAACGGAGCCACCCAGGCGTCCCTAGGAACCCTCAATTCCTGAGTCTCTGCCTCAAGAACGTGAGGCACTAAAAATCCCAGCCTCTCCTCCCTGCCCAGGCCAGGATGAGCGAGGCCCCCACCGCCAAGCCTCCTGGGTTGACGGTCATGCGAGTTAACTGAACGTATGGGTTTATCGGGTATCAAGAATCGAGAGCTCCGTGAAGATCGGAGTTCGGTTTTGCAGTCTCTTAAGTATCGGCAAAACCCCCTGGGTCTGGCAAACCCCTCCAGCTCCCACTCAGACGGCATCTCCGCCCGCGGGCTGTGCCACGCTTCCTCCGTCTGGGCCTCGCAGGAGCTGGGCCTGCCCCTGTGCCAAATTGCGAGTTAACATTGTGTCAGTGTTTCCATTATAAAATGCCTCTTTCCCTCTTCATGAATATATAACCCAACTGTTAAATTGCCCTCAAGGCTGTGGGCTGGCAGACACGGCCCAGTCACTTCCTCTGGATGGAGGGGGCGGGACAGGACCCCTGTCTGGACAACTCAGGTCTTCACATGCACATTCCCGGGCTCCCGGGCTCCATGCCTGGCACCACCACCACCACCAGGGGATACTAAGGGAAGCTCTGCTCCACCAGGGGCTGCAGCTCCTCTGGCTCTCCCCGCCCCCACCGCCCTGCGCTGAGGACACTGAGGACAGGAGCTGCTCGGCCAGGGGCTGTTAGCCTCGGGGAAAATCTCAGAACCCTCCGACCCCAACCCCATGGTCAGGTCCCAGACCCAACACCACAACTGGCCCCAGAAGGAAAAACAACGAGACTTTAAAAGGCTCCATTTCACAAGCTGGCAAGCAGTCTGAACGACCTAGAGACCAAGGGAAGGGAGGGAGCCAGACGTGCGGCCAGTCAGAGCTCACGCCAACCCAACGCAACGTTAACAGTGTTCGCCCAATTCTAGAAATCCTTAGTAACACTTTTTAATATACAAGAATCAAAAGTATAGCAGTTTTACAATGTAGGAAAATTTAATACATACTATATAAACAACATTATTTACATCAGAAATCACTAGGACAGTGGCATTTTTCACAAATATAAATTAATTACTGTTTAGTCAACAGGTTTTAAAAGTCCACAATTTTACAATAAAGAAAAACCATCCGTCCCCAAACGCGTGGGGTCCGGACGGACTAAAGCAGCCTGGACCCTTGGCCTGGCTCTCCTCGCCCGACACGGCAGCCCTCAGACAAGCCGGAAGACCGCTGGCGCTGGGCCCTGGGCCCCCGCTCCTGCTGACGAGTGGATTTTGGTCTTTAGGATTCCAGTGTCCCTGTGTGAATTCGTCGCGGACTCGCGTGTGCACCACACGTCCTGATGCGGCTCTCGGGCATCAGGCGACAATGTCTGCAGCACGGTGGGAGCAGTGTTCTGGTTTCCCGTGGAAGGGCTAAAGGAATGACTAGAAGGGGCGGGGGGCCGCCCTGGGGCCATCAGATCGGGCTCTGCAGAGGATCTGTCTGTTTCTCTGCAGCTGTCTCTGAGAAGACCACAGTGATGTACCTGGGCTTTCACGGCACCCTTTCCCAGGGCTGCGGTACACCGCGTTAATCCTCGTTCATATTCAGATCTCACATGATGCGAACGTCCCTCTTCCTCGACCCCCGCTGTTTCTACCCGACTATGAAATCCTTCAAAGCCAGGCTCCATGGACCGCCGCCCTTACGGGTTCCTGGGGCAGTTTATCCCACCCGCAAGGGAGAGAATTCCTACCTGTGCAAATCTGTTTCTGATAAGAGCATACAGTATTCATACTGATTTCGGTCAATGAGGAAATGCCTCCTTTTTCCCAACCCAGTCTTCAAACATACTTCAACACCTAAAATAGATGCTTTTATGGGGATACTGTAATTTTATAATCAATTTAACACTGATCTGGCGAATATTGCCTTTTGCTACATCATATGGCACTACAAGTCCTGAATGTAAACAAAAGGAAGTTCCTTTTTCTTCATGATGAGACATCTTTGGGAATAACTCACATCTCCTATCAACCTCAGAGATAATCACCCTCGCTGAGCCCTGAAATTCAGGGCCTCTGGTAATTCCTCCCAGCTTCCCGTAAGGGAAGGGGGATGCCGCGCCTCCCAGAGGACACAGCCTGACCTCCCGCGGGGAGACACGTGCTGGTGCTCATGCCTCCCCACCACCCCAAAGGACCCGCCAAGCCAACCTAGCCTTCCACTTCGGCCTGGGCAAGAGAAACACAGGGTAGTGTCAGTACTGTAGCAGGAACCTGAGGTGGTGGTGGCCACAGCAGACACAATCTTCTCTCACCGAGCAGTGGCCGTGGGACGACCATGGCCAGGGGCTCCTACGCGTTCCTTTGCGCTGTGCTCCGGGCATGCTGACCCCCTTTGAGCCCACGCTGAACATCCCTAGTACCATGAGGAGATAAATAAGGACGGGGCAGGCCCACTACTCCCAGCACAAGCTGTGAGGACCCAGATGCTGGCCTGCCCCAGGGCGCCGCGCACAGTGAGCGGCGATGACCCTGCAGAGCCGTGTCGGCTCCACTAAGGCGCTGGGACTGGGGGCTTTGCTAGTGAAGGCATTAATGGTGCTGCCCAGGGTACCGGCGGGTAAGTGATGATCATTTCGTGACGTCCTCACAGGTTAGTTCAGGGAGTTGAACCCTGTGCGTGCCCAACAGGAAGCTTCTCACCAGCTCTGAGCCTGGACACGTTTAGGCACGGTGTAGGTTCAAGTCAGCGCGTCCACCTAGAAAGGCCTTTGGATATTCACACAATACTGGCGAGCGGTATTTTGAAAGAGGAGAACGGAAGGCCCAGCATCAGGAGAACCAAAGCAGCCTAAATGAACTGGTGCGACCAGCCCGCCCCTGATTCCGTCCGGCCCTGCACCACTCTGACCGCCACGCAGTCCCCTGGCCTTGGAGGCTTCCTAGTTTGCAAAATCTCTTAAGTTAGGTTTGTACTTTATTTGATCTCATTCTAAACAACACTGGAGTTCAAGTCTACTGCTGCCTGCCTAGCTGTGGGAGCCTGTTCCCCGCAGGTTGCTGAGCCTCACCGGTCCACCTGCCACACAGGGTCAGCAGACGTGTATTCCGCGTCACGCTGGGCAGAGGAAACTAAAGTGCCTCCAAGGCGACTACAGAGGCTGACCTGGCACAACACCCCAAGCCCCCTCTCCCCACGAGACCCACTCACCACCTGCACCCGTACCCGCCCCCCCCCCTTGGCACCTGCCAGCACCAAGCTTCCCCAGCCGCCCCCCGGCCCTCGACGGACACGTCTCGTCCCAGAATCAGAAATCCACCAGGGATTCCGGGTGCCTGGCCACCCCACCCCCACCCCAGCCCCACTTTCAGCCCACTCCCAACCAAGCAAGACCCACGCCAACGCCGGTGCCAGCTGCTCACAGTACTCAGAAGTCCGCAGACGGGCCCTCGCCTCCCTGGCACCAGGAAGGAGGAGGCCCACGGCGGTGACCAAGCCTTTGAAATGTATAGATAGTGTGGGAAAAATTAGTGTCGGTCAGGAAGGGGCCGCCGTGGAAGCTGTTCCCCTCTGTCCTCCTGTGCCACATATGTCATGCTGAGGCCCAAGTGTATGGTTTCTCCCAAGAACATGTCTGAGGAGTGTGCCCACTCCCCTTTAAGTCCCATGAGGCGAGACCCAAGCCCCGCTCCCTGTCAGCAGCATGTCACGTCACAGTGAAGCAATCGTGTGCCGTCCGGCAGGTCCCGGCAGCCTGCACACACACGCTCCTACCCAGCCCCCCACACCCAGGCTCAGGGCGCGCGGACCCCGGCAACAAAATATCACGACTCTAAGATCCCGTCTTCCTTCACTGGGGAAACACAGCCCGCGAAGCTGGTACACACAAGTCACCTCTTCCTCCTAGCACCCATCGCAGTGACAGGCTAGAACCAGGCTAGAATGGGATGGGGTGTCAAAGTGCAGGAGTGGCGGCCCAAACCCAAGCTGGACCGAGTGAAAGGCCCCCCACTCCTCGAGGCGCTCCTTCGGCCGGCAAGCTGACAGCAGCAGCATGTCCAGAAACTCCACTCACTGGTCTAGATAACTGGCTCCCGTTGGATCAGACCAAAAATATCCAGGTGCTTAATGACTCTTGCTCTCCCCTTTTTCCCCAGCTGTCCTTTATGTTTTCCGAACATTCCAGTTATAATCTGGGTTGTTTTTCTGTTCTAGTGATCTCTCCAACGGAGACCTGTGATCCAGGGGTGACTTGGAATCATGGGGAGATTTCTGAGAAGGGGGCGAGCGAGGGTCTGAGACTGCGGGGTGCAGGGGGGGCAGGGGCTGTTTATATTCCCCCAATTTGTCTGTGTGGAAAGAGCGGTAATGGTCCGAGGGTCCTTGGCCGTGGTAGCCCATAGGGGGGCGGTGGTCAGACATTCGTCGGAAATCCTGCTGGTGATAATTTTGAGGCCGAAATTCATCGGATCTCCTCCGCTTGGAGTCATGATGGTGCCTGAAATGGAGACGCAAAGATCAGCCGAAAGACGGAGCCCGTTCCCTTCTCCTCCTCCACTGGCTCTTCCCTGTGCGTTCATAGTCAAGGACACTTCCAAAGGACTCAGTCTGTAAATGCTTACTTTACGAGGAGTCAAAAAAAAAAAAAAAAAAAAAAAAAACCACAAAAGCAATAACAAAGGGCTATTTTACACTTATTGGCAAAACATATCCTATGAAATGACATAAGCCTCAAGTCTGCAATGAAACGAGTACACACTTGAATCACACTGGTGGCTTTGTAAAGCTGTATTCCCTTCGGGAAAACTGGCAACATCTACAAACATTTTCATATTCTTTGACCTGGCCCAGGAGAAAAAGAGCCACGGAAATTACTTGAGAAGTTATTAGTAACAGAAAAAGCTACAATCAAACCCAACGGTCAACAATAACTGACAGGTTAATTAAATTATTTTAAAAATTGATTCAATGTGAGGAATATTAAAATTTTTAATTAGCACCACAGTAAACTACTTGTTATCCCATTAGGAGAAAATTGGTACAAGTCAACAACGAAAAGACAAACAACCCAATTCGAAAATGGGCGAAGCACACAAACATTTCTCCAAAGATCTACAAATGGCCACTAACTAAGCACATGAAAAGATGATCCACATCTTTAATGAACATTAATCATCAGGGAAATGCAGATCAAAATCACAATGAACTAGCCCTGATTCGCATCCACGAGGATGGCCATGTTTAAACACACGCACACACACGCGCCCACAGAAGGTAAGTGTTGGCAAAGATGTGAGAAAATGGCCACTCTTGTACATTGCTAGTAGGAGGGTAAAATGTTTCAGCCACTGTGGAAAACCAGTGGTTTCTAGGAAGTCAGTAACAGAACTACCATGTGAGTAACAATTCCCTCCTAGGTATACGCCCAAAATAACTGAAAATGGATATTCGAACAAATACTTTTACGCCTGTGTTCACAGAGCACTATTTATAAGCACCAAAGGTGGAAACGACTAACCGTCTGCCAACAAATGAATGGATCAACAGTACACCGCAATGAACTATTATTCAGCCATGGAAAGAAACAAAGTACAGGCACGTTCTCCAATGCGGGTGAGACTCACACATGACGCTACATGTTCAAAGAAGCCAGTCACAAAAGAGCACATCTTGTAGCATTCCATGTATACAAGATATCCAAGGGAAGTAAATCCATGAAAACAAAATACAGACTGGTGATCAGGCGCTGGGGAAACAGCAGAATGGGGTGACTGCATAATGGTCCTGGGGTGATCGGTGTTTGGAACTTGAGGTAGTGATAACAGCACAACACTGTGAATGTATTAAATGTCACTGAATTGTTCACCTTGAAACAGTTAACTCATACTATGTGACTTTCCCCTCATTAAACGAGAGAGAGGGAGAGAGAGGGGACAGAATGTACAGAACAATGGTTCTCAAGACACCAGATGTCAGGTAACAAAGAACAGTGATTCCTTGAGGGATGGAAATCGAAGGAGATGAAGCTTGTTAACAAACCCCTCACTGCCCTGAGACAGTGTCCAGGCCTCAGCGCAGGGAAGGGGAGACTCCCAGAGTTGAGAGGTGGGGACAGAAGCAAGGCAGCTGGAGTTCAGCGGATGGAACACAGAAGAGAATTCAGGAGACAGAAAGAAGTTCAAAGACATGCAAAGGGTTCCCCTTGGGATTCAGTGAACAACTGTTCAGGGTGTGCACGTAAAGAAACTACCAAAGGCCAGGAAATAGCCTCTGGAAGGTCAGAGGTGCCAGTGCCGTTCTCACCAGCTATACCAAAACACAAGCTTCAAGGGACATCAGCAGAGTACAACGAAGCCTTCTTGCCTGGGTGGTGGGAACAATTATTAACCCCTGCCAGACCACTGCTCCCATCCTGCCCAAAGAATCTTAGCAAGACCGGAAACCATCAAATGTTGGCAAGTAATCTGTGTCTCACGACAAAGCTCCAGAACGTTTATAGGAATAGAACATATCCGGCACTCGGTGATGCATCTGACCAAAAATTACTCGGCATGGGGGCGCCTGGGTGGCTCAGTGGGTAAAACCTCTGCCTTCGGCTGAGGTCATGGTCTCAGGGTCCTAGGATCGAGTCCCGCATCGGGCTCTCTGCTTCCCAGGGAGCCTGCTTCCTCCTCTCTCTATGCCTGCCTCTCTGTCTACTTGTGATCTCTGTCTGTCAAATAAATAAATAAAATCTTAAAAAAAAAAATTACTCGGCGTGGAGAAAACCAGGAAACTAGGACCATAATGAGGAAATAAGTTAACCAATTCAAACTAATCCAAACGGTAAATTAGCCAACAAGGATATAAAACTATTTATAAGCTGTATTCCAGATTTCAAAAGGTTAGAGGAAGATTTAAACTGGGGGGGGAAAGGCCCAAATACAACTTCTAGAAATAAAACTCCAATGTGTGACATGCAAAATATACTGGATGGGCCTCAAGGCAGGTTAGACATTGAAAAACAAACCTCAGTGAACTTGTAGACATAACAACAGAAACTATCCAACAGAGACAGAGAGAAAACAAAATTAAAAAAAAAAAATAAATAAACACCATCAGTGAGCTGGGAGACCAACACAAACAGCCTAATTACAGGTATAAGTGGAATCTCCAAAGGAGGTGAGAGAGAGGGAGGACAGAATAAAGGTAAAAAAATATTCCTAATTTGGTAAGAAAGATAAACCCACAGATTCAAGAAGCTCTACACTTCCCAAGCAAAACAAACACGAGGCAAAATACAGCAAGATGCACTATAATCAAATCGTTAAAAACTAGAACAAAGGAAAAAACACGTTACGTAAAGAGAAACAAAGATAAAGATGACAGATCTTTTTCCTCCGAAACAGTTCAAGCTGAGAGAAGAGGAACGTCTTTAAAGTACTGAAAGTGCTGATCCAGAATTTATACCCAGCAAAGGTATCTTTCATACGTGAAGGCCAACCAAAGGCTTTCTCAGACACAGAGATGCGGAAAGAACCAGCAGACCGCTACCAAACGAAAAGGTCTTCAGGCAGGAAAAAAAAAACAAGTGACACTGAATGGAAATACAGATCTAGACCAAGAATTACAGGGCAAATGCCCATTGGAAGCTGACAAGAGACACAGGAGGGAGGGGTCTGAGGGGACATGGAGCCTCTAGAGGAGACAGCTGCTACATGACCAGAGCCACTGTGCTAATGTGTTACCAGATCCTCCAGAAATGAGTAGATATTTATATAAAACTTCCCAAATTTAAATTCAAGTCCAAACAAAGCATGTCATTAGCCTAAGGAAAACCAAAGCTGCCGGGAGGTTAAAATACAGTCAAGTCCTAAAACTAGAAAGAACAAACAAAACCACTTCACACTTCCTGTAGTTAACTAACTCACAGGTTACGAGAGTAACTGGCTCATATGGTCCTGAATAGCTGTAGACATGGTACGACTTCAAAAGCTCTTCACCCCTTAACTGTGGGCTTGGGGCAGACAAGGACCATGGGCTGGGACCCATCCAGTATCCTGCCTCCTGAGAACCATGCACTGAGCTTAATAATTGGGCTGCAGACTCTAGTTTAATTTTAAGGCTACCATTTCTCTACATTTCCTCAGAGGAAGGCAGAGAACGTTTCCTGTACATGCGGAATGATGACCCTGCAGATGGCTCCCTGTGACCCAAAGAATACAACTCAAGACCTCTAACCTGGCACTGAACCCCTTACTAGCCAAAGTGTTCATCTTCTGGGCTTCCCTCTCTGGGTGCCAACCCTTGGCCTGGACCGGTAATAACCAATTCCATTTCTCTTTGCTTAGCAGACTCTTCAGGGCCCAAGGCAAGAATTAGCAACCTCTTCTCTTCCTCAGCCCCCAGGAGAAAAAACTCAAAAACTTCTACTTTTTTTTTCTTTTAATTTTTTTAAATTTAATTTTTAAAAAGCTAAAAATTTTATTTTTTAATTTAATGAATTTTAAATTCATTATGCACCACACCCAGTGCTCCATGCAGTACGTGCCCTCCTTAATACCCACCACCAGGCTCATCCAGCCCCCCACCCCCCTCCACTCCAAAACCCCTACTTTCAACCCTCCACTCAGCACATGGTGTCAGCTGCCTACACCAGGATTCCTCCCCAACACCCTAAGGATGCTCTGACAGCAAAAACATCAGCTCAGACTAGGGACCATGCCTGGCACATGATGAGATGTTCAATGAACATTTAATAAGTACATGAATGTGTATGTCACTTGTCTCTCCCCCTCAAAGAGTAAAACTCCCAGCAGAGGTCAGCACCGTGTGTCTCGGGACCTTCAGCTTACCTGTCGTAGTAATCTCTGTGTCCCCTGTGGTCTCGGTCACTGCTGTACTGGTCATAAGGTCTCTTTCTGGACAAGCTGTTGGGTCTATAGCTCCCAGAGCGGTGGGCATCCATGTGTCGCCGGTCCCCATAATGGTGGTCCTTGTACCAGTGCTGCTCGTACTGATGGTGCCTGTCGCTACCCCACGGAGGATTGTTGCCCCCACCATAGTTGAACTTTCTTTCCCTCTGCCAGTCTCCTCGATCTGCAGGAAAACAAACAACAGTTTCACGACTGCAATAATGGCTGAATTTCACACCCACTGAGGTTTAAACTCAAAGGCGGACACGTATGATAGAAACACATTAAATTTCCTCCTGCGTCACCTTTTGCTGCTGGTAAACATACCAGCACTGAGTCCCAACATTCTCTCCCTCAAATTTTAAGGCAAAAGAAAATTCACGGCCTTTCTCTTAGGAAATCCTAAGATTTTACTTTTTATTTTCCAAGCCTCTTTACCTTCCAATCTGGGGCCGACCCTTAAAACGAAGATTTCACTCAAAAAAAGAAAACCAAACATTAACCGAGAAAACAGAACCTGCTGAGTTTCACAGCTGCAAGGTAGTACCTTCTGTTTACATGTCGAAAGTCTGTTTACCTGCTAGTACCATACGCCATGCCTGGTCTCTGAAAGTATTTCCAGACTATTCATACTGATTTACTACTCTTTCCCAGCCCACACCAACGAGATGAACCTCCTCCTGTAAAAAGTAACACCTTTAACTGCGGATGTGGATCAGTACGCTACCTCTCAAGGACAGGGCCAAAGTAAAATGATTTTGCTTCTGCAGCCTCCCTTTTCCCCTGAGAAGAATTACACTGATGTGAATCAAAAAAGGTAGTGAATACACAAAAGTCCAGGAATGGAGGCTACAGTGGTTCAAGTGTGACCCAAAATATATGTCCACTCAGAACCTACAGTGTGACTTTACTTGGAAATAGGGTCTTTGTGGATGTAAATTAAGGATTTCAAGATGAGATCATCTTGGATTTAGACTGGACCCTAGATCCAAGATATTCTTCTAAGAGAAAGGGAGAGGGCGGTCTGAGACAGACATCGGGAGGAAGGCCATGCAGCGAGGGTGGCAGCAACAGGGACCATGGAGCCACCAAAGAGCACAGAGGACTGACTGCTGGCAGGCACTACACAGCAGGAGAATGGCTGGGAACAGGTTTTCCTTTATGTCTCCCAGCTGACACCGACTTTAGACTTCTGGCCTCCAGAAGTGTGAAAGAATACATTTCCATTGTTCTAAAACCACCCAGTTTGTGGTCCTTTGTTATGGGCAACCTTAGGCTTAACCAGAAAGAATACATATATATATATGCCCATACCCACGGCCTCCCAGGAAATCCATCTTCTATCTATAACTATGCTAACACCAAGAATATGCCACCAGACAGATGTCTCTACTCATTTTGCTGGTCTTCTAAGCACTTTTGTATAGAGCCAAAGAGTAACACCATGAAGGAACCTGTGCAGCTTAGACTCTGACATCATTCAAGTAACATACAGTCAACCAGTGGCTTCACGTCACTGCTGATCCAAGGTGGGTTGGGCCAGACCACCAACAAATAAAAAACGATGACTATTCCGGTGAATTAACTTAATGGACAATGACAAAAATGCGACACCTTCACAACATGAAAACAAATCACTTGAAGACGGCTTCACACCAAATGGAAAGCAGTGTTTCCAACAGGGTGTCGGTGTCTGTAGTATGGTGGAGATGCTTACAACTCAAGCCAAGCCCTTTATTTCCAGAGAAACCAAATAGTGCTTTTCTTTCTTCTTGAATCTGCCATGAGGTAGGTCGCTGGTTAGAAGTACTGAGCTCTTAAGGACACGGGTGAAGAATCCAAGACTTAAATAAAAGACTACAGTGAGCAGACTAAGAGGAATGCTTTCAAAGCATCAGAATATAAAATCAGTGACGTCACGCGAATAGCAAAAAACTGATCTGATCCCAGGAAAAAGTCAGGCCCAATAACACAATCAGATATATGAACGTGGAAACACTGCCCAGTCACCTTGTACAGTTAATTACCTTTCTTCCCCCTCAATCAAATGGCGATCAATTGATTCTGAACTACTTGGATTTTTAAGATCAGAAGACATGGAACTTCTGTTCCAGGTAGTTTAGAGCAGCTTGAAGCGGAATCACACTCCGCCAAGAACAGTAAGAAACGCCACGTAAACGAAACTACCTGTTTGGAGACATCAAAGAACAGCCAGAGCCATCACAACTAGCAGGAGTAAGACTCCAAGGAGCAGAAAAGCTCAGAGAGGTAAGAGGTCAAGTGACCGCCAAAGCCACTGCAGGCGGGGGTGGGGGGGTAGGGGGGTGGGGGGAGGGGGCGGCCTGTGATTCTGAGCACAGGTGAGAGGCTGAACATCTGAGCTGTTCCCAGCACAGGACCAGAGACCCCAGCAGAGCCTTCCAGGTCCTTCTAGGCTGGAGAGGCATGGCAGAGCTGAGGGGCTCAAACACACAACTGGTCTTCCCTTAGGACACGTGCTGAGTCTGCAGGGAGCAGAAGGCTAAAAACCCTAAACCAGAAGCCTCAGAACAGCAGAGAAGTCAGGGGCAGTCTCACGGTGCTGAGAAAACCAAGCCTGGAGGTCAAGGCCTGCAGGAGGGGAGAGGGCAGAGAATGCTACTACAGGCTCTCCGCTGAGCACCCTTAAGAGCTAAGCCCCAGGATGAGGGACCAGAGACAGACTAGATTAGAAGGATCGCCTCCCATTCCATGTGCCCAGGGGAGGGAAGAATGAACCCTCTCCCGGGAAAGGAACACCATATGGAGCTTACACAATTTCTACAACATAGGTCCCCCCCACCCCAATGTATGTATATATATTTAAAGATTTATTTGGGAGAGCAAGAAAGAGCGAACGAGAGAGAGAGCACAAACAGTAAGGTGGGGTAGAGGGAGAGGGGCTCGATTCCAGGACCCCGAGATCATGACTGAGCCGAAGGTAGATGCTTGAATGACTGAGCCCCCCAGGTGCCCCACAGGTTCCCCCATTTAATCAAAACTAAGAAGGCATGCCTAAAGACAGGACTGTAGGACTGAAAACCAAGAGAAATAAAACCTATTACAGAAAATGACGCACAATAACCTACACCCTAGAGTTAGCAGGTTAAGATTTTTAAATAACTGTAATTCTTATGTTCAAAAAAAGAGGAAAAGATGGAGAAAATCAAGTTTTCTTAAAAACTTGAGAATTTTACTGAAAGACTGAAATGTATTTTTCAAAAGAATCAAATGGAAATCCTAAAACCAAAGTTTAGAAAGAAATACACACTTCTTCTGATTATTACAGAATACCTGACCTTCCATAAAATCCCGTACTATGACTTCTGTATGTTCTAGATACTTCTGGCTTTGATTCTATATGCTTTTTTCCCTTTCTTCTTACTTTTATCTTTAAAATCCATGCTCAGTATTAACCAGTGAAGCAACAGATGGAGAAATTATTAACTTCCTGCAATGCCCCCTCTATTCCCCGCATCGTAAGGTCACTGGTACTGGGTGTGTTCTCACGTGTTTCTCTGTGCTTATTCAAACATTCACTATGGAGAACAGCTTGGTGGCTCTTCAAGAAAGTGAATTAGAATTACCATATAACCCAGCAATTTCACTACCAGGCATATACCCACAAGACTCGAAAACAGGTCCTCAAATACTTACACACAAGATATTTCACAGCAGTACTATTCACGATAACCAAAAAAAAGGAAGCAACCCAAAAGTCCATCATCCACCGATGAACGGATACACAGACTGTGGCCTGTGTCCATACAGTTCACCCACAAAAAGGAATGAAGTACTAACAAACGTTACAATGTGGATAAACCTTCAAATACTATGCAAAGTGAATGAATCAGACACATTTATATAGAGACTGAGTCCATTAACAGGCAGTGTCCCAAACACAGAAATCCACACAGACAGAATACACACCGGGGGCTGCAGGCAGGGGATGGGGAGAAACTGCCTCATAGACGTGGGATTTCCGTTTGAGCCGATGGAAATATTTAGTGACTAAGAGAAAAGTGGTGGTTACACACAACACTGTGAATGTAGCAAATGCCACTAAACCGGATAAATAAAATGGTGAACGATGGGGCGCCTGGGCGGCTCAGTCAGTTAAGCCTTTGCTGTCCACCCGGGTCATGATCCCAGGCTCCTGGGATGGAGCCCCCCGCCGGCTCCCTGCTCAGTGGGATGTCCGCTGCCCTCCTTCCAACCACCCCGCCCCTGCTCCTGCCTGCTCTCTCCCTCGTGCTCTCTCATACTTTCTCTCTCAAATAAATAAATCTTTTTTAAAAACCACAATATCTATAAAAAAAGTAAAGTTGGTATTATATAAATGTCACCTTAAAAAAGCTAAACAGACACATACAGATTTTGTTGTTGCATTCTCTCCCATTTTTGTATTTCTAAAACCAAGTCGTTCTTTTTAATAACTGGTAATAATATATAAAGCACCAACGTCCTACCATTTATCTCATGATACTCCTGTTAATGGATATCCAAAGTTATTTCCAGCTTTTTGCCATTCTAAGACCAGAATGGCATCCTCCTACATCCTGGTAGATACCAAAAAATAAAAAGCTTATGTATTTAGATATTTCAGATTAATTTCTGTAAACACTGCAGCAATTCACACTCTTAGCAATTTCCATGTATTCCACCCTTTTAATTTTTATTGATCTGAATGGGCAAAAAAATTAGTTAGCTTGCTATTGCCTGAATTTACATTTCCCTACGAGCAGTGCTGGCCACCTATCATACTGGCCCCCTGAATTTCCTCCGGTATGAATTCTCTATTCCTAACCTCTGCCCATTCTTCTATTTGGTTATTCTTTTGTTGTCAATTTACAAGGGCTCTTTCAGTATTAGCAGTTTTGACCATTTGACTGTCCCGTATAATGTAAACTGCTCCTCTCGTCCTATTACTTGTTTGTTTGGCCATGTTCTTCTTCACGCCGGAGTAACGACCAGCCTTCTGGACCTTTACTTCACCCTCCGTCTCACTGAGACGGAAGACCACAAAGTTCTGAAGGAGAACGGAGCACAGGTCTACCTGCTGTCTTCAGAAAAGAAAAGGATTCTTTTGGCATCTCTTCTTAAAATTCCACTTCATGGGGGCGCCTGGGTGGCTCAGTGGGTTAAAGCCTCTGCTTTCAGCTCAGGTCATGATCCCAAGGTCCTGGGATCAAGCCCCGCATCGGGCTCTCTGCTTGGCAGGGAGCCTGCTTCCTCTCTCTCTGCCTGCCTCTCTGCCTACTTGTGATCTCTGTCAAATGAATAAATAAAATCTTAAAAAAAAAAAAAAAAACTCTACTTCATGACCTACCTGCGTTACTGAAGTGTCTCTTGTTGGGGTGATTGTAGTTATCTCGTGGGTGTCCGTGCATCTGTGGGCCATGGGAGGCGGGCAAGTGAGGCTTCTGAGGGTGAAGGTTGTGCGGGGTGTGGGACTGAGATATTAGGGAGTCCCGGCTGGAGCCTGAGGCCTCTGGCCGAAACGGCTTCTTTCCACCAATCACATCATCTTTCTTCTTTTGCTCCTGAGAATAAAAAAGAAACCAAAGCTTCTTAATCCCCTGGCTGGCAGAATTCCCAAGAACAGTACAGGAAAAAAAAAAAAAGAACAGTACAGAAAGCACCACCTCCAAGTATTCCTCTCTTGCCCCTCGTGGTTTCGGACCTGCCGTCTACGACACGCTTATAAACCCTGTTCAGGAACTGCCCTGAGCTCCTGCAGCAAGTCAGCCTCTCAGAGCAGCACCTGCTGCCCCAACAAGGAAGTCGCCCTTTGCCGGCAAGTCCCGTGAGCAGGTGTCACAGACTAACATGTCACCGACATGCTAGTGGCGGAGGTGTTCTATGTTCACAGATGGGCCCTGAGTGGCTGATTTGGGGAGGGCCCACACGTCCAGTCAGTAGATCTGGAAAGAGGCATGCTGGCCTCAGGAACATGGCACCTACAGAATCAGGAAGCCACTTATGTGCCCATTGCCCCCCTCCATGACAGAGAAGGGAAGGAACTTCTGGGAACCTTCTCGTGTTTGCTCCCTTATGCGAGCAGCTGGGACGCTACGTACGAAAGCTGGAAGGACACCAATACACATGGCCCAGAAAAGAACAGAAAAAGTACTTTCTGCCTACAACCCTGTTACTTATCAGGAGCCAGGTTTGTAAGCCGCCACAAGATTGGTGAATAAATGACTCCAGGACAGAGAAACACACGGTAACGACTCCCTGTCAGAGTTTTAATTCACTTTGGCTCTAACCTGTTGGCGATTTCACCCATCAAGAGTCACTGTTACTTTTCCCAGTAGGGAAGCATGCTGAGACGCTGCACAAGTAACATGGCGTTAGGGCGCACTGTGGGGGACAGGCAGGGCTGTGCTGGGCACCTCCACCCTCCAGCACTTCCCCCTCCATCTGTACTGAGGGCAGAGAACCAAGGACCCTTCTGGCACCAACAGTATCCTCCCCTGACCATCTTCCTGGGAAAAAGAGTAATGAAGGAATTCTGTGGAACTGGTTTTTATCTGATTGTATAAATTAGGATTAAATGTGTATTGTACCTCCTCTTCTTGAGATCTTTTCTTATGAGCCATCTTGTATAACTTATGCAATTTTCGAGCATCAAATTCTGTAAACTTGGAAACAAAAATCCATAGGTTCCTAAAGAAAAGTAAAAAATAAAAAATAGCTTTAAGAAAATCATAGAATGCATTAAATGACTTTCCGTTCTCTTTACTGATGACAAGCTACTGAATTCTGCCACAGAGCCTCACCCAAGTGTAGAAATTAAGTAACAGAAATACTCCTTCAGGTCTGCGCTTCATTAACACGTCTTTAGAGGCCAGTGTTTGAACAGAGTCTGACCAAGGAGTCTGGAGACAAGGGTTCGGGTCTCCTAGCTCAAATCCCTTAATTCACCGGCACCCAGGAAAGTCCTAAAGTCTCCAGATTCAGCCACACAATCCATCATTACTCCCATCTTCCCAGCTGGGACCTACATACATTCGTGCATCCCCATGTTGCTGTCCCTTCTTCCTTCCCAGCTGTCACCACCAGGATCTCTCATCTCTTCCCGAAAACTCCAAGCAGTGCCTCCCTGCAATACCACTGCACCCATCCTAGCAAGCATTACCATAGCCAGCGGAGTGACTGACAGAACGGGCGTCTAGAACAAGGAGGCAGCAGTACTCGTGGTGAGCTGGAAAAGGAGTCTCACCTGCTTCCATGCTTTGGAGAGAATAGTTTGACCACAACACGCCACCCACAGAAACGGGACTGGCTCCCGAAGCCGTACACCTGCTGCACCGTCCCTTCCTTTTTAAGGTCTTCCAGAATGGGCTTCAGTGGTCTTAACAAACTGCCTTTGAACCCTAAAACCCACCCAGCTCCCCTCACTGGCCCACTTGTAAGCCTGTGCCAAAGCCTGAAAACTCTCCCGTAAGCAAGTCTGCCCAGCTCATGTACACCTGCCTGCCTCTCAGAAGGGCATCCTCCCCACTACTCCTCTGCAGACCCCGCCTCCTTCTCGAACACCTGCCATACCTGGTCTTGCAATGCCCACTTCAGCATGGACAGTGTCTCTGGAATGGGCAAGGACCTGCTTATGAACGACTGCTAGCCAGGTCTACAGTGCCCCCACACACTTCAACACAGACAGGCACCAGTGCCCGGCAGAAAGCCTAGCCTCACAGATCTACGTACTAGGATGACCTTCTGTTCTCTTCCAGCAGGGATTAACTTGGCTGGAAAAACAGCCCAGTGGCTAGGCACACGAAGAAGTTGGTGATGTGTAAAGGAGGACAAAAATCACATTTTGAAACTTAATTTTCTTAAATGGGTGTGAAGCATGCTATGGATAGCATGAAAAAGTTCTCTTAAATCCATTTTTTCAAAACCAATCCACTGGGATTGGGCATATTATACCAGGATAATTACATGAACCATGAAGTACATGAGTTCAAAGTCACTTTGGATTATGGAAAGAGACTAAATGCTGCCATTATCTTTGAGAAAGAAATTCCAGTTGTGTTATCCTAAAAAATCAAAAGTGAACACATAAATGAGTATATCTGAGCCATGATGTGCCTTACAAATTAAAGTTCTGGATTAAATTCCATTAACAAATTACTACTAGAGTTCTTCAATTATCAGAGAGAATGGAAAAATCACAGTTCTGGTGGTTTTAATCCTTTTTTCCCCTTGTGTGTCAGTAGAGAATTATTCAAACAGTTATTATCATCAGCCTGAGGTGGGTGAAGTAGTGAGACTAGATGACTTTTACTCCTTCCAGGTTTACAGACCAAGGCTTTGTTCTGAGACTAAGCCAGCAAAATCAGTCTCCCTGCTGTTCTCTCATAAAATGATGACATCATCCTACCTATTCAAAAGGCTGGTCTCAGTGGAATGGCCTATTGCAGGAAAAAGAAACTGAAGCCTGCGGGTACAACAGATGGTTTTTATTGGGGGGGGGGGGATACTCATTAGGTGGCTGTGTCACCTTTTATAAAACAGAACCAGAACCCTCCCCACACACACACTGCCAAATCGCACCAGGCAGTCTGAGGCTGCAATCACTTACCTTCTCCAGAGTTTGATGTGCTCCTGGTCTGAATAGGCTTTAAGGCACTCGGCTATCCGGTCTCCGATCTTCAGCAGGCAGTTTCGGGTGTGCTCTAGCTGTTCCTGCACATTGAGCCCCTTGTCGGGTTTGTCCAGCTGCTTCAGAGCCTTTTTCACTGGCCTCATCCGCTCTTTGCACTGGAACAGGACAACAGAGTAGAGACATAAAACACCCGCAGCAAAGACATCTTGTCTTTGTTCCCTGTGCCGTGAATGCCCAGAGAAAACCCAGCTATCCCTCGTGCCATCGTACCCCTGGAGAGGAACGGGTTAAAGCCCTAGGAGCAAGTGTAGCTGTCAAGTCGGGGAAACCCGAGGTGCAGGTCCCAACAGCATCTCTCAGAGTGATGGCTTTATCACCTCTTAGAGTGATGACTTCTATACCTTCCTTTTATTATAGCTCAAAATGCTGTTTTCTCATCTACCAGAGGGGTGTGATAAAGCCTCAGAAGGCCATTATGAAGATAAAATGAGAAGCAAGATTAGAGGCCTAACCCAGAAATGTCCCACCGCCAGACAAACTATCTAAAACTGCAGGATAGAAAAGTTACAAGTCCTTTGGGCTTGCAACAAACTATGGAGAAGGCATGCAGATACAGATGGTGAGCTGAACACAAGAGTCGTTGTCTTCCCCGCCCAACTCCACTGAACAACAGCAAAGGGAGTGTTTCAAAAAGAGGAAGGCCCACAAAGAAGGGAAAATGAAAGAGAAAACAAGAGCAACAAAATACTGGCAGCAAGGGAAATGACTTAAGAGACCTGCATGAGAACCGAGCTGGTTTATACTACCACATCCCCCCACCGCACACAACCCCCAACCCGAGGAGAGCTAGGTACCTCTGGTTAAAACTAAGGAGTGGTTTTTTCAACAATGCTTAGAAGTAGCAAATACCCAGATTCACAAAAGATACCCAAATTTCCAACTGTGCCCAGCAAAAGAGGTTATTCTCTGGAGAAGATAAAGGAGAGATCTATGAACGGGGCTGTGCACGAAACAGGAGCATACGAGCGGGCACACACCAGAGGAGGCGGGCCTTTCTGCCTCCCAGGGAGACTCCAGAATGAAGAGAGCCAGGCCTACACCCTTCACTCAGGAGACTGGAGGGTCCTCGTCCACGAAATCTGACCAACTAAGACAGGGAACTCCCCACTGCAAGTCTTCCAGTGAAGCAGCCCCACATCACCAGACCGTGAGCATTGGAAGTTGTCTGTCCACCAAGCCCCAACGCCCACGCTCAGAGCTTCTAGTCGGATGGTTAGTCCCCTGCTCCCAAATGTGTATGCAGACAACCAATGATTACAAGTCATTGGAAACAAACATCTAACATGAATGATGGAAAACAAGTTCAAGGAAAATATAAAAAACATTCAGAGAACCATGGGCAGGGGGAAGATCTTGGATATAAAACATGACAAGAGAAGTAAAAAGCTTAAAAGAAATACTCATGTGAGTAAAGTGGGGGGGAAACTCCTAGAAAGTAGAATTTATTTTTTTTTTTAAGATTTTATTTATTTGACAGAAAGAGACAGAGAGAGGGAACGCAAGCAGGAGGAGTGGGCAAGGGAGAAGCAGGCTCTCTGCTGAGCAGGGAACCCAATGTGGGGCTCAAACCCAAGACCCTGGGATCATGACCTGAGCCAAAAGCAGATGCTTAGCAACTGAGCTAAGCTGAGTTAACTTAGCAATTGAGCTAAGCTGAGTTAACGGACACCCAAGTGCCCCTAGAATGCAGAATTTAAAGGACAGAAATGAAAAAAAAGGTAGTAGTATTAGGGACCCCTCCCAGAGTCCAGTTTCCCAAAACAAAAAGTTCTGTAAAGATGAAACTAAGAATCAGGAGGAAACCACCACAAAATAATTCAAGAAGACGCTTCAGACCCATAGAGCATGGCTGTCAACCATGAGGCATCTGGTACAACAAACTACTAAGGCACACGAGCACAAAATTTCAGAACAAAGAAAACCCTACAAACTTCTATCACTCTGCGATAATTCTGTTTACTTTTTGGAGTTCTACCTCAATTTTCAAGAAGTACACAAAAGAAGAAGATTTACCACAACCTGGAAGGTGTCTATGATGACTCTAACGGGTAAGAAAGAGATCAGTATCATGATCGTATAAAGGACTGCTATAGGCAAGGTAAGAACAAATTACCCCAAAACAGGCAAAGAATACAAAAGACAATCCACTACAAACATGAATGCCTCACAGACACGAAAACACTCACTCACTGATCAGTATTTCATGCCCCTCAGAGGTTGGCAAAAATTAAGTCGTCAGAAATGACCAAGTGTTTCTGTGACTGGGGGGCCACCGGAACTCGGGTTCCCTGTTAGGAGTCTGTATAAATCTCCAGATGAGCTGGAAGGGGTAGTTCCACAGGATCGGCTGAAGTGACTAATGTGCGCGCCCAAGGAAACACCCAGAGCTCTGCGCAAGCTGTACAGTCTAGAGAAGCACTTACACGTGTAAATGAAAATATTTATTTATTTGATAAACAAAGATCACAAGTAGTCAGAGAGGCAGGCAGGGAGAGAGGAAGAAGCAGGCTCCCCGCTGATCAGAGAGCCCGATGCGGGGCTCGATCCCAGGACCCTGAGACCATGACCTGAGCCGAGGGCAGAGGCTTAACCCACTGAACCACCCAGGCACCCCGTAAATGAAAATATTCACAAGAACTTTGCTGCCGTCGGTGTTTGGTAATAAACCTTTGGAAAACCCCGAGGTTCATCTACACGAGAAACAATGAATTGTGGAAGTCATGATATAAAATACTATGAAACGGGTTTTTTTTAGTTTTTAATTTTTATTTTTAAGTAAGCTCTATGCCCAGTGTGGGGCCTGAACTCACAACTCGGAGATCAAGAGTGGCGTGCTCTACACCAAGTGAGCCAGGCAGGCGCCCCTGAAACGGGTTTAAATTACCAGCATGGGTCAACCTCAAAAACAGAGATGCTGCAGAGGAAAATCAAGTTATAGGATATACACAGTGTAGCATTTTTATAAAGTCTTTCAACACGGAAAGCAAAACTATTTGCCATGTAGGGACACAGAGGCGGCCGTGCAGTAGACGGGTCAAGAACCCAGGTGCTCGTGCCAAACTATCGGGTCAAATCTTTGCCCTACATCTTAACTATGTTAACAAATAGCTTCTGTGACTCTCCATTTTTTTTTTAAAAGATTTTATTTTTATTTACTTATTTTTTGTCTCTCTCAGAGAGAGAGACAGCACACCATGAGTGGGGAGCTGGAGGAGAGGAGCAGGGAGAGAGAGAACCTCAAGAAGACTCCCTGCTGAGCAGGCAGCCCGACTCAGGGCTCAAACCCACAACCCTGAGATCATGACCTGAGCCAAAGCCAGGAGTCGGATGCTTAACCGACTGAGTGAGCCACCCAGGTATCCCTAAGTATTTTATCTTTAAGTAAACTCCACACCCAACGTGGGGCTCAAACTCACAACCCCAACATCAAGAGTCAGGTTCTACTAAGTAAGTCAGCCAGGTAACCCTCTTCATCTTATTTTTTAATAAGTAAAATGGAAAGAATTACCTATCCCATAGGATTGTTGTGGAGAACAAAGATATAAAGGCACAAACAGTGCCTGGCTTTGCGAGTCCTTATTGTCTTTATAGACAAACAGAAATCATAAAATGCTAAAACCAAGCGCAAGAACAGTAACGAGATCTAAAACTACTACCCTACTTTTGGGGAGGTAAAAAAGGACAAGTGTGCGTGTATTTAGAGTGAGAAATACCAGGGGCTTCAACTTAACTCTTGAGTCTTAAAAACACATTTGACAAGGCTTCATGGTACTTGTTATCAATGTCTATTATATTTCTTAAATTTTTCTACATTTTTAAAAGATTTTAGAATATTAAGACATGACAATAAGAGCCAATAAGTGAAAGCATTTTTAAAAAATAAATGGTTAGTATTAGAAGCATTAGGTTAGGATATTCTCTTATAAATACTGGACTAAGGGGTGCCTGGGTGGCTCAGTCATTAATTATCTGCCTTCGGCTCAGGTCACGATCCCAGGGTCCTGGGATCGAGCCCCCCCGCATCTGGCTCCCTGCTCAGTGGGAAGCCTGATTCTCCCTCTCCCACTCCCCTGCTTGTGTTCCCTCTCTCACTATCTCTCTCTCTGTCTCTCTGTGTCAAATAAATAAAATCTTTAAAATAAATACATACATACATACTGGACTAAGGAAAAACCAGGAAACAGATCAGCTCAAAAGGCTGGTTGTACAATGAATTTATTCAGTCAGTTTATGCATTTACTGACATACCTTTCTCTTTAGAAATACTTTTAACACCCAAATGTACTTTAACCTAAGAATCGCTACTTGCCGTCAGACAGCAAAACACAGAACAGTACAGAGAATTAAGAAAAATGAGTTAAGGACAAAGAAAAAATATATATATGTGTACAGATTTTTGAGAACACAAAGAAAGGAGCAATGAGAGAGACAACTACCTTACAGGGTGAGGTCAATATTCTATCCTTTGCTGCCATGCAGCAGGAGTATTTCGAGATTTAGAAGATGAGATTCTCTTTGAGACTGAATTAACTGTTCAAGGGAGCTGTGATTTGTGGAAGGTTGGACAGAGGAGGCGGGAGGAATCGTGGAGCACAGCACAGTGAAGATCATGCGGCTCCAGTGAGGGGCTAAGGTCCCTGAGGACATGCTGGCCTGTTTCCGTTCCCACTCGAGCCCTGGTCCATGAGCTCCCCTCCCCATCACATTGCCTGTCCCATATGAGGAAAGAGACCGTGTCGTGGGTATGTCTTGGCCCCGAGCACCACAGTGTGGCAGCATGGAGGACACACCACACTCACACTCACCACTGCTCTCACTCACCCAGCCAGAACCCTGACCTTGTCCTCATGTGATGTCCCCTGGTTCTCACCACACTAGCCACAGTGGCCTTCTGTGACCTCATTGCACCACCGGTGGTCCTGCCACACGGCCTTTATACTTGCCGCCACCTTGCCTTGACATGTTCTTTCTTCCCCTCACCTCTTACGACCTTTCCCTCTTCCTTCAGAAAGCAGTTCAAGCATCGCCGCCCGAAGCATGCCTTCCCAATAGCCCCTGCCTGGTCAATCCCCTTCTTACAGGATCTTTAGAGCCATCTGCTAAAGAAACCCCCCAGCCCATCACAGTAGCATGAGCACAACCCGTGTGGCTATCTATCTCCCCTACTCAAACGTGAAGTCAGCAGCAAGAGAAGCAATTCTCTTTAAAACATGGTAGATAACTCCGGGGTTGGCACAAGAAAGTATTCAGTAACTATTAGCTCAGTGAACACCTCTGTTTCCCAAATGCCTCTAAGGGCCCCTGCAGCCTTTCTCTTTTTTAATGAAGATTTTATTTATCTATTTATTTATTTGCTTGTTTGTTTGTTTATATGAGAGAAGGGGAGAGAGCATGTACACACATGGGGCGGTGGGGGGTGGGGGAGAGAAAGGAAAGAATCTCAGCAGGCTCTACCCTCAGTACAGAGCCCAACACGGGGCTCGATCCCACAAACCTGAGATCACCACCTGAGCCAAAACCAAGAGTCTGATGCTTAACCAACTGAGCCACCCCTACCCACCCCCTACCACAGCCTTTCTGACTGGGAGCACAAGATAGGAAATCAATTCCCCAAACCTCTTTCTCACCAAAGGGTAAGAAAACCTCTTCCTGCCTGCCTATCCCAAAGCAAAAGGTCTTTAGATAGCAGAAACCATGTGTTCCACAGTAACATACTACTGCTCGGCCAGTGGAGGCCGTGTGGCTGGACCTGGGGAAGGCAGAACCACAGCAGGCTCTGTGGCCGCACACACCAGCACCCCTCAATTTCCAGACTTACTATGCTGAATGTCTCCTGGTCCAGATCATCATCCTCATCCTCTCCAATGGGGACAGGCTCACTTCCTGCTGTAATATGGACAGGACCCTGAGATCGCTTCGATTTACTTGAAGATTTGGCATCACCACCTTTAGGCTTTTAAAAAAGAGTTACAAGGAGTCATTGTCACTGGTGCAATCCTGCCTTGCAAGCTGGACATCTTAGCTATGTCACACCACTCCAGAGGGTCCATGTGACAGACAGGCTCAGTTTACAAAAACGGTAAAACAAAGTCTTCTGAAACACCACGTAATCAAATCTACATGATTAATGAATAGCTTAATCGTACATCATTTCCATTTCTGACTCCAAACACACCCAATTATAACTTCAGCTTCAGGACAATGCTATTTTGGCTTCTATTCCCTCATCCATAAAATGCACAAAAACATCAACAGGCAGAGATTATAAACTGGCAGAACTCTTGTACTCTATTATGTAGCATCTTTTATTAATAGCCTATAATCATACACTTTGACCTAGGAATCTGTATTAACTACTATGCTGTAAATGATTGAAATGTACATGACTCTGGATACAGAAGGATGGAGATACATACATGTATGATGAACATTTAAAAAAAATATTACTATGCTTTGTTTACAATTGTGTAAAATATAGCAAAAGCATAAAAACATGGATAGGAGGATTTCAAACCATGGGAGGAAAAAAAAGTTAGGCAGAGTAATGACATCAGGAAAGAAGAATATGGGGGGGCAGGAGGGGTGTGCTTCAGTACTATTGGTAAGATGCTCACAAAACACAAAATACACCAGCCCAACAAAATGTGCCTAGAGTAAATGTGGAAGAATGCTGGCCACAGTTCTGTCTTGGGTGGTGGATAAGTAGATGTCTGTTAAATGGCTCCCTGTGCTTTTGTTTTGGAAATATTTCACTCTAAAAAAGAGTATCTTTCTGTGGGAGCAGAAATGCAAAGGCATCTGGCACAGTACGTTTCCTAACTTAAGAAATTGGAAGTGATTTCAATATGGGAAGTCTACACTGCTTCCAAAGTGTTATAATCAAATAGAATCTTCTTTAGCTATCTGAAGTGATTTTAACATTTACTTATTCATTGGGAAAGTTGTTTCTGATGTGCTGCTTGGGGCGGGGGGCGGAGGGGGGGCGGCCAGAAAGGGCTACCCAAAGTCTGATCTGATCTTCTTTTCATACTTGTACATACACATATAAGACAAAAATTCTGAAGATGAAGAAATCTATTAGAGATTATCAGTGAATGGCAGAATTATAGCTGTTACTTGTTTCTATGTTTTAATGACTAAGGGTTAACTGCATAATAATTTCATCAGAAGCCAGCAAGCATACACGCAACATTCTACCAGAAATCTGTGGTTTGCAATTAACCTCACAGAAGTCCCTAAGTGAAGATTATATAATAGCATCCATTTCTACTCCAAAAGCTTCTCTTGATATATTTGGGTTGACTCCTCTACTTCTCAAATATTCAAATTCATCTGTGGATTGTCTCTTCTACCATGTTATGTGAGAACATATTTGACATCATTACCTGTAAATGCAGCTTTCTCTCACCTATCCTATCTCATCAAAACTTCCCCTCTGAAACATGGAATAAGAGATCAACTAAAGGCCGTCTATAGTTTAAAACAGAAACAAAAACAAAAAAAAAAAACTCCCCAACTGCACATTCCCCTCTTTGTAATAAGAGGTGAGGGCATCCCTCTGACAGCCCCGTCCTTCCTTCTTCGATGGACCCTTAAAGAGATGATTATTTCAGGGTGCTCAAGCCCCACTGTCTAAATTCTAGAAGAAATTTCAGATACTATGGGTATCTCAGTAAGCAATACCTTCTCTTTCTTATCTTTTGACTTCTTCCTTTCCTTGTCCCCTTCTTTGTCTTTCCTAGAACTCATTTGTTTCTCCTTGTTCTCCTTGTTCTCTTTCTTCTTCTGTTTCTTTTTCATTGGACTTTTCTCTAAGCCATCATCCTAGAAAACAAACAGGGCTGTGAGCTTTTGCCACAAACTTTAGATCTGCTCATCTGCTTTCTGGAGAGAGGAGCACTGTCCACAATGGTTCATCACTGCACCTACACTCTGAGCTTGTTTTCAAGCACACGGCCCTATGGCACTCACTCACACAAAGCTAAGCTCTCTGGTAATAACCGGGTAAGGCTGTAGCCACAGATGCTCTGCAACTCACATCCTCTCTTTAATTCTCACAGCAACCCTCAACCATAAGCATTATCATTCCCGTTCCACAGATGGAGAAAACTGAGGACCAGAGATATTACATACCCATCCCCTAACCGTTACGGTAGTAACCGTCAGTAGTAACCATCATGGTTGCTACTACTTTTTGAATTCGTGTGTGCATGACAAATTCATGCCAGTTTCAGTCCCCAATGCCGATGCTCTTGGAGCTAATCTCAAAGTATCATCACACTTGAAGGGCAACAACATAAAATCCCATAAAGCTGTCACTCACTGAAACAACACACTGAATGCTACCCATTTTTCACTTTGCTCAAACCAGAGGTCACAAACTGGCAGGCCGTGGGCCAACCTGACCCACCAATGTGTTTTGCTGGCCCACAATGAACTGAACTGCAGAGGCACAAGGCTCCTGGTAAGCTGCAGGCCCCACCACCACTCCCTACCTTTTTCAACCACAGGGCCAGGGTGTCACGGGCCATTTATCATTACACCTCGCAGGGTTCCCTTCACTGACTTCCATTACCTATGGATCCATGACGGCTGGCTTGAATGAACAAATCACTCTCTCACAGGGGAAGCAGAGACATATCTATTCTATTTTCACTTTACTGACTCTGTGTGTAAACCAAACACATTCTGAATGGTTTTATACCAGCCGGCATAATACATGTAGCCTAAAAGAACCCTCAACTGGAATTCAGCCGCGCACCTTTACTTCTCCCTCTTCTGATGGATTGTCTGAATGTCTAGGAGATGAAAACTCAACCCCATGCTCATCTTTCAGCCTGGGTTCTTTGTTTTCCTTCTTTACTCGAGGCTTCCGCTTCTTTAATTTGGCCTGGAAAGGAGAAAAAATGATGATTAAAACCACAAACCTCAGGAAGCATGACCAAGTAACATTAGGACTCTGAAGAGCAGTAGCAGCCCAACTCAAATGAGAAAGTTCAAAGGAGCGTAACCAGTTCTACCTGGGGGAGAACAGGAAAACAGTAATGTACCATACATGTCCCTACACTACATAAAAGCATGCATATCCTTGAATCTATTGCCAGTGTGCAGCATTCATGCTAAAGACAGAATTCAAAAGAAGGAAAAGCACATTTGTGCACAAAGATACAAATAAATCTATGAGACATAAAGTAACATTTAAAAATCTAGACTTACACTCTACCTAAAAATGAAGGCGAAGAATAAAATGCTCTCAATCCACTCAAATATGATACAGAGATCTAAAACAAATATAAACATGATCTAATCTGTCCCTCCACAACCTAACATATAATTCATACTCAACGTGTTATCTGGAGAATGGCACTACTTATGACTAGGTATGGGATTAGGTATGGGATTAGGGTGATATTTCCCCCTAAAATTCGTTTCGTTTCTAATATAAAGAAATTCATGTAAACGGCTGAGTTCTAGAGCACTGAGCACACACACCCCACCAAGACTGCGAGTGCCAGATGTAACATTTCACTGTGATTTTCTCATCTTTCTAGGCCTGATTTTGAAATGAAAAATTGGGAAAATAAATGGAGATAAGGTTCTTATCTTATCTTAATGAGCTCATTAGCAAGTTCGCTGGTATTCTGTACTGAGTAAACAAGGCAGTCACAACTGAAGGCCAGTTTCTGAAGGAACTGTGGACTCTAACTATCCAACGTCACCTCTGGGATCCATCATTACAAGCAGCCCAGGGTCAGCTGTACCAGGTAAAGCTGGTGGTAGCCATACAGTAACCAGAACTATGTTCCAGAATTGAGGAAGCAGCACAAGGAAGCGGCAGTGCATGTCTGGACCAACGGCACTGGCAGAGGAAAGGACTATTTTGAGGCAAAACTGGAGGAGAATGGGCTTGTAAGGAAGTTGCCAAGATGTCCAGGGCCATTATCAAATGAACATTTCTATTATCGTCAACCAAACCATCATGACTGGAACCTCAAAAACAACCCCTGCCTGTGGAAGGTACCGTGCAGTGCAGCGCCCGGAGAGCGCAATGTCCCTTGTCCTACCTAACTCTGCAGGGTCGGAGCCTTGGGCCTCTGAAGGGTCCCCGCCCAGCAGCCGCACTCACCTCTTCCCCGCTGGTCACGGCCCCCTTCTTCTCCAGACTCTTCCTGAGCAACTTCAGCAAGTAGTCCGCTCGGGTCTGCAGCTGCTTCCCCTGAGGTTTTTTATCTGTCTCCACGGGCAGAATCTTCAACAGGAAAGGAAGAGAAGCACCCGCCACCACCCATGTCCCGGTTAGTGGATCCGGATTCACAGAGACAATGAAGAACTGCGCAGTCCTTTCCCTCCCCAACCACCCGAAAGACAGATAAAGCCTCAGATCCTATCTCATGTCCATGGCTCCCAGTCACTGAAAATCCCTTATGAGCCGTTCTCATTTTACAAAATGGGATGGAGAAATCCAGCTCTCCCACTGGCTCCTACCTGTGCTGTTAACAGGGTAGAACAACTCAGGTAGGAGGGGCTTGTTGGCTTCATCTGCTAGAGCATCCCAGCCGTCGTGGATTTCCTCCTTCCAGGAGCAGGGAATCCCTGGAGCTAGGTTAAAGCTTCGTTTTAGATTGAAAATGCTTCTTAGAGCATTGCCGGAGAGCACTGAGCTATGCCAGGACATGATCCGTCCCTGCTGCCCCAGCTGGACCTCTCAGGCCAGACTGGATTTGGTCTCTGCACTTATGGCGGGGTGCTATCACCCTCTGAGAACATCACACATGGGATGAGCATTGTTTGACGTGCCAGGGAAAGCCCTGCCAGGAGCACAGCATGGAGCGCATCCTACTAAAATTTGAGCCAGTCAGCTTTCCCTGCTTACAGCTCTGAGCACGGCCTTCCTACCGGGTAGCCTGATTCACAACGGACAGGGTGGGAGGCTCAGTTTGTGGGAGAAGTACGGCCAATATTTAATTCCACTACAAAAAATACCAAGGTGTGGCTCCTTCTCTGTGAGGAGAACTAGAACATGACGACTTCAAAAATGGTTTTAAACAAGAGGCCAACACTTAAGGCCGAGGACTCCTTGTATTTTTAATGATCTTACCCTGGTATTTGTTGTAATGAGATTGGACGTATAGAATTAAAATTTTAAGATTTCTCCTGTGATTTCCCCAAAATTTCACCTGGCTATTATCTTCGTCTAACAGTACCACAGTCCACTAAAGAAGGTAATATTCCCCAAAACAAAGAAATCCCAGGAATGTATTACTGTACTCATTTCCGATCTGATTCCCCCAACCCCCAGAAAATAGTAAAAAAATAAGTTATCCATATAAAAATATTGTATATAACAAATCTGGAAATCTCCAGCATCACAGATTTACTTACTTTGTCAGTTAACTTAAGCTCTGGGTCGGTCTTAATTAGCTCCCAGTTTCCATAGCCATGTTCATAAATTCCCAGCAGGAGTCGCGAATCATCCTCCACCCCCCACTCCACATCGAAATGTGCAGCTTTCACTCGACAAGTTAAGCAGTATCTAAAGAAATTTCAAAGACAGGAGGACATGAGAGGAGGGGCCTTTCGAACTTGGAAATGAACACAAGTGAACACGGGCAAACTATCCTAATGTGTCACACAAAAGACAATGAAAACACTACTAACAACACACAACTAGAACTTCAGCTCTTTCTTACAGCACAACCACTCACGTGTGTGCCCAGAATAGACTCACTTTTTTTTTTCTTCGGGGTCCACAGGGATCGATTTGTGCAGCATCTCAAACTCTTCCTCATGTTGTATAATGGATTTCACATTAACCTGGACCCCCGATATTTTGATTGTTGGGCCTCTCTTTTTCCCTGGTCCTTTCCCTAAAGGATACCAATTTCACATCCATTAAGTGAGAATGTGCTGAGTTCCACAGAAAACATTATCAGCAAACACTAAAATGCTTACTCACTCGATATATATCTCTGACTTATTTTGTTAGTTCAAAAAAGTTTCTCAATTAATTTTCATAAAATAATCTCTAAACAGGGGCGCCTGGGTGGCTCAGACGATTAAGTCTCTGCCTTCGGCTCAGAACACGATCCCAGGGTCCTGGGATTAAGTCCCGCATTGGGCTCCCTGCTCATCCTGCTTCTCCCCCTCTCCCTCTGCTGCTCCCCATGCTTGTGCTCTGTCAAATACATAAATAAAATCTTTAAAAATAATAGTAATAATAATCTCTGAACAATTCAGCTTTTGAAGATTTAGGATTTTTTTTAATCCACTGGTATTTATAATTCTATTTCATTCTTCCTATTTTATACTTTGGTTCCAAAATTGAAAGCAAAGGAGATTCTGAAGGATTAGTAGTAATACTGAAGTTTTTTCTTTTGTTTTCTAACTATCCTATTAGCAGAGTTCAAGAAACTCAAGTGTTTTCAAGATGATTTTCTCTATTAAAAAATAGACGAAGCAGAGTTCAAGAAACTCAAGTGTTTTCAAGATGATTTTCTCTATTAAAAAATAGACGATAAAGTTAATAGCATTTGAAATGATGAACAAAAGGTGTCATGCAAATATTTCCTTAGCCCTAGTGTCAAATTAAAATAATCCTAGAATTAAAAATGAAACCGAGTCAACTCTAGCCAGATGTTGGCAAGATGATGGCACAAGATAATGACACTTGTTTGTGAGAGGAAAAGACGGCTCCCAGCCTGAGAAAGTATTTTTTTTAACATTCAAGTTGATGAAACGGTGCTAAAATTATAAATATTTAGATATTCTTCTGTACTCCTCTAGAATTCAGTTGCAAATGCTATTCCCAATAATTTTGAAGACAGTTGGAACAGAATGTGTGAGAATGGGAAAGGCGCTTCTCTAAAAAGCAAAAATCTGAGATTTACTCCCAAATCTACACAAAGTACCCCTTGCTCGTCTCTCTTCCCCTCTAACTCCTAGTTATTGACCTCTCTGTGTCTCAGTTTCCTCATCTGTAAAATAAAAGGACTGCAACAGAAATATAGGCAAAGGTAAAGAGATAATTCAGAGAAGGAAAAATAAATGATTCCTAAACATTTGAAAAATACTTGACCTCACTCACGATCAGAGAAATGCAATCTAAGTATATACACATACCATTTCTAACCTATCATGCTGAAAAACTCAAAAATTTGAAAACATTGCACTGATGAGACCAAGAGGAAACAGACACCCTCACGCAATGCCTGGTGGGAGAGCACAGTGCAAGCTGGCGTGCAAACGAAAGTATTTACCACAACACTAAAGCAAAAGGTTATATAACTGAATGTCCCTGAACATACAGCATATCCATAATGGATTATGCATGTCTTTAAAAAAAAAATCAGGCAGTGGGGAAAAGAATAGCCATTTTTTTTAAAGATTTATTTGACAGAGAAAGATCACAAGTAGGCAGAGAGGCAGGCAGAGGGGGTGGGGGAAGCAGGCTCCCTGCCGAGCAGAGCGCCTGATGTGGGGCTCGATCCCAGGACCCTGAGACCACAACGTGAGCCAAAGACAGAGGCTTTAACCCACCGAGCCACCCAAGACTAACCATTTTTAATGGCACTGAAACATACAGTCACCATAAAGAAAAGTAAGTAAAACTCAATACACCAGGAAAAACTCCAAGTGGATCAGAGATATAGAAGTAAATGAAATCACACAAGCACAAGAGGAGAAAAAGTTAACAGTGAATTCCTGTTTATACTGGGAGTAGAGGCAATGTTTTTAATAGACTCAAAATCTAAAGAGCACAATAAGGGAAAAGACTGATACATTAAATTGTATAAAAAATTTGTTTTTCTTAAAATGCCCTAAGCTAAGTAGAAAGACAAATCACAAATTACAGGAGAAAACCAGCAACCTTAATTAGAAAAAGAAATCCTAAAAATTAAGAAAATGGACAGAAGAGAAAACGGGTGATTCACAAATGGCTCTTAGAAAACACTTAACAACCTAACTCATTAAAACAAAAACAAGACACCGTTTCTCACCAATCAGTTTGGCAAAACCCAACCATTTGACAATATCCTCTGTTTGTGAGGCTTATAAACAAGTACCAGTATCCACTGCTGGTGGCAATATAAATTATGGTATCAGACTGCTGGAAAATTTGCTAAAATCCAACCAAGTCATGCTTCCCCAGGACCCAGCAGTCCCACCTCCAGAAACCTATCCAGAACACATGCTCGTAGAGATACAGAACAGCATATCCATTAGACTCCGCGTTTACTACAGATGTCTTTATAATAGCCAAAGACTAAAACAACCCAAATATTCATTACTCAGGAACAAGAAAGTCTGAATTAACATCTACCCAAGTGGTGGAACACTGAAATTGCAAAAGGAAAGAAAGAGGATGTCTATACGATAGGCAGTCATCTCCACGCGTGAAGTACGCAGGTGAAAAACCCAATGCGCGGTATGCTACCTTCTGTAGAAGAGGGACACACGCACCGAAATTCTCACAAAGGAAGAGTGGAAAGATAAACCCAAAATTAATAAAAAATGGTGAAAGCTGGACTGGGGCCGGGGGTGGGGGCAGGAGGCCATGCTAGCACAAAAGTTTCTTCAAATGTTTCAGAGTTAAGTCAAAATGAGAAAAGCAATCCCTAAAAACTTAAAAATAACTGAAAGTGAAAGAGGATGCATTATCTATTAAGTTAGTGGCTTAACTACACGAGAAAAGTCTTCTAATAACGTTAAAACATGATATTTTAACTGCACAGAGCTAGTAGGATGTATTCCTAAAGACAAAAAAAAAAAAAGGCAAAAAAAAAATTCAAACTTCAGGAAGTTGAGATTGGTGCTAATATTTCAAAACGCGTCTGTTGTAGGATAGGACAAATACATAATTATGTTAGCATTTTTAGGAACAAAAACTTTCCACTTAAGAAAAGAGTTATCGATAATCTTCCATCTGAGGGGGGGGCCTGGGTGGTTCAACAGTTAAGAATGTTCCTTCATCTCAGACAATGATCCCAGGTTCCTGGGATCAAGACCCGCATTGGGCTCCCTGCTCAGCAGAGAGTCTGCTTCTCCCTCTCCCACTTCCCCAGCTCATGCATTCGCTTTCTCTCCCTCCCTCAAATAAATAAAAAAATCTTAAAAAAAATAAAAATAGTAATCTTCCATCTGAATTAGAAAGGCCATCCTAGATCCAGAGTACACTAAACACCAGTTCACAGCAAATAACAGGCATGGGCAACAAGTTATGCAATGGCAGGAGGAAGCCATCAGCCGGATCCAGAAAAAGAAAGTGCATCAAGAAAGAGGGGTGTGGGAGGCAGGAGACTGTTAGAAGGAACTATCTCCAAAATGTACCATGAGATGGAAAAAGCAAGGTGCAGAAGAGTGTGCTCGCTGCATTTGTGTTATAAGGGGACAAACCATGATCTATTCATTTTTTGTAATATGAATTTTCTCATTTCTAGAAAGATACAAGAAATAGGGTTACCAGTTTTTCAATTTGGAACCTTGGGAGTGTAAAATTTATTCACAATAATTACAATGAAAAATGAAAACATGGTAAACTTAAAGTTGACTCTTGGGTGTATTCTGAAGGCTATACAAAAGCATGTATTCTCAGCACACCTGGGTGGCTCAGTGGGTTAAGCCTCTGCCTCCGGCTTGGATCCTGATCTCAGGGTCCTGGGAACGAGCCCCGCATCGGGCTCTCTGCTCGTCAGGGAGCCTGCTTCCCCCTCTCTCTCTGCCTGCCTCTCTGCCTACTTGTGATCTCTCTCTCTGTGTCAAATGAATGAATAAAATCTTTTAAAAATAAATAAATAAATAAAAGCATGTACATGGAGCACTGTCCAAACCACGTCAATTTCTTTTTTAAAAAAAAAGAGGAAAATAAATCTAAAGAAAATTTTGACTAAGGACACTCTGAAATTCTACTTCCTTCAGTAGTATCTTTAAAAAGAAAATCTAAAGCACAAATAATTCTTCCCTGGCGTCGGTGAACACCGCAAGCCAGACACCATGCTAAGCGCTTCCTGCGAATGGAATCAGCCAGGAACGACTCAAACCCTCAGGGGCAGGCACTGTTATTCTCCTCTGCAAACGAGACAGCTGTGACGGTATAACTCGTCCAGCCCAATTATAACAAATTTTAGTGCTATGAAAATCTCATTGTAACAAAAATGTTTGTAATATTCACCCCATATTTTATTTATTCCAATTAACTCTCTAAATCCTTTAAGTCTGCCATAACACAATCCATATTTGTGTAACCAAGATGACTCGTGATGCTTGTGATCTGTAATGTCCTCATCTGCAGCCAAAATACAGATGTATCCACTCGGCTCTGCCCACTCAAGTCTTTACATCATTCAAACCAATCTAAGGTTTCTGCAGCAACATCAGAAGAAACCACTCACGTCGCTCATTACTCTCCATTCCCCACCTTCTGCAAACCGACTTCATTTGTGAGCAGATCTCTGGGATCTTACAACACTGAGCTCACGTACGGGCAGGTCAGAATACACACCTCAAAGGATTAGGGATGTGTGGGATAGAAGCCTGTTCTTCAAAAACAAAGCCCATTAGAAGCACAATCCCCAGTCCACAAGTGCCGGATCTGGGAGAACTTACCCTCGCTGGCGTTTTCCTTCAGCTGCTCTTCGTACTCCTGCATGGCTGACACACAGCTGTTGTGAATCAGTTCCCCCAGGCGTTTCAGATCTGCCACAGACTTATCTACCAGCTCAGCATCTCGTGCTATGCACTCCAGCCTGAGGAAGGACAAATACAGGGACAGATCAAGGCCCTGTGCCCACTTCTCTAATGTCCCATGAGATACCCCCTGGGCTCATCTAAGCCTGCTCCTGCAAAAAAAAAAACGTGACATTCTTCTCAACTTTATTGATCATTCCCAGGCTCCAGCAAGAAGGCCTCCAACAGTGACTGCGGGCTGACCCACTCATTTTCCATCATCAGGAACTGTGATTTGGAATAGTCCACAAAGTAATTTCAAAGAACACAGGGGAAGGAGTCGGCTTTCTCTGCTAACTAGATGGGCTACCTGACAGTGGCAGTAGAAGGGCCAAGGCTGTCTGCACTCGTCTGCCACCTTGTGCTCACTTTCCTCCCTCCAGCCTACTTTCATTCTTTACAATATTCCTAGAAGCAAAGTACAGTATGTTTCAGTGATCTCATACGGAGCATGAGAACACGCCAATGTCCAAAAATCGGTCTGCCAGAACAGGCCAGATGCACTTTTCCACACCCTGGTGGTTTTTATGGTCCCCACCTCAGACAAGCCTTCTATCCTGGGTGGCCAGCAACAACCCTGGAGAGGCGCACCTGACCTTCTTGGTTCCACTGCTACGACTGCTACACATCACGGCTTCCTCTCCAAATGGAGAAGACAAACACAAAACACACAGGCTGTAAATTTCCTTCCACTCCATGAGTTTATCAGGAAGAAGAGAAAGACATCTGCTATTTCCTTCAAGTCAATACTATTATTTATGGGCTATACTGCTGATTCTGGACAAAGCAAAATAATGAACTAGCTCAGGTGGTCTTTTGTTAAAATCCAACTTCTGAGTTCATTTCCTGCATGCTTGTAAAACAGTAATGACAGCCGACCCTCTAGTAAGTTCCTGCTGGCGAGATGTTACTTACACTTAAGCCCCACGACACCCTACTAAGAAGTAGAAGGCTACAAAATCACGAATTTACATTACTAAATAAGGACTAAATGCGTGCATTCTTCCAAATGGAATTATCTGAACATCTCTTCTGGAAATCATCTCCCTGTATTCTGCATGTACTTGCTTCATGTTCCACTCGAGCAAAATCTCTGTACAGATGGTCATTTTTGGCATCCCTTCCCAAAAGGACGTGTACAATCACACAAGATATAAATATTTGTAAAGGAATGTTTCCAGGATAAAAAAAAAAAAAAGACGTTCCCAGCATTAGCATTAAGTGGGAAACAGTACCCCCCCCAAAAAAAAGCCTGCTATATAATAAAAATGAGAAACAGGTGAATAAGGAGCTTACCGTTCAAGAGGGAGACCAAACTTCTTATATGCCTTGATGAACCTGAGAACACAATCAATAAAACACATTAAAAAACAGAGGCTTTGGCTCTGTTACTGCAACATATCCTGTGGTGAATGGATCATGCCACACACTGTGTGAAAACAGACTGAGCCCAAACCATGTGACTGCCACTCAACAAAGAATGCTGAATGTCTCTGAAACTGGTCCGCTTAAAATAATGAGTGCTAAAGATGCAGTAAAATTAACGATCAACGTTATTCTCAGTGACTGATCAAGAAACCGTTAAGGAATGTAAAAGATAATGGTGATCTAACTCTAATAGTACCCTTTTTTAGATGGTACAAGTTTATGGAGTTCAACACGTAATTAATGATTCAACCACAACTCCTGTGATAAGACCCCAACATGGTTAACAGCTCTATCCAGGGACTGTTAATATCAATCCCATACAGTAATATTTCTTATTTTCTGGCCCATAACACAACTGTAAGATTTTTAAGACTGACCCAAATACTTCTGGGAATAAGGCAAAGTAAAATAAACATGTGATTTAAAACTTCTTAGACAAAACTACTTTGGAAACTCTGCTGACTTCTTCTGCCTGACCTTGTCTCCAAACAAAAATCCAAACAATCCTTCCACAGGTCTCTACCCTAAACTATACTGTACGTCAACCGTGTCATGTTTCCCTCCTTAGAACCAATCACTAACACTTTTACTGGAAAGCAAGAATCACTGTACTCGTCCACATCACTAAAATCATCTGGTTAGGCAACAATGTAAGGCGAGATACTTTGGGGGGATAAATGGAAAAGAGAACACAGCAACTAAAGAATGGGGACGGGAATGAGCAGGCCTATGGCTGGGAATCAACACTAAGGAAGAGCACGGACAGAAGGACTAGAAAAGTGTTACATGGGAAAGTGAACGTGAAGCTTATTCCTCAAGTCTACATTTCTCCTTCTTAATATACACGGAAATATTTCATGTATAAAATAATATGATGTTTGGGGATTACTTCGAAGCAATCCTAGTAGGGAGAAGCATTTCTGGAATGGTGGAGTCAGAATTTCTGAAATTCTGCTCCTCAATGAAAGCAGTAAGAACACTGGCAAAACACTGTCCCGATGGACTTTGTTAGAACTCTGGCGTTTACTCAAGCAAACGGCTGGAACTCGGTTAAGTAAGAACTGAAAGCTCTCTGGCATTTTACCTTTGCTCTATTCCCATGCTCCTCTCTCCACACTCCATGACAGCCTGGAAAACCAACACCTCTGCAACTACAGTAGTTGTCCAAAGCAGCAGCCTATAGGCCACCGGAGTAGGGAGAACAGGTCTGGAGCGACCCCAAAGCTCTTTTCCATGAGAACATGCTATTTGACCTGGCAACACCCTGAGAAGCTCCATTCTCAGGCCTGCATTCCTTGACCTCTCTGTGAAAATTACGGTCCATAGTTCATTGGTGAAAACAATTACAAGCAAAGGTTTAAGACCACAGCTACTTCAGGCAACATAACCAATTTGGGGTTAAGAACAGGATGACCAAAAACTGAAAAGGAAAAAGTGATGGGAATGTCCACAGGGAGCTTTGGAAAGCTGACGTGTTCCTGAAAACCTATAAAACCACGCATGAGAGCAAGGGCGTGTGCACGCACAGGAAAGACCTGAGGTGGTTCACCTGTCCATCACCTCCAACCAGTCCCAGGATCTGTGCAAACAAGAACTGATGGCAAGGCAGAGCCGTACCATGCCTGCCAGACCACTGAAAACATGCCCCCGATAAACACATGGAGCCCTTCAGCAAAAGCTGGTAGACTTACTGGCTCGAGGCATTTAAGCAAATCTCTGTCCAACCACTGGCTAATGGCTAAGCTAGATGAGCAGAGACTTGAAACCACATGACAAGGAATACAGACTTCACAGAACTAGTCTGGGAAAGTGACTAAACGAACAAAAAGCGAACAGCAAACACAACTGGCTGTCAGGGGAAATACGATGTCCACACCCGCCACACTGTACTACTTACAACGTCCAGTTTTCATCAAAAATTATAGAAAACACAAAAACAAAAAAGTAGGACCCATACACAGGGGGGGAAAAAAAAAAGCAATCAGTGAAAATGGTTCCTGAGAAAGTCTAAAAGTTGAACTTAAAAAACTGGACTTCTAAAACACAGAAGAAATTAAGACATTCACAAATAAACAAAGATAAAGAATTTGCTGCTACCAGACTTGCCCTAAAAGAAATACTAAAGAATCCTTCAGGCAGAAATCGAAGGACACCAAACAGTAACTAAAATTCATACAGAGAAGTAAGAAGAGTAACTGAGTAAGTATAGAGACAGCATAAAAGTACTTTTGTTTGTTAACTCTTTTCTCCTGATTTTTAAAAACTGCATAAAGCAGTTATTATAAAACTGTGTTGGGGGGGGGGCACCTGGGTGGCTCAGTGGGTTAAGCCGCTGCCTTCGGCTCAGGTCATGATCTCAGGGTCCTGGGATCGAGTCCCGCATTGGGCTCTCTGCTCAGCAGGGAGCCTGCTTCCCTCTCTCTCTCTCTGCCTGCCTCTCTGTCTACTTGTGATCTCTGTCAAATAAATAAATAAAATCTTTAAAAATAAATAAATAAATAAATAAACGTAACCTTTTAAAAAAAAAAAAAAACAAAACTGTGTTGAGGGGCGCCTGGGTGGCTCAGTGGGCTAAAGCCTCTGCCTTCGGCTCAGGTCATGATCTCAGGGTTCTGAGATCGAGCCCCACATCGGGCTCTCTGCTCAGCGGGGAGCCTGCTTCCTCCTCTCTCTCTGCCTGCCTCTCTGCCTGCTTGTGATCTCTCTCTCTCTGTCAAATAAATAAATAAAGTCTTTAAAAAAAAAACAAAAACTGTGTTGACAGGTTTATAAAAGGTAAAGATATAACTTCTGTGACAATAATAACACAGGAGGGGGGAGAGGAATGAAGTTATATTGGAGTTAAATTTTAATATACCATTAGAATTAAGGTGATGATAATCCAAACTACACAACTGCAAGTTAAGGTACTAATTATCATCTCGAAGACAACTACTAGGAAAATAACTTTGAAAATATAGTAAAAGAAACTGTATAGGAGAATGAGAAACACAAAGAAAAGGGAATTAAAATGGTATATTAAAAACTAACCTACATAACACAAAAGATGGTAGTAATGGAGGAATAAAGGAGAAAGACAAGACATAAAGAAAATAGCCAAATGCAGATATAAATTCTATTTTGTCAGTAAATACATGAAATGTAAATGTGATTAAAGACTCTGATCAAAAGGAAGAGACTGAGGGGCGCTTGTTGGCTCAGTGGGTTAAGCCTCTGCCTTCGGCTCAGGTCATGATCTCAGGGTCCTGGGATCCAGCCCTGCATCAAGGGCTTCCTCCTCTCTCTCTCTCTGCCTGCCTCTCTGCCTACTTGTGATCTCTCCTGTCAAATAAAGTCTTCAAAAGGAAGAGACTGAAAGAATAGATTTTTTAAAAATGATAGAACTACATACTGTCTGCAAGAGGCACAAGCCAGACTCAAAGACAGGCATACAGGGGCACCTGGGTGGCTCAGTGGGTTAAGCCGCTGCCTTCAGCTCAGGTCATGATCTCAGGGTCCTGGGATCGAGTCCCGCATCGGGCTCTCTGCTCAGTAGGGAGCCTGCTTCCTCCTCTCTCTCTGTCTGCCTCTCTGCCTACTTGTGATCTCTGTCTGTCAAATAAATAAATAAAATCTTTAAAAAAAAAAAAAAAGACAGGCATACTGAAATGAAAAAGATAATGTGCATACAATATCCAAAAGAGACCTGAAGTGGCTATACTAATACCAGATTTTTTAAATGAAGTTTAGGACAAAAATTATTACTGGAGACAAAAGGACATTTTATGATAAAAGGGACAATCCATCAGACAGAAGACATATCAGCTATAAAATGCATGCACCTAAGAAAAGCCCCAAAATACATGAGGCAAAAACTGACCAAAGCAGAGGGAGAAACAGACAACACAACAGTAACAGGTAGAGACTTCAACACCCCATTTTCAATAACAGCTAGAACCACCAGCGAGACAATGAGTAAGGAAATGGAAGACTCAATCCAGAATCAAACATCTGTAGGACACTGTGTCCACCTAGAGCAGAATACATATTCTTTTGAAAATAATACTGAGGGTAAGAGGAGAGAAGATGTTACATAGAAGACCGACTACAAATTCAGAATGGTTAAGATGATAACATGGTAAGTATGGGGGTAAATACCCTCATCTGTCAATGTTTGTATATATTTACACTTTTCCCTAATAAATTAAACAAAGCAAGAAGAAAAGAACAATGGTAACATTTAGGAGAAAATAAAGACTTCATAGTTTAAAACACATTGACCTAGAAGACTATCTCATATAATTATAATATGGATTGCCTCAGAAAGCTGCCTTCATACTGTTTTTTTAGCCTAAACTAAAAAATATCATGCAAAGTGGTTGGGAAAATGGCTTATGCAACAATTTTAGGTCTTTTTGGAGGGTGATGTGTGTGAATTAAATACCAACAATGGGCAGTAAATACGGACAACATCAATCAGATACTAAAACCAATCAGAGGCGGGAAAAAGTCTGCAGAACAGTATGCTGGGTGCTCATAAACCAAACCACCACCAAACTGGTATCAGTACTCACACTGACAGGGAGTGAACTTCAGAGACGAGGGGTATGAGGGCAGCGTTATCCGTACCATTTTAATTTTTTATATTCATATTCTTTAATACACAGACAGGTGTGCGTCTCTATGTATGTTTGCATGTATGTATTCCTATTCTTAAATAAAAACAAGTAAGAAAGGCTCAGCCCAAGTTTGCCTCCAACTGTGTCTTTTGTCTTGGCTGGACTTTGGTGAAATCGCTCAGAGTAACCAGAGAACAGGAAAAAAACAAGAGCTGGGCAATGCGAGAGTGAGCTCAACTGAGGAAAACCCTGCAGGGCAGACTCTTCTGAAGACTTGGGCCATGACTCCATCCCCTGCCTTCCTTGCAGGCACCAGCCCCTGCCCGCCCCGTCTTCCATGTCAGGAATGCCATCAGCCCACCGCTCGCAGCATGCCCTCCTCGCACGCTGGAGAGACAGCGGGCAGACCCTCCACCAACCTTCGGATCTCAGCGTCAGTAAATCCCTCGACAAGGTCCTTCCGCACGCTTCGGGGGCGCCCTCTGCGCTTCGGCTTCTTGTCATCATCAGAGTCATCCGTCTCGCTCTCAGAGGCAGAGGATCTCTGCGCCTGCCTCTTAGACTCGGTGTCAGAGTCACTGTCATTTGTCTGAGCCTGAAAAGGCAAAGTCCCACTGTAGCAAGGGCCGGCTGGAAGAGTTCAAGGGACTAAAACCAGCCCATCTTAACTCTTTAGAACTCAGAACCTTTCATCATATTGGACAAGTCCAAGGTGGAGGCAGGTGTCACGTAAAGAAGGAAGATCTGCTTGGGACAGTTACCTTCCACAGATGTGGTGCAACGTAATGACAAGTGAAATGGAATAAAAATATTTGACTGTGGGTTTGTGTTTACTTCCTTAGGTAAGTTCCCCCTTTGTGCCTTGGTTTTCCATTTGTAAAATGGGGATAACTACCTATTACTTGGGTTTTCATGAAGATTAAATGAGTCAACGGGTGTAACAGCACAACTACGCCTGGCACACAATTACTGCTCGATCAATACCAGCGACCATCAGTGAATAGATCTGCTAGGTCCAACAAACTGGCTGATGAAACTTATTCTAACCTACTTCAGTGCTGTTCCAAATATCGAGTGAGATCATGCTTGTAACAGTGCTTTGTAAGCTGTGAAGTATATGTATGTTTTTTGTCTATGGTTATATAATTTCTTAGTAAGTATGTATAACAAGTGCCACAAATACTTGAAGGCAAAGAGGCTGGCTCTGAAAGTCAAAGGCACTGCCAATGAGAGCCAAACCACTGGGATTACAGGTTCTGATCTCCACAGCAAAAGGCGAACGTCTGCCAAATTCAGATCCCATCCGTCCGTCTGTCTCACCAAGAGCCAATTTACAAAGCTCAAATGTCTCACGGGCGTACTCAGGGGCACTCCACATTTTTCTATCTTCCCCTGCTAGGTTCGCTATAAAATACCTGCCTCCCACGACCAGGCAACACTGTGAAGCCTCTTCCTTGAGTAATTAGCACTACTGTAGCCTTTACAACCTAAGAGGTCCTTTCTTATCTTCCAACTCCCTCACTCACCTTTTTAGTGGAACTCCGAATTCGAGGAAGCATGTAAATTTCTTCCAGCTCCTTCTGACGCTCTTCCTCCTCTACTTTTTTCCTCTGCTCCTCCGGAATGATCTCATCCCAGTCCTTGTGAGGACGCTCTTCCAGCTCTTCTTCGTCTTCCATTGTTGCGAAGTTGGCAACCTTAAAACAAACGGACAACTCACTGTCGGACATTTCCCTGTTTCCCAAACACCATCTGCTAAAACACCAACTCACCCAGCATTTTTAATCTAAGTAAGACGCTGCATGTAATATCAGAATTCCTGTGATGTTATACAATCAGATAATCAATCTTCTGCTAATCTCTCCCTTATCCTCCCCCCAAATATCTTGCCAAACCCCCAAGTTTATCAGAAATTACTGAAAATTAGGGAAACAGATATAAGGATAAAATGGTCTTATAAGTTAAATCATAGATATTTTCTAATAAATATGATACTAACTGGAAAATTTAGATTTACTTATTAGATTATCAAATACTGAATTATGTAATACCAATCCATCATGACGTTAGTTCTAAATTATAAACTGCTATTAAATAGCACTCATCTGGAACAATGCATAACTGAAAACCTTAGCAATCAGTAGCCAACTACCTACCTTACTCATTTTTATCAGAAGTACAGAAACTTAAGAAAGTACAGAAACTAAAAGTATGTAATGATTTCATACAGTCAAAAGTACACACTACTGTTAGAAATCAAAATGAGAATTTAAATGCAAAAAACTCAAACCTAGAAGAATACTCCATTTACAACATATCAAATAATATCTGGCATCAGTCTGTACTGAAAAGATATGTGTATCCCAGAAAGAAAACCATCCAAGTGTATGTATTTCAAAGACTACACACAGCCTGTGGCTATACACAGATACATCTACCAGCTCTGCCGGCTTATGGGCAGTGGTGGGCAGGCCCCAGGCATGGGCTCCGCATCCTTCTTATTCCTTCCCACACAGTCTTTAAGGGTACAATCAAGTATAAAAGAGCTTTTAGATATTCCATTCCTCAAAGTCATTTGGAACTGACAGTGAAGTCATAAGTTGATGACTTTGGGCCACAATTAACTCTAATTTCCACCATAAATACTATGATCTTCACGATCAGATTTTTTTTAATTCCAAGACAAAGACAACAGGTGTAATTTCTTAGACTGAAAACATTTTTTGTTTTATAAAAATGAATCATTTGGCCAATCTCTTAAATTAACTAAAATTTATAATTACTTTAGATCTGACCTTTGAAACAGCCAAATGAAAATGACATAAATGATGTAAATATATACATAAGTGGTTCACACAGTTGGAAAATGAACTTTTCTGAGGACGCAGAATGGTTAAGGGCCACACACTACAGGCCAGACCACCTGCCGGGATGTGATCACAATTCCACATATGTGTGACCTTAGGAAATCTACTTAGCCTCTCTATGCCTCAGTTTCCTTATCTATAAAGGAAAAAAATAATATCTGATCCATCTTACGGTTGTAACGGGGCTTAACATACAGTAAGGGATACAACTATTAGTTATGATTACTTAAGAAAACTATAATCTTAAGTTATCTCAAAAAAAATTTTGCTATGTTTCCAACATGTTAGAGTTAAAAAAAGAGAAAAAGAAAAAAAAGAAAGGATTAGTGGAAAAAACAAAGTCAAATCAGCTGAAGCTAAATCTCCAGAAATAAAAGAGTCCCTAGGTAGGAAGACTCCTACTGTGAACTAAATCACTTGACCAGGTGCTAAAATTGACAGCCAAAAGAGCTTTAGCAAGGCAAAAGTCATAGCTGACCACTTTCGATTAACCTGTTAATAATGCAGACATTTTTATACCTAAGTCTTAATATAATATTCTAACTAAAACATTATCAGGAAGATTACTTCTCTTTAAAAGGGAGCAAAAGGGACACCTGGGTGGCTCAGTCAGTTAAATGTCTGCCTTCAGCTCAGGTCAGGCAGGATCCCAGGGTCCTGGGACGACGGAGCCCAGAATTCAGCTCCCTGCAGCAGGAAGTCTGTTTCTCCTTTTGTCCCTTCCCCACTCATTCTCTCTCTCTCAAATATAAAAATAAAATCTCAAAATAAAAAATAAAAGGGAGCACTAGTCCTGGAAGTGGAGTCCGTTTGAAAAGGTAATAATTCACCTTAAAATTCAAACACACTGACTCTGATCCTAGAGCTCTCTGGTCTATTCAACAGTTCCTTCTGTGTTCTTCCTCTGAGACAACTTCTACCTGTGGCCAACCTTGGACCTAGTACTGCTTTTCCTTCCAACACCTCACCCATGTCTCCCTCAATCCTATAGAATCTACTGAACTTAACCATTACTGGAACCTTCAGGTCTCTCCTGCTTCTCTAACCCATACAGAACGAAGCCATGCCAATTCTTTCAACCATATTCTCACCTGAGATTGGGAAATCTTTGCCAATTTGACTCTCCTTAGTCTCCCAAACCCATCTTGGGGACCACGCTGGGACCATGAAATGACCAGTCCCTCTGACCTCATGTACTTGCTGGAGAAAGTCATAGGACCCTGCTGAGCAGCTCCAACATGAAGTCTTACCTTCCAAATACAGCTCCCTCCCTATCATGTTCCTCCTTCCCGGCACCACCGCTGGCTGTCCCAAATCATTTCTACTTTACTTGCTTACTAGGAATTACGGTCACGAAGGAAGGATTCCCACAGCTTCTCTCCCCACCATTCCCTAAAATTATTTTCCTTTTTCATTTGAAGGCCAACTGTGCCACCTGTTTTTATTACATCCCTTCCAGTCTCTTCTAAGGCAATGTACCTTATTTTCCTCTTTGCCTTAGAAACTCCAATCTCCTCCCTCTTCTCAAGCTCTCCTCAACCTGGAGACATTATAACATCTTTCAAAACCCTTTCCTTGCTTGACTCTTCTATCCTCATACATCACCTTCACTGTACTTTTTATGAGATTTTAAATTACCTCCACCACACTCAATGCTGCCACCTCCTCTTCATCTGGTCCCCAGCTTCTGCGCTTAGTCCTGATCTCATTTAATTTTGTTATATCAGATACTACCCATAATAGCCTTTAAAACAACAGACACAAAAAAAGCAAAAAAACACCCAAGTCAGCAAGTGCTTACTGTCACCTTCTGTTTTCTGCCTCTGACCCCTCTTTGTCAGCTGATTCTATCACTGTCTCTTCCACAACACCGTCCATGCTTCCCAGAGCTCCCCACCATCTGGGTCTCCACCTGTCCCATGGAGGCACACTCTTCCCTCTTCGATAACTTTTCCTCTATCCCCTGACTCTGGGTAAGACGGAGCACATCAGTGATTACCTCCACATGGAAGACTACATCTATACTCATAACACCCCTGAACTCAGAACGAGAAAGAAAGGAGGCGAGTCAGGCTGCCTGGGTGGCTCAGTGGGTTAAGCCTCTGCCTTGGCTCAGGTCATGATCTCAGGGTCCTGGGATCGAGTCCCGCATCGGGCTCTCTGCTAGGCAGGGAGCCTGCTCCTTCCTCCCTCTCTCTACTTGTGATCTCTCTCTGTCAAATAAATAAAATCTTTGAAAAAAAAAAAAAAGAAGAAGAAGAAGAAGAAGAAGAAGAAAGGAGGCGAGTCAGGTAAAGGAAAAGCAGAGCGCCTTGTGTGCAGGAAGTTCTCGCAGACATTAGTGGCTGCTAGTTAACAAATCGGTGCTGAGGACCCCCTCCCACAGTGAGTTCCATACCTTAAACTGCGACAGAAGCTCATCTGTTGCACTTGTTGACACTTCGTTCTCTCTAGTTTCAGCCAAGCGCAAAATTTCATCTATGTCCATTTCCTAAGGGACACCAACAATACAATACGGTAAAGAGGCAACAGTCATCAGTATGGACTGAAAACACTGGATGTAAATGAACCAAATCTCCTTCCCGGGATCCCATTCACCTAAAACAGTACCTGGGTTAAAAAAACTATGCTTCAAGTAATTACTGTTCTTTACGAAAGCCTCTAACACAGACTTAGAACCTGCTTCCAGAGAAACTGGGACTCTCACAAGTACTTGTCAAAAAAGGTTTTTCTGGGTGCCTGGATGGCTCAGTGGGTTAAGCCTCTGCCTTCGGCTCAGGTCATGCTCCCTAGGGTCCTGGGATCAAGCCCTGCATCGGGCTCTCTGCTCAGCGGGGAGCCTGCTTTCCCTTCTCTCTCTGCCTGCCTCTCTGCCAACTTGTGATCTCTGTCTGTCAAATAAATAAATCTTTAAAGAAAAAAAAAGTTTTTTCCTCGTTGTTAATTACCTGAGGCTCTGACTCCTCCCCTTCCAGTTCTTTGAAGAGATCCTCTGCTCCAAATTTCAAAATAGCTGTCAGCTCTTCTTTATTAAAAGGATTTGAGCTATAGAAGGAAAAGGTAGTTGTAATCTCTCAGGAATGTCAAATAACCACCATCAAGTTCCACTATAAAATAGCCACCCCTCATAAACCAGTGAAATCACTGGTGAAAACATAAATTCTGCCCCAAGAAAAATGATCTCTCAAAGATTTCATTTTTTTTTTAATCCCCAGGATGAGTCTGTGATGGTAAACCTAACCTAGCGGAAGACTAGAAAATGAATTGTTTTCCTGATGGCTCATCTATTACACGATCAAGCAAGAAACTTAATTAGCAACATGAAAGCAGAGAGTTCTTTGCTCTTTGTCTTTTGACTCAGGAAGTTATCATTCACCAAGAATTTTCAACCTTCTCAACTCTAGTCTAAAATAAAAAGAACCAAGCTTTTACCATTTAGGTTCCTTTTGAATGGATTTAGGGAAGGGCTCATTAGATTTCTACCTGTGACACAGCTTCAGGACTACCACAGAAGACACTGAACAGTCTGGTCAAAATGTAAACTCAGTCAGAGAAAAAGCTGTGCTTCTAAATAAAGTCAACTGAAACTTGACTATTTTCCTTCTACACCCTTCTGTTTCCACCTGGAAAAGTAATCTCCACACAAACATTTTTACCAGTAGTAAGAAATGAGCCACCAACTCCATCTGGCAGATTCTTGCTACTGATACATTCAAGGCAACTCTGCACTGGGCTACAAGCCTAAGGAAGGACACACACCTGCCAATGCTGCTGTGTCGAATGTCACATGCGGAGCCAAAAGCAAAAGGCAAGGGAGAAGGCCAAGAAGGAGGGAGAGCAGAGAGCATAGGGTTGAGAGGCAAAAAAGAAAAAAACACAGAAAGCACGATAAAATGAAAATGACATCCTCTTGTGGTCTTGGCCTGGCCTCTTCTAGGTAATTAATAGATAACGTCAATTATAGAGAATCCTATTAGAAGGATGAATTCTATCAAATGCTGATGTAAAATTGATTTGGCTCTGACCACCTCTTCCACCTTTCTAGAACTTACTTGGACCTTCCTGAGTTGTTTTCCAGAACTGTCCGGCCAGTGGTATCCATACGCTGAATCACCAGATGGTCCAATACCATCTTCTTTTTGGCCCGTTCGATGATCTCCTCCTCCACAGTCCCCTTTGTAACCAAGCGGTAAATATTTACCTGTAGAAAAAAGAAATGTTATGTTTATACCTGATCACCAAAAAAAAAATTACCTCTATCTAAAACCAAGAGGAGAAATAAGAACTTATTTCTCTTCTACCAGAAATGACTAAAAGCCATTCATCCAAAAGGCAGCTTAATATTTTTACTGTAACAGGTTATAGTCTGAAATAAAACCGCCTCAAAAAAAACCTGTTACTACAGCCTATTCTAATGATAAAAATCTTGCTAAAGAATAATTAGTTTCATGATATAAAGTTTCACCAAACCAAACCTTTGGTCGAGTATGAAACTTAGTTAGGAGTTACCCAATACTACAGCAGACTTTGAGATTCACACATGAAGGAAACAAGCATGTATTTCCCCAACATAGCTCAGAGCTAACACTGTCACTATAATAAAGTAGACCACCTTGAACGATATTAGATTATTTAACAACTTAGCCACATTAAAATAGAAAAACATTCCAGTTCTAAATCTGTTCATCATCTCTCTTTCTTGGGGTAAACCTGAAAGTCACTGGTGACATAATTTCCAAACATAAAAATAGAATAGTTCCCTAGTACGTTCCTCTTAGCCCCAAAGACACCTCCTCTTACTAGTTAACAGACAGGCTCTACCCTTGGGGAAATGAAAGCAAAACAAGAAAGAAGCATTTTACAAACATCCTGAAAGGGCTAAATAACCAACCCCCCTCTTTTCTGATTCCCCCAAACCATGTCCATATGCGTCTCTCCACCAACCTGCTTCTTCTGACCAATTCTATGGGCTCGGGCTTGTGCCTGCAAGTCGTTCTGGGGGTTCCAGTCGGAGTCAAAGATGACAACTGTGTCCGCCGAAGCCAGATTGATTCCCAGGCCACCAGCCCTTGTCGAGAGCAGGAAACAGAAGTCCTGTACACAATGCAATATACTACTTTATGCAGTGGCCTTCTCAGAAACACTTTCACAGTCCAATAAGCCCTTATACCTGGAAACCCCTGCAGGTGTGAAGAAAAGTGAGATATGATGGACAAACTTTATGGAGGCTACAAGAATGCCAGGGACTTGATGGTAGAGGGAATTTTCATTTCATTAAGCAGAAAGAGTCAGTGCAGGAAACAAAGGAGTAAAGCTGATTCTGATAAGTCAACCAGAACAAAAGAATTAGTGTTCTCTCCTGGCTAAAATAAGTGTTACAAGCAATTAACAAAATCCAGAACGTAATTAGCAAGGGGATCATTCCAGGAAGTTGCCCACACACCTACTTTCTGGGTAAAGGTGATCACACCATGTAAGGTAGTCGGTGTGAGCAAGGACACTTTCTTGTTAGGTGGGCGAGGAGCACACCAACACCGCACAGATCGTGTGCTGGGACGGCCGGGAAGCACGGGGTCCTCGACCAGCACAGCACGTGCGCAGAGAAAACCAGAGCACCTGTGGCTGAAGAGCCACATGTGGGAAAGACTCAGGCTCTCACATATTCCGGTTTCCTCAGCAACAACAGAGACTGAGCAGGCACAGTACACCTGCCTGCGTCTTACAGCTCAGCAAATATGGGGCAGGAGGCAGAGAGCAAGTCATATGAGCCAGAAAAGAAAGCCACAGAAATTTCTATTTTTAGGGCATTTGATCATGTATGTCAAAGGTGACAACCTCGGCACACAAGTGATGCTCAGAAGCTAGTAGTTCTGAGTTACACTTTGATCTGTTGGTGTATTTAATATACGCAGACACAATGAAAAGCTCTCCCCGTTCTAACTAAGTCACACTCACCAGCATCCTGCCACAGAAAGAAAAATGGAGAATGGTCTCAGAACTTTAAACAAATGTGGTGGCACATATACTCTGTGATCCTTTAGAGACACAGAGTGACATCACACTAAATTACAGAAGTCTAGAAGTAAGCAGTGGACACCTGAGAATGAGATACCTAAGCCAAATAAAATCTGGGGTCTGAAAAATCATATAAACAATTTTTGCTATCACTCCTTTTTTTTTTTTTTTTTTAACCTTAAGATTTATTTATTTGAGGGAGGAGGGTCAGAGGGAAATGGATGAGCTCAGGGAGATTCTGGGCAGGGAGCCCAACATCGGACCTGATCCCAGGACCCTGAGATCATGACCTGAGCTGAAACCAAGAGTCAGATGCTCTACCGACTGAGCCACCGAGGTGCCCCTTCACTGTCACTCTTTACCAAAGATAATGTGAATTATAAGATGTTATTTGTGTCTATTATCAAATTGAAAACAAACTCCATGAAATGCAATGCTGCTAAGGGTGAGATGAAAATATTCATACACAAACAAAATGAAAATAAACTGCTTTGGGAAATCTAGTGCAGTGCAGATTTTTAAAATGCTTTTTAGAAAGCTCATACACTCTTAACACACAACAACAAGTGATTAGGTTTAATCATTGGGTTAAAAAAATGGTATGAGCATGAGGAAATATTAGAAATTAAAAATTTTTAAAAATCTTTAATGACATGGGAAAAATGCTTACAGAATTTTGCATATAAATTGATAACAAAACTACATACAGAATGACTCTAATTAGGTGAATATACAGAGAAATAAGCAATTATGAATGGAAACACACCTAAATGATGTGAACAGCAAAAGTTGTCTCTGGGATGGGAGGAGGGGGAGGGGGATTCTGCAATTTTTCTTCTTTGTACTCTTCACTATCTCCTAAATTTTCTAATTATGCATACAGTATTTCCCCCAATGATAAAGTATTTACATTTTTCTTAATAAAAAAGGCTCAGATGTGCAGACTAATGTAGAGAACCTGTATTCTATAAACAGCTATGGGGCGGAGAATTGAGAATTATAGAGAAAAGACAGCTTTAATAGTGTTTCTCTGACAGAGGGAAATAGGAAACATTCACACCATTTTTTAAACTAAGAGTAGGGAACACAAAACCAGTTTCAATAAATACTAAATAATAAAAACTAGCTAACATTTACTGAATGCTCACGATGTACCAGGCAATGAGCCTAGTGCTTGCTGTGTGCTGCTGGTCACTGCATTTAATCCCCACAGCAGGTACTGAAATTATGATTTTACAGGAGGAAACAGAGGAGAAAACGAAGGGACAGGAATTAGAGAGGGTGAGCAGCCCTCAGTAATTCAACTCCTCTTCTCCTGAACTATTCAGAGCCTCAGTTCTGTCCAGATTCAAAGCCAAAGCTCCGCAAGGAGAACTAACATTTAAGGCTAAAGAAGCCAGAATGCTACAGCTGAACTGGGACCATGAGCATTTCTAGAGCAGAAGACGTACCACCATTTTAGAGTAACAGACACAGAGTTTTTAAAGCCCTTCAGAAAGCAGAACGTATCTACATACGAAGCAGTGGCCCAGGCTTCAGAAGCGTTCATGTTCTGCCCCAAACACTAGCTCTACTTCTGGCTCTCTCCACTGCTGCCTTTACCCACACACGGTGCTGCAGCGTTATCTCTGCGCAACCTCTTCTTCCCCACGTCTCTCAACTCCCATAGCATTTCTCAGCTTGACATGCACCAACTACAATGTCACCATGGTTTCTCACTTTTCCTAAGCACCCCTTGTATATGTGCCTTAAAACCCATTTTAGAATGCAAATCCAAGCTGGACAGTAGAACTTAAAGCTGTATCAATCATACCAGCAATCCAACACAACTGAGACATGGCTTTTCAAGTCTTTTCAAGCCTCAGTCACCAAAAAAGTACAGCTCAGAACCTTCCGATGTAACATGCATGTCAAAATTAATCCTACTGGCCAGCCTTCCCAACTCCTGCCTTGCTGCTCTCGCAGGCCCAGAAATTTGGTTATCTGGAAGCCACCAGGGAACACTCAGCTGCTATTAGAACTACTCTGCCACTAATCCAGGCCAGGGCAGGTCAACAGAAGCATGCATATGCTTTTCTGGAATAACAAACAATAAAATTAAGAAGCATCTTTTATATTAGTGATTTCTTATTTCCTTCCCAAAGCAGGAGAACTTCACCGTGAACTGTTTCTGAGACGAAATACATTAAGCCAGAAAGGCTTTCCCCTGGATACAGAGCCCACGCAGCCCAAACAATAACGCCATGCATGGTGTACCTCAGACCCATCTGCATTGAAGTGGTCCAGTGCCTGTTTTCGGATTTCTCCCTTGATGGAACCATCCAGACGCTGTAAAAATAGACCACAAGAAAATCATAAGGTAGGAAGATCAGCTATATTCAGAACAGAACACCAGACTTGCAACCTTTATCACTCCAACACCCACTTAGTAAAAATAACCGGAACGCACTGGCAACGTGCTGTCAAGAGACTGTGCTTAGGCAGCATATCCTATCTGCCCAAGCTCTCCGGTTACAAACTCAAGGTCAGAAGCTTCTGACTCAAAGGGCTATCTAGGTTTATCCAAGGACCAGAATGACTGCTAGGACCTGTAACGAGAAAGATGGCAGCCCACACTGTCCTCAAAAATGATGTTTGCTTCTATATCTGTAGGGATGGAGAGATTAGGTCACCGTACCACTGCTCACCTAATAATTAGCTCATGCAGAAAATGATCCTTCTTAACTAATGTGACTATAAGTCGCACAGTTATTAAGTGCTACACAGACCAAAAAATCAGTTATGTAAGTTTGGAAACATTCTGCCGTAACATTGTGTTAAAATCAAGTCGGATCATATATTCCAGCTTTTCCAAAAATTACACTCTGAAATCAGAGCAAAGTGTTTAAGTAACCAAAATGCATATTTAAGAAAGCCTCTGGCATTTACTAGTTATTTTTTATTAGAGTTATGTGTCAGTTCTAGGTCCCAAACAACGTCACCACGGAAAACCACATGTCAAATAAATACTTGAGAATCATTAGCTACGTGGTGTACATATGAAGTGCTTATTTCTTACTCTTTAAAATCTTTTTTACATGTGTTCCCCTTACAGTAACATCTTGAGATGGACAAAATACCTCATTTTACAGAAGGCAAAACTGACGCAAGAGGTGATGTCATCTGCCCAGTGATGGCAAGTGGCTGGGGACATAATCTGTAGAAGGACCTACCTCTCCCCATCTCAGAGCTCTGCTGACCAGACCCAGGCCCACCTGAACACAAGTCAAATCACACCAGGGAACCCCCTTTCGTCTTTCTACCAGCTCTACTCAGAGCCTCAACCCAAAGATATCTTTAAATGGTAGATCATAGCCTATATTCGGTATGAGAAAACCCAAACACCTTTCTTTTAATATTCCCATTATTAGGAGACAGCAGACATGACAGACCCAAGTGGACTCCAGCCAAATATTCCCCACAGAGGAAAGCTATGCATTCTTATTTTACTTGACATCAACTGATTAGTCTGACCTGAAAAGCTCACATAGCTCCAGGCACTGAGAGACAACAATCTTCTGGCAGTGCACTGGGTTTTTATTTTTGTTTTTGTTTTTTTAAGGATTTTATTTATTGGACAGAGAGAGAGTGTGAGATCAAAAGTAGATGGAGAGGGCTGCCTGGGTGGCTCAGTGGGATAAGCTTCTGCCTTCCGCTCAGGTCCTGATCTCAGGGTTCTGGGATCGAGTCCCACATCAGGCTCTCTGCTAGGCAGGGAGCCTGCCTCCTCCTCTCTCTCTCTCTTTCTCTACTTGTGATCTCTCTCTCTGTCAAATAAATAAAATCTTTAAAAAAAAAAAAAAAAAGTAGATGGAAAGGCAGGCACCGGGTGGGGGTGGGGGTGGGGCGGAAAAGCAGGCTCCCCGCTGAGCAGAGAGCCCGGCGTGGGGCGCCATTCCAGGACACTGAGATCATGACCTGAGCTGAAGGCAGAGGCTTAACCCACTGAGCCACCCAGGCGCCCATTGTTTTTGTTTTAATTCCTAAAATAACCACAGTATCAAACCATATTCTAAGTCAGCTGCTGAAAGACTACATAAGGTATTATGGATAGGACAATGCCTTTCAGGGCATTTTAAAAAGACAATCTGTTAGTGACTTTTTTTTTTTTTTTTTTAATTTTCATTTATTTATTTGACAGAAAGAGGGATCACAAGTAGGCAGAGAAGCAGGCAGAGAGAGAGGGGGAAGCAGGCTTTCCGCTGAGCAGAGAGCCGGATGCGGGGCTCGATCCCAGGACCCTGGGATCATGACCTGAGCCGAAGGCAGAGGCTTTAACCCACCGAGCCACCCAGGCGCCCCTCTGTTAGTGACTTTAAAGCTTGGCCTTCTCAGGAGAGAATCACTGACCCCCAGTTTCTTCAATACCGGCATATAATTACGTAAGTAGGTTGAACAGTCCAACCGCTCATAGAAGAAATATTAAGTCAATCTTAAAAATCAAAGCACTATAAAAATGTTATGCAGAAAGTCAAGATAAACAGCATATACATCCATAAATAAACCAGAGAGAAGTTTCACACAGTCTAACACCCAGAAAAAATACTGTGTTGCAAAAACTTATTTCCCCCTTACCTTGTTTTTCTCCTTATCTTGTAGGAGACAACAGAGTGAAGATGAGAATCCATAATAAGTAACAATTCTACAGAGACAAGGGGGGGGCCACATCCCCAGCTTCAGGGCCCAGCAAGCTTTCACGTGCACAGCCCTGCTGGGTTCCCAGCCTCACAGCCAGGGTCAGCTTGCCCTGACGTGAATGCACAGAACTATCGCCTCTCTTTCTTCCTAGGATTTGGGCTTCTGGAATTAGGTCCACACCTCCTTCCTCTCTACTCTTATCCCAGACTTAGAGCTGGAAGACACCATCTAACATCCTTTCTGGTCTGCTTTTCCTCTCTTATCCATTCCCTTACTGCTCCCTGAAAAACAGAATGACCTCACATGACAACTTTCATTATAGGTGGCTTAATGGTATGGATGTAAATATAAACACCGTCCTGGAACCTTCGTCTCAATTTGTTTCCAGCCAGAAAACTTGTCTCCTAACTTTAGGATAATTGAGCAAGCAAAGCATTCAACCTGGAGGGAGGGAAATAGGGAGGAATTCCAATCACTGAACATCCTTACCTGGAAAGGATAGTGCTTGATCGTCAAGTACTCGGCCAAGATGTCCAACATTCTGACCATCTGGGAGAAAATAAGGACTCTGTTGCCCCTTTCTCGAAGTCTTGTCAGCAGCTTATCTAATAGAATCAGCTTCCCACTGCTCCTGATCAGGGACTGGAGATTGAAAAGACATTCCAATCATCACACTCAAACCCGTACTTGAGTCTGCCCTTAACTGCTAAGAGCTCCTAGTTTGACAATTACTCTTCAGTTTGGGGAAGCCCCCTGCAGTCTGGCTGACAATTCCTGAAATGCTCTTTACCTGGCATCTGCAACATCGTTCTTTCCACAGTTTTCCCAGTGAACTTTCCTCACCTCTTTTCAAAGCTTCTTCTGATGCTCCTTGAAGAGTCATCAAAGGAGCAAAGGGCTCTGATAAAGAGCATCTACGACACCAGAGTATTTGAGAACTTAACTACAAACAAGATAGCCACGCACCAGAAGAACCTCCTGCCCATTCTCTCGCTCATTCTCCTCGGGGGGCTTGATCAGGTAGCAGTGGTTACAGCACTTTTTCAACTCCATCACAATATTCAGGAAACCAGATGTGCTACCTCTTGTCCCTTTGGCAAGAGCCTTGTAGTTCCTGGTCAGAATCCATCTACAAATTAAAAAATAATGATGTTATTCGATTTGAAGAGACAGAGAACTGGAGGCATCAGAAGACTGTGAGAGAGAGCAGTGTTACCGGGAACACAAAAACAAAAACAGGAAAGACCTAAGACCATTAAGAAGGCATGGAGGGATCTGGTATTTTCACCTCCTGCCACCTAGCTGGGACCACTCACATCTTTAGTCTGATTCAGAATGTTAACCACAGGGCAAACACCACTCTACTGGGCTTTTCAACCTGAACACAGGAAACTAGAAGGAAAGAACGACAGTGGAATAATATTTACACACACACACACACACACACACACACACACACACACACACACGTGTCAAACAAGGACGGGTCACTGAAGCCCTATTTCTCACAACATACAAACCAAGTAAGCTAACAGGACGAGACTAGTTAAATTAAGATCATCAGATGGAAGCTTTGTACCCATTTACAAATCGTTGTAAAAGTGCACTTAACATGATAAAGTGCTCACAGTAACTATGTTTTCTATCCAAATTTTAAAAAAGGGAAGGAGAAATACATGTAAGCTTTAACCATACACTATAAAATATTAAAAGTACCTTTTCTTCTGAGCAATGGCATTTCTTTATACCATTAACAATCCCACTTTTAGGACTCTAGCTCAAAGAAGAATGCTCAAGGATTTTCAAAGAAGCACTATTTCTAGAAGTATCTGAACAAGCTACGGTCTACCACTGGGGGCTGCGCGGACTACATTAGGCTGCAGACCCACACTGGAGGACCGCACAGTTGTAAAAGAGGAAGAGGAAGAGCTTTATAACCCACTGCAGAGTGTTCCTCAATGTAAGCGAAAAATGTAAGGCACAGAAAAATGTATATGGCATGCTGCTGACATAGGAGGAAGGAGACAGCAAAAAAGTTAAAATACATTTGGCTTACGTTTTTAAAATTAAAAAATAAAGGAAAGGTAAACATTAAGAATTTTAAAACTGGTCATTATTATTATCTAAGGGAAAGAAGGACTAGAATGAAGGGGACAAGGAAAGACACTAGATATCTTCGAACACAGCAGGCTTTGTAGGTTTGCCTTTGGAACTCTACAAATATTACAAATAATTATGAAGCAAAATTAAGCAAAGCCAACTTTTATGACCCGGCAATTGCACTACTGGGTATTTACCCCAAACATACAGATGTAGTGAAAAGAAGGGCCATCTGTACCCCAATGTTCACAGCAGTAGTGTCCATAATAGCCAAACTGTGGCAAGAGCCGATATGCCCTTCAACAGATGAATGGATAAAGAAGACATGGTTCATATACACAATGGAATATTACTCAGCCATCAGAAAGGATGAATACCCAACTTCTGCATCAACATAGATGAGACTGGAGGAGATTATGCTGAGTAAAATAAGTCAGGCAGAGAAAGTCAATTATTATATGGTTTCACTTATATGTGGAATATAAAAAATAACATGGAGGACATCAGGAGAAGGAAGGGGGGAGACAAACCATGAGAGACTGTGGATTCCGAGAAACAAACTGAGGGTTTGGAAGGGGGTGGTGAGCCTGGTGGTGGATATTAAGGAGGCCATGTACTGCATGGAGCTCTGGGTGTTATACGCAGACAATGAATCATGTCATGGAACACTACATCAAAAACTAATGATGTACTGCCTGGTGACTAATATAAATAAAATAAACCATTCTACCTAGCCACAAGTAAGAAAAACTATCTCAAAGTACTTTAAGACTCATCCATTTCTAGTGGAATATACCTTTAAAAACAAAAAGAAATTACCATTAAAGAATTTTACCCTTACTCTGTTTTTATAATTCACATTGCTGATAGTAATCCATGCACTATTACTACTAGGATTGTGTGTGGGGTATTAAGTAGGTTGGTGAAGTTAAGAAGTGGAATTCTTAGTATGGGTATAAGATCATTAAGGTCAAATAAAATATCTACCTTGTACTGTTTAACTGAAAAAAATTTATGATGTATTCCTTATCTTTAAAAACAAATAAATTTCCTAAAAAAAAAAAAAAAAAAACAAACAAAAAAACGAATTTCCTAATTCTGTCCACTGATGTCTAGTGCAGTCACAAGTCACAGCTCCCCTACCCAGTCTGAGGTCTCCAAATTCCACTTTACAATAAAAGAGTATGAAGAACTTGCTGGATGTATGGCTGACTCCTGCTGTGGGGCAGGAAATGTACAAGATGAATGTGAACATTTTATTCCAGAAAGCAAAAGGCTATGAGCTACAACTAGGATTGTGTCAAAAAGACTCAAAACCAACCCGAATGAGCTCCTCCTGGCTAAAAACGGAGCCATTAGACCAGGAGTATAAAAGAGTTAACTGTCAGAGAAGGAAACATGAATATGCTTATCAACGAATTTGAAATCATACCAAAACAAATCTCACTGGTCAAAACCTTTGAAAAAGAATAGCTATAACCTATCATTCCCTTTTTTTTAAAGATTTTATTTATTTGAGAGAAAAAGAATGAGGCTGTGATCATATAGTGATTAGTACTCTGCATTGTGAGAGAGAGAGAATGAGAGGGGGAGGTTCAGAGGGAGAAGCAGGCTTCCTTCCTGCTGAGCAGGGAGCCCAAAATCCTGCAACTCCAGGATCTTGACCTGAGCTGAAGGCAGTCGCTTAACCAACTGAGCCACCCAGGCACCCCCTTATCATTTCTTTTAAAGATGTCAAACTCCCAACATGGATGAACCTTAAGCATATTATGCTAAGTGAGAAAAGTCTGACAGAGAAAAACAAGTACAGTATGATGTCACTTACATGTGGAATCTGAAAAAGCCAAATTCAGAAAAACAGAATGTAAAACAATAGTTACCTGGAAATGGAGGAACGGGACAGATGTTGTTGAAGGATACAAACCTGCATTAATAAATAATCCCAGAGATCTAATGCATAGTATAGTGAACACAGACAATAATATCGTATTATTATCATCAACCTCCCTAGGAGACTGGAACTTTAAGATTCCAACCATTAAAAACAAAGGGTCAGGGGCGCCTGGGTGGCTCAGTGGGTTAGGCCTCTGCCTTCGGCTCAGGTCATGATCCCAGGGTCCTGGGATCGAGCCCCGCATCGGGCTCTCTGCTCGGCTGGGGCCCTGCTTCCCCCTCTCTCTGCCTGCCTCTCTGCTACTTGTGATCTCTCTCTGTCAAATAAATAAATAAAACCTTTAAAAAAAAAAAAAAGGGTCATTATGTAATGCTGATAGAGGTACTTAATTATCATGATAATGATAACCATCTTTTTACAAATAAATGTATCAAAGTAATGTGTTGTACACCTTAAATTTACACAGTATATGTCAAATATATTTCAATTTAAAAAAATAATAGAGGCAGGGTGCCTGGGTGGCTCAGTCAGTTAAGCACCTGCCTTTGGCTCAGGTCATGATCCCAGGGTCCTGGGAAGGAGCCGGTATCTGGCTCCGGGCTCAGTGGGGAGCCTGCTTCTCCCTCTCCCTCTGCTGCCGCTCTACCTCCTGTACCCTTGTTCTATCAAATAAATAAATAAAATCTTTTAAATAGTCAGATGGTAATTTTTGAAAATTAAAGTCTTATTTTTATTCAGTTGCATTAAGAAGAAGAAAGGAATATTATCAGAAAGATTACCAGACCTTTAACTGTAAGACTGTAATGTTCATGGCATGTAATTAGTTCCAATCATTCCAGATTCAACTTTGAATCATCAAAACTAAAGCACAGGGTGCCTGGTGGCTCAGTCAGTTAATTAGCTGTCTTCAGCTCGGGTCATGATCCCAGGGTTCTGGGATAGAGTCCACATGAGGCTCCTTGCTCAGGGGGGGAGCCTGCTTCTCCCTCTGCCTGCTGCTTGTGTGCACCCTCTCCCTGCCTGTGCGTGTGCACATTCTCCCTCACTCTCTCACAGGCAAATAAATTCTAAAAAAAAAAACATAAACAAAAACTAAAGTACATTCTATACCACCCCGTCCCAAACGCAGCATTCTTTCATAACCTAAACCAAATCCACAACCTGCCCAGGCCCCTTGGAGTGCCAGAAAGGAGAGCGTCTTCCCCTTGCAGCACAGAGCTGAGCACCTTTCCTTCTCTACTCCCACAGTGCCTTGCATATGCCTTGGTTATTAAACAACACTGTTCTGACCCCTTGTCTCTACTCTGTCTTCCCTCCGAAGCAACACTTCTGGCAGGAACACATTCCACTCATCTTCATACTCCCAGCATCTAGCAGAATGCCTACCACACTGCATAATCTAATAAATGACTGAATGAATAGCAGAGAAGAAACAGATGAATGAGTGAAAAATGTGTGTCTGTTGGAGGGGGATTAGCACTGAGATTTAACATCAGACCACCTACAGAATGAAAAGTGCTGTGCAAATTCTCACCCAAGTAAGAAAGCAAGAATAAAACTTCCTCTTTCTAACCATGAATATGTGCTACTCATGTCTGTGTTGAGGCATCACTGAAAAAAGCAGTTTGTCAACTGTGTATCTCACGGCTTCTTTGTACAGATGTTAACCCTAGGGTGGCATGATTCAGCCCACAGCTTACTTGTAATACTGCTTCTGCAGAGCCGACATCTCCACCCTGAGGATCTGTTCCACTTTGGCAGGAAGGGATTTCTCCACGTCCTTTTTGACCCTCCGGAGGAGGAAGGGCTCCAGGACCTTATGGAGACTCTGGTAGCCATTCTCCCTCCCTTTCCCATGGTCCTCTTCAAAATCTTCCCAGAATTCAAACCTGAAATAAAACAAGACAGCATTTATTATAAAAGCAACTGGGAAGGGGGAAAAAAGCATTTTTCAAACTAAAATTTCAATTAACTAAATGGAAAAAAAAAAATCTGTTAAAACAAAAAAGAAAAAAAGGTTCTTCCCTTTAAGAAAATATAAATTTTACCAGTCACTAGCTCATGGACACAAGAGAGGGGAAAACAAAAAGGAAAAGGGAAAAAAACCAACTGAATCAATCCCATCTGTCTACAATGTGATAACATTAGGTTTCCGATTCTCGGACTAGGTGTACAGTTCTCAAGATATTTCAGTACGACATGCAATGAGTACATAAGTACAGACAAGTTATTGTCATGAAACATTCTGCAGAAAAGTTAATAAGCTATCCTTAATATGCTGCAATTTCTTGGGAAAACAAATTCAGAGGTAAGAGAATAATTAGTGGCAATATTACAGCTGTCACTGCATAAAGATGAGAAGTTTGTTACACAATTTCCATCAAAAGCCTCATTTTTCATAGATGAAAAAATTAATGGATTATAATGACAGTAAGTAAGGCTATGGTCCCCAAATAAGAATAGCAATACAAGTGATACCAATTTAATAGTATTAGAACTTGCAGACACAAATTTTACTAATAAATTTTAAAACCTGTTACCATAATAATTCTGCCTCAATTCTATAGATAAAAATTTCTCATGTTTAAATCTTAATTTAATCATCTCTGATTTACTACAGGACCCATGGCAGAAGTCCAGAACAGGATACTGGGAACAGATTTCTTTCAAAAAACAGAAAAGACTGAAGGAAACTTCTTTCATGATTGAAAATAATGTGCACTGTCCTGCCACTAGAAGGCCAGGGAAGCACCTGGAAGAACCAGCTGGGCCCTGTGTGCAGACGCTCGGCACGGAAGAGCAGGCCACAGAAGGACGCTAGAACCAGAAGCTTCGTCAGCCACCACTTGTCCTCTGACACCAGGTGGCCCTCCTCTGCTGAGGCCAGTCACACTCCAGAAGACAGAATGGCTCCACATTACCCAGAGTCTGGAGGACTCAAAAGCATCTGCCCTCTGAGATGGAAAGTGAGAGCGCAGATGCCCGTACCACCACAGAGCACAACAGCGTGAACAGTCTGCTGCCGGTTCGGAACTGAGAAACAGCCACGCGCTTCATCACGTACTGGGAGGTGGATCAACACCAGCCTCATAACACCTGCTAACACGTGAAACTGCCCCCTTCGGGGAAGCCGACAAAAAGACCGTTTGGGGTAGAAATCTAAAAACATCACTAAAGCTTACGAACTGATAAACCTAAGTTGCATTTTGTCACACTGCTATGCAATGACTCCAGGAACAAAGCTAAACGCGTACTTAAAACTAGGTAAGAGGAATAAAAGGAACAATGCCAACTGAACGGTCTCAATGCTAGGGATAGCACCTCACGCACAAAATGTACAAAGCAACTGGAAATCAGGGACTATCACTGTATCAGGCTATTCTCTGAAAAGCTGGGCGACAATTTCAAGAGACTATTTCAATTCACATAATATTCTTCATGAATTAAAACTATGTTAGTATAAAAGTTTCAATATGAAATTATTGAATATGATATTATTTCAATATGAAATTATTTACAAAATTTACTTCCCCTACTGTTTTAGGCAACAAGTATTTTCACCTGCCTAGTTTTAGTATTCTTAGTAAATTAAAAGTTAATGTGACACACTATTTCTTTTTTTTTTTAATTTAATTTTTTTTTTTTAAAGATTTTATTTATTTGACAGACAGAGATCACAAGCAGGCAGAGAGGCAGGCAGAGAGAGAGAGAGAGGAGGAAGCAGGCTCCCTGCAGAGCAGAGAGCCCGATGTGGGGCTCGATCCCAGGACCCTGGGATCATGACCTGAGCCGAAGGCAGAGGCTTTAACCCACTGAGCCACCCAGGCGCCCCACACTATTTCTTTATATACACGCTGAATGGTTTATCAATTGTCTATGATTTCTTTCCCTCTGAACAGCAGAGATGAGTAGCTGTAACAGAGATTGTAACGCCTATAAGCTAGAAATGTTTCTTATCAGGTCCTTTAAGAAAAAGTTTGCTGTTCGCAATAGAAAACTGTCAACTTAAAATACTACATATGATATAGGGTTATAGGAGTAACCTTAATAATGACATCATGCCACAGCCAAGAGATTATTTTAGAGATTATTTTATTTAGAGATTATTTTAGATTATTTTAGCGTGGTCAGAGTCGTCAAGTTTCTCTACTCACCTTCTGAGGAGTGTTAAATTAGCCTTGAAAAATAAAAGTGAAAAAAGGACAGCCACAGACAAATGAAAACAAAGAATTTCTTGCTAGTAGGTCTGCCTTACAAGAAATAGTGAAGAAGTCATTTAGGCTAAAAGAAGTGATACCCAATGGCAAGATGAGAAATAAAGATCACTGGAAATGATAAAATAGATGTGTAATATGAAAGACAAGCCGGGGTGGGGGTGGGGGGAGGTAGACAAGCCTAAATAAAGCAATAAATTTATCACTGTATTCTTGGGTTTACAACACGAGGAAGGAAGTGAAAACAAAGCCATACTGGAGAAAAGCTGTTATGTTTTACCAGAAATAGGTCAGCATTAATCGGAAGAAGACGGTGATGAGACGCATACCAAAAACTCTAGCAACCAGTAAGAAAATAGCTTTTTTAAAAAATCAATTAACAGAAGAATTCAAATGGCACACTAGAAAATAACTGTTAAAAAAAAAAAGATAATAACCGTTGAAACAAAATAAGGCAGTAACAGAAACAAACAAAAAAGAAAGAAAACATGTGGGGGGGAAAAAGGCAGAATAGCATACATAAATCCGACCATAGCAAGAGTAACATTACATGCGAATGAAATAAACCCTCAAAAGGCAGAGACTGTCAGACCAGATTAAAAAAGGAAGATGAACCATATGTTGTCTAAAAGAATCACATTTTAAACTCATAAAAAGAAGCTGAAAGTGAAGTGATGGAAAACAGTATACCATGCAGTTACCAAAAGAGAGCTAAAGAGCTGTCATATCACACAAAACAGATCTAAAGAACAATAGATATTACTAGAGATAAAGAGGGACATACATTTCATGATTAAAAAGATCAATGATCAGGAACACAGAACAATTACAAAAGTGCACAAACCTAACACCCAAACCTATCAAATACATGAAGGAAAACCTCACAGAACCGAAAGTAGTAGATCATTCAACTACAGTTAAATATGGAAATGTTTCACTGTCAATAATAGATAGAACTAGACATGAATCCATAAAGCTATCTAAGACTTGACTAAGACTATTAACTAAGTTGATGTAATAAACAGAACTCTACCCTATGAAAGCTAAGTATTATTCTTTTCAAGTGCACAAAGAACATTCTCCAAAATAGAAAACATACTATAGCATTTAACAAGGAACAGTAAATCCATTTAAAACATATTCTTTAAGACAAAATTAAATTATGAATCATTAGGGAAGTACCTAAATATTTTAAATTAACCAGCACATTTAAAACAAAAACCATGCATCAAAGAAGAAATCACAAGAGCAATCGGAAAAGGTGAAACTGAATGAAAGCCAAAACACATGAGATCAATATTCAGAGAACGCAGCAAAAGCAGCATGTGGAGGGTAAGCTATACCTTTAAACACCCATACTGAGAAAAGGAAAAAAGGTCTTAAATCAATAATCTGAGCTTCTACCTTAAGAGAAAATGAGACAATTAAATCAAAGGCAATAATAAAGATGAGGAAAGAGATACATGAAATAGAAAACAGGGAAAAAAAAGTCACAAGTTGTTTTCTTTGAAAACATCCTCCAAACTGTTAAACCTTTACCTGAAATGACCAAGAAAAAAAGAAAGACACAAATTACCACAACCAAAAATTACTGAGAACACAATTTATTCTTCAAAAAGTAAAAGGACTGTAAGGAAACACTATAACATTATGCCAACAAATCAGACAACTTAGACAAAATGGACAAATTCTTAGAAAGACACAGATTAACAAAACTAAGTGAAAAAGAAACAGAAAACCTGAATAGGTCTACAACTAGAAGTTGAATTAGTCATTAAAAATTTTCCCACAAAGAAAAACTAGGCCCATCCACATGGCTATACTGGTAAATCCTATCAAATATTTTAAGAAAAAGTTAACACCAATCCTAATAAATTCTTTCAGGAAATAAGGGAAGAAAGAACATTTTCCAGTTCATTCTATTACACTGATACCAAAGCCAGGCAGACATTACACATACGCACACACACAAACACAGAACTAGAGACTAATATTCCTCAAAAACACAGATGCAGAAGTCTTTAACAAAATATTAGCAAAATGAATGCAGAAACACAAAAAAGGATGCAACATCATAACTAAGTCAGATTTATCACAGGAATGAAAGGCTGTCTTAACATCTATAAAGTAACTAATATACCATATTGGTAAAATAAAGAACAAAAATCATAGTCCCCTCAAGAGACCCGGGGAAGGGGGTGGGAAGCATGTGACAAAATCCAACACTCATTCATTATAAAAACTCATAAAAACCAGGAATAGAATAACACTTCCTCAACCCAATAAAGGGTATTTTCAAAAATTCTATAGCCAATATCCTGTTCCTAATTCTACTCAACACAGGCATTCTAGAGAATACCACAGAGCAAGAAATAAGAGACATCCATCCACAATTTACAAGATCCTGTATCTAGAATGTGATCCTGTATCTAGAAAACACTGGGAAATAACAGCAAAAACAGTGGAAATAATTCAAGATCTCTATAAAAAACTCTATTACAATATGAAAACTACATTTAAAAAAATTCCAATCAAAATCAAAATAAGTAGGAATAAACTTAAGAAATATAGGACTTATGGGCTGAAAACTACTAAATACTGTTGAGAAAAATTACAGAAAATCTAAACAGGAAACTTTCTGTGATGAATAGCTTAAAAAGCTCAATACTGTTAGAAGATAATAGTTCTCTCTAAATTCTCTCTAAATCGCTCTAAATAAATCTCTCTAAACTCAACATAATACCTATCAAAGTTCTGGAAGATTTCTTTTCCTTTCAGACATCAACAAGCTGATCCTAAAATGCCTATGGGAATACAAAGGATCAAGAATAGCCAAAATATTTTTAATAAAGACAAAACTGAACTTATATCTCACCATTTTAAGAATCAGTGTAAAGCCTCAGTAATCAAGACAGTGTGGCATCAGCGTAAGGACAGAAATACATACCAACAAATCAGAACTGAGAATCCAGAAACAGAACCTTATATTCACGATCTCAACTGATTTTCAACAAAGGTACCAAGGCAATTCAATAAAGGAAAAAATACTCTTTTCAATAAATGGCACTGGGACAATTTCCAAAATCCCACTGCAAAAAAATATGACCTTAAGTCTTCATGCTTCACACTGTAACAAAAAATGCAAAATGGAATAGAGACCTAAACATAAGAGTTAAAATTCCCATTAAGAAAATAAAGAAGTGGGGCGCCTGGGTGGCGCAGTGGGTTAAGCCTCTGCCTTCAGCTCAGGTCGTGATCCCCCCGCATCAGACTCTTTGCTCAGCAGGGAGCCTGCTTCCCCCTCTCTCTCTGCCTGCCTCTCTGCCTACTTGTGATCTGTCAAATAAATAAATATTCTTAAAAAAAAAAAATAGGCAAGAGGCTTAAACAGATATTTCACCAAAAATAGACAAATGGCTAATGAACATATGAAAAGATGTTCATCATTATCAGTCATCACAGAAATGGGATTCTGAGCCACAATGAAATGACACTACACGCCTCCTAGAATGACTAGACCCCAAAAGACTGACAACTTCCAAGTACTGGTGAGGATACTGAGAAACTGAAAATTCAAACGCTTCTGCTAAGAATGGCAAATGGAACACAGTCTGGTAGCTTCTTAAGTTAAAGATATACTTTCCCAACAATCCGGCAATTTCACTAAGTATCTAATGAAGATAAATAAAAACATATGTCCACACACAGTCGCGACAGCCCAAAACTGAAGCAACCCAAAATGTCCATTAACTAGTGACCGGTCACACATAAAATGGAACATTACCCCATTTTAACAGACTAACTCCCGATAAACTCTATGACACAGAGGAATCTCAAAAATATATGCTAAAGGTAACAAGCCACAAACAAAAGACTACTTATCAGGATTTCATTTATATAAAATTTCTATAAAAGTTAAATCTCTAGAGATGAAAACCAATTAGCGATTGCCTAAGGCTTGAGGCAGAAGCAGAAACTAACTACAAACAGGTAAGAGGAAACTTTTCTGGGTGAAGAAAATATTGCAAAACTAGATTATGATGGGTGCACAACTCAAGAAATTTACTAAAAAATACTGAATGGCATCCTTGCAATTGTGTATTTTATGGTATGTGAACAGTATCTCAACAGTATTTACCAAAAGTTAACACATGGGGGACAGGAGCACTTTTATGTTTTTCATTACGTTATCAAAAACACCTTGCTCAATTTATGGCACATAGCAGGCACTCAAATCTTTTCTGAGTTAAAAAAAACTGCGGAGCATTTCCCTGTCAATGTGACAACCCTTGGCTGCCTACCGCATGCCAGAAACTACTCTAGGCAATGTGGACAATCGATGAATTACGGGAACACGATCCCTGCAGCTTCTGCAAATCTAATGACATGAGATGAATGAGGAAGAAATGAGGAAAGGGAGGCCCCATGAAGAAAATAAGACAGGGTAGGTGATAAGCCCATCGAACAGGCAGCTTCAGTTTGGTGGTCCGAGGAGCCATCAAAAAGGAGGTGGTCACATAGGCTGAGGCAAAAATGTTAAGACGTGACTGGCCACGTGAAGATGAGGAGGAGGGAGAACAGTCCAGACAAAAAGAGCGGCAGAGGCTTGGCACGTTACAGACACAGAAAGATGACCGAACGGCTGAATCAGAATGAGTGGTGAATAAAGTGGGATGGGAGGAGTCAGAGTACTACTGAGGGGCCGCACAGACCCACGTCTTCCAAGGTAGGGTAACAACTTCTGATTTCATTCTAAGGATCAGTGAATACCACTGGATAACTTTAAGTTTTAGGAAACGTGCATAGCATCTCTCCCATAAAAATCTTTTCAATAAAAACATTCCATGATTCTTTACTAAGTTAAAGATCGGAGTAACACCTAATGCTGATGACTTCTGTTATCAAAGGTTGGGTTTAAGATACTAATGCTTATCACACTCTGTATCTTATATACGTCATTTCAATTACTGATTACCTTGTAATAGAGAGGTCTGAGGTTTCCTATTTACCAATTATTTCCCCAATGCATTAACTGATTTCAACATCTGGTAGATAACAGGCTTTTCCTCCTTGACATCATGCTGAATTCTGTGCCTCCTCACACTTATCACAGAACAGTTTACTAATTTTGTTCCTGCACCAGTTTCACGTTTTGCTATCCCCAAATCATGCCATCTGTTTTCTCTAAGGTCTGTTTTTCAAAAATTAAAAAGCATTGGCATTTCAGACATTCTGCATCTTTTGAAATACACAGGAAGGAGCTTACTTCTCCGGCATAATAAAGTGCAGCAAGGACCAGAGCTCTTTGAGGGAATTCTGAAGAGGGGTCCCCGTAATCAGGAGCCTATGGTGGGACTTGAAATCAATCAGAGTTTTATACAATAAAGAGTCATCATTCTTCAACCGATGGGCTTCATCCACTCCCAGAAAGGCCCAGTTAATACTGCCCAGCACAGTCTAAAGTAAAAACAAAACAGAACGAGCCACCAGGTCAGAAGGGAACCCAAAAGTACTTTCAAGTGTTAATTATCTCTGTACAAATACCATCACAAAGGTATACATAGAAAACATTTATTCTTCATGGACTTAAATTGTATTAGGACTCCTCTGTTTATTCTGTCTCTGGCTAGACTGGGGTCTGCTCAGAAGAGCACATCACCATCCAAAAGGTATTGGGGGGGAGGGGGCGTCTCTTAGACCAGGCATTGCTGCATGCCCTACGGCAAGAACACAAAAATTGGTATGCTGGGCAAACACAATACAAAAACAAAAAAACACAATTGTGCAGTCTCTCGTTAAGATTCTTCTCTGCCTCTTCTCCACCCCAACCCTGAAGCACAGAAACACCAAGAGCCACCGAATTGAACTCATTTACACTTGTTATCACCAACGGGACCAACTGCCACATTTCTTAGTAATTGTAGAAAAGAGATGGTGTAAAGACCTTCATTCAGAGACTGTTCACATCATCTGTTGTGGAGAAATTCCTTGACAAAGATATGATGGGAAGTGCCCGGGATGGCGCTCAGGTAAGTTACTGGCCTCAGTACCCTTTCATGTTTAATTCCATTCCATTCCATTCCATTCCATTCCATTCCATTCCAATGTTTAATTCCATTGGACTAAGCAATCTAAAGTCCCCTTCAACTGTAAGATTCTGATTTTTATTTACAACCTTAATATTCTTTGTGGATTGTTTGTTCATTTGTTTGCTTTTTAAAATAAATACAGAGAAGTAACATGGCAAGCGGGAAGCACAGACCCTACCATTTGGACAAGTCACACTACAAAATTACACACCTTATCTTTTAAGAGGATCTCATATGTTGTTATAAGTGCATTGAACTTGAGTCTTTTAGTCTGAGAATGAATCCATTCATACTCCCGTATCTAGAAGAGAAATCAGTAATTAAGATACAATTTCTACTTTCACCTTTCTGTATCACCAGTAGTCTTGTGATAAACATGCCAAATAAAAAACAAACCTGACTAAAATTTAATGAATATTTTATACATTCTAAACTGACCTAAGCAACCACAATATAGAGCCATAAGATAATTAAAAGATCACTGAGCGGCAAAAACTTTACTGCCAGAATTCAAATAAACTGTTATCTTCCCCCACCTCCGCCCCAAAATATTTGACCAAAACATGCACTGCATCTGTAATTAAACCCCAGTAAGTTGAACTTATGTAGTGATCCCCCAAATGTTAATTTTCTTAAGAATATTTTAGTATTCTTTGCTCTTTGGTAGGGCAATACTCTAATTAACAAGTAGAACAAATCCCAACCTCTACCTCGGGTCAGAAATGTCATTAACTTAGAGCAGAAAGATGTGGCCTCCAAGGAAAAGGAAAGGGAAGGTTACGGGATAAAATGTAATTTCCTATGAATGAAAATAATGAATGTAAAGGAAAACAAAAACTATCACATTCATACTGCAGTGTGTGGACAACAGGGCAAGGAGTGTGGGTGGAGATCACCAACAAGGGGGAAGAAAGAACAGAGAAAAGAAATGTTGGGAGTTCACATAGAAAACTTCTCTGACTCCACAAGTTTTCAGAGTTCACTTTGTCTTCAGATTTGAATGCAGTGATTGAAGCCATTCTGCATAATCTAAGGTTTTTTCTTTCAACTTTTATAACAGTTAACAAATGGATTCGCAAAGCTAAGAGCGACTATATGCTTAGAAACTCAAAATCAGAGCCATGAAATCTGCCAGGGTTTAGACAATTTGAACGAAAATATTTAGTATATAACACATGTCTCAAAGGTTTGAGGATTCCTGATGGCTTGCTCTTGTGATAAGCAATCCCCCAGAAACAATTTACTCTAAGATACTCTAAGTTATGAAATGAACACACAGTAATGAAAGAACAAAGGTCTGGGACCAGACCATTCTCTGTCCTGACCCCAGCTCTGCCACATTCTAGCTGGCCTGGAACGAGTGTTAAACTCTTTGAGTCCTTTACTTCATCAATCGGTTAGGAAGAGTGGCATCTACTTCGAGGACGATCGTGGGGGTTACAGGTAATATACACAAAGCACCCAGCATGGGCCCTCGCACATAACAGGTACTTTTGGAAAAGTCAATTATTATCAAGAAATGACTTGCTAAACAAAGAGCAAACCAAGCCTCTGTTTTCGGAGTTCCTACTACTCACGTTAAGGTTGAAAACAGAGAAGTAATTCTCATTTCTATAGCCCTATCATGGCTCATTGTCCTTTCTCTTTATTCCTTCCTTACAAGTTCTATAACCTCATCACATTAAAAGGCTGAGAAACAAACTCTAAGAACTCGATTTTAGCAGCAGCTCTCTGCTTAAACAGCAAAAATAATATTAACATTCTATGAGGTATTAATTCCATCTCTAAATAAGTGGTCTTGGAAATACAAAAGACAGAAGAAAAATACTGCAATCCAACTAAAAGAGATTCCCATTCACATACTGCCACTGCTTTCCCTTAACATAGTAAGCATGTTTTAAAGACTATCTTCATTGCATTTTTGTGATACATAAATCTCCCAACATTGGGGGCATAGTAGTGTCAGAATCATAATGTTACTAAAGACTATAATGGCTTTAGGTCAATTTCCAAAATACATTTATAACACAGATTCTATCCCAATTCTTTTTGTTTACACACCGTATTTCTGCTCATCAGGTCACCTATGTAAACCACTACGTTAATCTCTGGTGCCCAGATTTCAAACTCCCTCTGCCATGAGGTGAGGGTGGATAAAGGGACGACTATAAGAAAGGGGCCATACAGCTGGTGTTGGTGGAACAGGTAGGAGAGGAATGATATGGTCTGGATGGTCTTTCCTAGGCCCATTTCATCAGCAAGGATTACACTGTTACTTCTGCAGAAAGAGAAAAATAAAAACAAAACAAAATCATTAGTTCACACACACACACACACACACACACACACACACACACACACACGAACAAGGACATTAAAGCCTCAGAATTCACCAAGCAAGGCACTGGTCCCAAGCCCCAACCGAATTTCCTCTCCTGCATGAAAAGAAAGTAGAAGCTATAAAATAGCAAAATAACAAGTGATCTGAGTATGACCCAAATTTGGGTTTCCATCAGAGCCTATTCAGACTATATTCTTCACCTTGCACTTTGGTCTTTCTTTTACATCTACCCCTTGTAACAGAGAAGGCAGGTTTTATTATACTGAGGTGTCCAAGAACATGACCTTGGGCTCCGCCATTACAGAAAGCAGAGGAAAACTGGCTATCATGTGCTTCTTCCAAAAGCACCCACCCACTGCACTGGGTTGTTTAATGTTATGCACACTACTCCCTAGGCCTCTGTGCTGCAGGGCCTGTGGCTTGTTTTAAATACAGTACAGAACAATCTATACCAGAGGTAGGCTAAGGTTAGATTTCTGAATCCACCCTACACCTACCAAATGAGAGTATCTGGGAAAGGGCTCAGGGATCTGAACTTTTAAACAGACACTTCCAGATATTCTGATGCAGCTGTATTCCTTTGATCACACTTTGAGAAACACTGTTCTAGGAAACAGTCTGGATTTCAACTGGACACTAACAGGAGAGGATTGTCCAGATGGAAGAAAAACACTCAAAGAAATGGCCAGAGTACGAAAGTATGTTGGGAAATAAAAAAACAGCCCATTTGGCATGGAATCAGGAATAGATGTATGGCAAAAGGCAATCTACCCTCAAATAACTAATTAACCAAGTACTCTTTACTTAAGATTAAAATGATATTACACACACGTATAAACTCCTAGAAGAGCCTTCCCTCACATACTTTTTCCGTTTCTGTAATACACAACAGAAAAAAAATCATTATTTGCACTTAACAATAAAGAAGCCAGAAACCGTAAAGAAAATTTCATATTTTTCTACCTACTTGCACCAGGAATGAGCAAGCCAGTTGAGGCCTTCTAGCTGATAGTCACGGAGCTCCAGATTCTCCCCTCCTAAATATGCCGGTTGTTTCTTTAAAGCCACAAATCGTGGTCTCTGCTTCAAGGCCTGAAAAACCAAAATTAAAGCCCCGGTCTGAAGACGACTTTCTTGCCGTTCCTATGTTAAAATGCTAGCCGTGATTTATGCACTCCGAACCACAGCACAAAAGTTTAAATTCCAGATCTGCGACACGAAACCCACCCAGCCCAGCCCACACCTTTCACTGTAGTCTGTATTCCCAAAGCCTGAAGCATCCCAAATAGTTCTCGGTTGGACCTGCTCCTGGTCCTGCGGTCAGTCCGTGAACATTACACAGCACTTGTTTTATAACGTCTCTATCTTACAGCAGGCAGTGAGTGCCATACAATCATCTTTATGTTATCTTGTTTAAATTGTACGACACCTCTGGGAAAGTCTGCACACACTAAACCCAGCAGAACTTTACTGTGATAGCATTTGCAAATTCTGAAATGCAGCCCCCATCTAGCTGGGAACGGCAGGGATATGAGTTTGGTTTTCTTAATGAAATGGTGTGAAGGATGGAGTGGTCTATCTAGTAGGGCCATGTCTCTATGGTTTGACGAAATACGGATTCCACGGCTAAATCCATTTGGGAAACAATGTAATAAAAGTTACATAAATTTCATTACTCGTGACTTTTCCAAGTCTAAAATGCTTGTGCATATTGTGAATTTACAGGGAAAATTCATTTAGAAATGCTTCCCAAAGTTCGTGGCCATAAAGTCTTTTTTCAGGGACTATTTCCCTTGAAGATCAGGATTCTGTGGAATTAGCACCCTACTATGTGAAGTATCACCCTAAAATCTGTTTGATAAGGTGGTCACGGATCATCTCAGCTCTCCTCTGTGAGCAGCCCACGGTAAACAAATCTGATTCTTCGCGCTCAGCCACCAAACACCGCATCCACTTCTGCCAAGTCTCCCCATCGTGCTTCTGCCATCTGATCCTCCCATCCCTCCACGACTTCCCTTGTCCTCACACTGTTCTTTCCTCAGGGACCTGTATGGCATCTTCCTGGCTGGACCTTCTGGCTTTTTAAGTAGCGCCTCCCGAGTCTCCTGCACACTGCTGTGAGATGGTGCTAAATACAGCTTCCATCCTGCTGCTCTTCTCACATTAGAACCCACAGGGTAAAGCCCAAAATACCCTTCACAGTATTCAAGGTGCCTATTCAAGCACCTTCAAGGAACTCGGACCCAAATGCACTCGCTGACGTCACTCTCCTCTCTTCCCACTCAAAGAACAGCTTTCTCCTGCATCCTTCATGGGAGGGCAATAAACCAGGCCCCCCTTTGTCTACCAGGCATTAACCCCTTCTTCAAAGACCAGGGCAGTTCAAGTACCACAACCTCCTCTTTAACTCTTTCAAACCTCCTCAAGGACTACCAGAGCTCAGTGACTTCTACCTCTGTGCTTCTCGGACCAGAAATTCTTTACTATACTCACTGCCCCCTCGGTCACATACTGCGTTTCACAGATGGAGGCTTGGTGCCATGAACTGGATGTCAACTTCTCAGAGACAGAGCCACGTCTTACACAGACTTTTGTTACCGAGGCACACCACTTTACATAAGCAGTGGATTCCGGTGAAAGGAAAGGATCTGAACAATCAATCTAGCAACTGAAAAAGCCTATATATTTGGGCTCTAATGGAGAATTCAGAGCCTCTCCCCTTTCCTGTTAGTTCTCTTTAAAGGACTTAAATTCTTTCAAATATTCTGCACATTGTCTCTAATTAGACATACCCGGAGTCTGTGAATTTTAAGAATAAAGAGATCAGCAGAGCCATTATACAACTCATGCTCTCCCTTTGTTTTAATATTTAACTTTGATGTCAAGGTTAATTCATCTTCTTTCACTTCAAAATGGGAATTATCATTTACTTTTATAGTATTTTTCTCTTCCCAATATCTATGTGACCAACCCTATCAATACCTCTTTCCCCTGGAAAAACAAAAGCCTGCAATCACACCTTGCATTCTCTCGTCGGGATGGTTTTAGAGTTGTTCCGACTATGGAAGCTGTCAATGCAGCTCTGGAACTTCTTGCCAATCAAGGCTTCATCTTCCCAGCTACACTCTGAATAGGGCAATCCCATCCATTTGCATAGATATTCAGGTTCATTTGAAGGCGCCGGCTTCCGACTATGAGCTATTTTATATATAAAAAATTGTAGGTTAGCATCTGTCATTAAAGGAAGGGGAGTGACAATTCTGTTTACATGTAACCATTGAATCGCCATATGGAAAAACAGCGAATACTCTGCAAAACACGAACTGCTCTTAAATGCTAACATTCATTAACCAGAGCTTTTGCTTACCTGGAAAATCTGTCTGACCCAGTGTAGATTTGCTTGTCTTCACAGCTAAACAAAAGGAAAATAAAATAGAAAAATTACCACTATAACCAAGAAAAGAGTGACACTTTAGGGCCTACAGGTAAGAATACAAATATATTCTACAATGTTGTATCAAAAAAGAAAGGAAGGAAGGAAGGAAGGGAGGGAGGGAGGGAGAAGGGTGGGAAGGGGGAGGGAGGGGGGAGGGAGAAGGAGAAACAGTCCTGTGCTCACAGCCCTGTGGATCTACTACCGCATTCCTCTGTTCCCTCTTTACAACAAAACTCCCCAGAAGACTTGCTCCTACTCACTGTCCGCCTCACTGTCTCTTGAAGCCACCCCAATCAGGCCTGTATTCCCACCACTCCACGGATCCAATTCACTAGCACCACACGGGGGCCAAACTCAAGGATCACATCTTGTCCTCACCACATTCGACTAGCAGCGTTTCCTCCTTCCCAAGCCCCCTGTATCACTTGGCATCCAGGATATAATCCCTCAGCCGCCGTCCAATCCCACTGACTCTTCTTTGTCTCCTGTGGCTTCTTCCTGACTTCCAGAACGTGGAATGTTCTGAGACTTCCTATTCTCACTATGTAAACTATGTCTGATAACCTCAGTATATCTCAGGCTTTAAATACTATCTATGCAGTGATAAATTCCCAAATTTAAATCTCCAGCACAGACTAAGAGATCTCAACTCCAGGCTCACAAATGCTACAGCCTTCACAATACTTCCCACTCAGACAACTAAGAAGTATAGCAAACTTAGAAATATCAAACCAAGTTCTTGATTCCATTCCAAAAATCAGCTCTTCCAGGTCTTAACCTTTCATTTCAGTAAATAGTACCTGTATTCTCCTACTTGCTTGAGTCAAAAATCATGGCATCCTACTTGACATCGTTTTCTCTCATCCCCCACATCCAAATATACTAGCAAATCTCGTTAACTTTTCCTTCAAAATAAATCTAGGTATCTATATACTGTCAAAAAGTAAAACCACAAAACACATTTTTTAATTTACATTACCCCAAAACCAAAAGCCATTATTCGTGGAGCTCAAACACTGCTGAAACAAGTTTCCATGTGCTCACCAATGACTCTTTCAACTATCTGATACTGTTTGTTCAACTCTGAGGCCAGCTCTTGTTGGCAGTTAAAATATTCCACATCTTCAGGAGAGACTTTTCCTAACCTAGACAGAAGACAGAAAAAATACATCCCAGTTAGATTTGGGAGACCTAAAAAAAAAAAAATTTTTTTTTTAATTAAAAAAAATAAAATAAAATAAAAAGATTTGGGAGACCTATACACATCTCTCAAAGTCAAAAAGAGGAAAAGAAACGGAGTCTCTACTTCCATCCGTCCTTTAGCAATTCCTTTACTAGTTATTAGGCCAGAGATTTCATAAAAAATGTACTTTTAGAA